>NC_091661.1:31202500-31513750 GCF_042453785.1 Malus domestica
AATAACACTATACCGTAATATTAAATGGTTAGTTCTCTAATTTTTATTTATTTATTATCTTATATATCTTTTCTCTAGAAAGGGGTATCATTGGACATACATTTGAGAAAGACTTTTATAGCATGTGTGCAACGGAATTGGATCCCCTCCTGAGCAAATGGTGGGGATCCTCATGACCAAATAACACAGACCGTTGAATTTTGATCTAACGGCTACAAATAAGGATCTCTCTAAAAGTTATAATAATTGTAACCATTGAATCAAAATCTAACGGTCCGTGTTGTGTGATCATGAGGATCCCCACCAATTGCTCAGGAGGGGATCCAATTCCGTGTGCAACATTGTCACCGAGAATCATTTCCGCTGGAGAAAACTGCAATGGTCCAAACCCTCGATAAGATATGATTGACACGAAACATTATAATAATGATGTATGCATATCGTGAAAATTGCTCTTTATACTCAGAAATAAGATCTTTATTTATCATTCTTGCTATAAATTCGAAGGGTGCTTTTACTAATTCTTAATACACGTGTTGAAAGAATGACCCAAATTTTGGTTAATCAACAAAGGCGAGAGAGCTATCACTGCATGGGGGGCCTAATCCAACCAGTATTGTTCGTTCTAAATGGAATCGAATCCCTGAATGACGAGGACATATTTCAAAAGATAAACGTGTATCCGAAATTGGAATTGATCCGCGAAAGAGACCACTAAAACTTTGACAGCTATAACTTAAAAGAAACAAACAATCAACTTTTTCTTTTGAAAAATACTAGTCAGACCAATTTTTTAGATAAATTTTATAAATAATATGATATGGCAGACGATGATTAATTTTTTTTTAATGATTTAAAAAGAAATCTAGCACTCGCAATTGTAATAATTGATATAACAGAAATATAGTTAGAAGAGTATTATTGTAATTAGGATATATGATTATATAAGGGATTGTATAACTATCATTTCCTTAAGTTCAGTTGTATGCATTTTCTATAATCAATCAATACAATATCTCTTGTTTCTCTTTACCAATTCTTTCTCTTTCTCTTGTTCCTCATCTGCTATTTGCACCAATTTTCATTTCAATTTTAACCCCAAATTTCAATCTAATTAACTAAATTACAAGGGATTCTATGGTAATCTGGAATGACTCTGGCAACCACAGAGAGCAAACATTCAAACCAAACCTCTAAAATTGTATAAGTAGAACAGAATATTAAAAATGAGAGTATAGGTTCACCTTTGGGCATAAACACCTTGTTCCTCACCTGCTATTTGCACCAATTTTCAGTTCAATTTTAACCCCAAATTTCAATCTAATTAACCAAATTACAGAGGATTCTATGGTAACCTGGAATGACTCGGGCCTACTCGTCCTTGAACCAAAAGTCGGACGACCTGAGCGCCTTTCAGCATGACTCGAGAAGCTTCTCAGAGACGTCAGAGCCGAAGGCATCAAGCTCAGGGCCAGAAAAGAAGAGGATCTGGAAGGGGCGGTGCCGTCGAGGAAGTGGAAGACGCGGATGTGGATGGAGGAGGGGCGGGCGGAGATGACGATGCTGAAGAGGGTGGAGTGGGGTGGGCGAATTTGGGGGAGATGTGGAGTTTGTGGGTTGCTACACAAACTGGGAAGTGGGAAAAAGGGAGAGATCGAAAGATGAGGATTCGGGACCGAGGTTTAGGTTACACTTTGGGGTAAAAATGGTGCCGTTTTAGAATTAGGATTATTAATTAATAAATTAACTTCGGTTCTGTTTGGTTTCCGAACCCCAGAAATCGAAACCGAACCAACCAGATTCGGTTTGGTTCGGTTCAATAGATTTGATTCGATTTATTCAGCCTCGGTTCGGTTTTTGGTCCGGTTTTTTTCGATTTTTGGTTTTTCTAACCCACCCCTAGTCAATTCCTTTTCCCTTTTGCTTTTCATTAGTTTTTTTTTCTTTCTTTCTTCTTCATTTTTCGGATTGAGATTATGACTATTGGTGGTGTGATCTTTACTGCTTCCACTAGTAATATGTGATTCTAGAGATGAATTGTTTATGGGTTTTCATCTATATCGTCTAAGGTTTCAAAATCAAGTTGTGAATTGGATGCAATAGTCAAACGTATTCTTGCACACTATCTGATCGACGAAATGCAAAGAGTGATTATGTTGGTGTCTTGGTGCAAGATCAGGCTTTTGAATTCTTGGTGGTGTTCTTAGATCAACTCTCTGAATTATATTTTATGTGGCTTTGATCCATGCTCTGTTCTCTAATGTGGAGGGAAGCTCAAAACTTTGTACACTCCACATGTTTGACGAAATGCACAACTCAAGATTTTTTGTGAAGGTTATGTTTTCAGTTCATTTTCTCTGAATTCTTGAACAATTAGAATGGATCTTTTATGGGTTTCTCAAGTTTTTTGGTGCTGGTTAAGAATTACTGTTCTACTACTTGGATGTGGCTTGTGTTGCTTTTGGAAGTATATTTGTTAAAGATTTGGATATTCTTTTTGTGTTTCTATTTCTCTGCTTCACTGAATTGCAGCACAAGTTTCATTTATATTGGGCCTTTTGGCATCCATATTCGTTGTCATCCTTGCAATAAGGAAGTATATATGAGCATGCAACTCTTGGTATGGATCTCTGTGTGAAAGTATGAGGTGGTTTGGTGTTACATTCTTGGTGTTACTGTTGAGATAAATCCAACGAGATAAACTATTGTTTCATTTAGTAATTTTGTTAGATTACAAGATTTCAAGAAAGTGTCATTCTTTCTTGATGGTTAAGAAAGTATCATTCTTTCTTTGATTCCATAGAATATGTCAAGAGTATCATTCTCTTGTTGCCTTAGAATTTGTCAAGAGTGTCATTCTCTTGTTGCCATAGAATTTGTCAAGAATGTTTGTGGACATATAGGAAGAAAAACAGATGATGCATTGCGGCATTGAATGTATGGTGGAGATTGAAAGACTTATGGTTGTAAGTGTGGATGCCTTAATAACTCTGCAACTGTTGGTCTGTGTTCTGGACTTTTCCTGTGCATGCTCTTGATGACTTGTTTTCAATGTGGAAGAGTACACAATTATCATAAGAGTATTAAGGTGTGGGAATGAACATTCAATTGTGGATCACTTTATCTTTCGAGATAGCAGGGTTGTCCAAATTATCATACACTGGTGGTTTCGTCTTCACTGTTGCTCTGTAGCTTGTATCTGTCATAAGAGTCGCCCTTGCTTGCCTGAGATTTCAAGTCGATCTTATTTCCTTTTGATGCAGTAGAAGTCGTTGTGTGGCTTAATTTGTCCTCGGCATCATGGTTTCTTCTCTTCGAGAAAACATTAGAGCAAATCCACCCCTAAGGACTTTGTGCCAACACCCAGCCACTTTATCCACTCCAGTGAACAGTAATAAACTCCAATGAACAGTAATAGGCCAATGCATCTCCACCCTTAACAAAAAATAGTCTAGTCAATTTTATTAAAAAATAATTATTTTTTATTATAAAATAATAAAAATAAAGCTGGGCACCAAGCTAAGAGGGGTTTTGTTTCTTACATAAAAAATGAACAAACTTGGACCGGAAAGAGAAAAAGGGGGATTTTTCGCAGCGGGCGGCGGTAGTTTAGGCGACTTCTAAGGGGGAAGGAAGGTTGAGGTCGAGATCGAGCCGCCCGTTGCGGAAGGTGCGCTCGAAGTCGATGACTGAGGACGAGGACGAGTTGATATGGCCTGAGCCTGATGTGGGGGCGGGCGGGGGGGGGGGGGTCGAACCTGCAAGTTTCGTAGGCGTGCTGGAGGGCAGCGGCACTGTCGGCCGGTGTGAAGGCGTCGAAGAAGATCACGGGACGAAAAGCGGGAAGTGGGCGGAAGCTTTTCGCGGCGGTGAAGTAGCCGCCGCCGGTGGACAAAAGGGGGGTTTTGAGAGTGAGGTCGAGCGGGCGCGGGGACGGTGGGGAGGAAGACTCCATGGTGCTGCTGTGGCTGTTGCTGATGTTCGTCGTCACAGCTAATTTGGAGGCGTTGTTGACGGCGTCGAGATGGAGCTCAGTGGGGGTGGGGAAGTTGGTCTTCGCCTTGCCACTTCCAAAACATATATGTTTATCCCTGCTCCGTGGCTCCTTCCCTCCGTGGCTCTTTGCCCTCCGACACCACGTTGGCGTCAGCTAGGCGTCACTTGAGCCGATCCCAAGGTCTGTCGATTTTAGGCCGGCCTGTGGACTGGCTTGGGCTGGGTGCCAGTCGATTCCACGGGCTGGAGTGGATTGGCTGAGTCTCAGCCTGTTTTTTCCACTGGGTGCTGGCCTATCCCACCCCCAATGAACTTGCTCTTATCCTGCCCTTTATGTGATTTGTGCATATTGTTATCGCTGTCAACTGGAGACCTATACCTATGCTGACCTTGGTCAGGTGTAGGCGAAGTATACAGTTTCTGTTCCAAGGCCTTTGAATCCCATTCAATTGAGAATTCCCATGCTATGTCTTGCATTAACTGAATCTTCATCTCCTTCGTTGGAGGCTTTGATTTCAACCTCTCCACAAACTCTTTATTCAGAAAATGTTGGAGAGAATTTCCATATTTTTCAGTAAACAGAGTTCGGAGGTCACACAATTCTAGCAAGTAAAAAAAATCGTGTTGCAGCGTACATGAAAGATGGAACAGCTTCCCTACATTCCTCAGGGCACTCACTCTGACTTTGCATGAGAGATAGATGACTCGAGATGCATCCAAGAAAGTTTTCAGTTGATTCGTAACAATAATTGCAGATGTATTTCCACAAGGATTGCACAGTCCAATGTTCTTGAAGCATTGCAGACATCTTAGTTTCGTAGTTCTAGATCAGTCTCAAATACCTAGCTAGTTCAAACTTCACTTAGATACTCCAAGTTTAGTTTGAGGGGGAAGTAATAATTGATATAACAGAAATATATTTAGAATGGTATTATTGTAAATGGGATATATGGCTATATATATAAGGAATTGTATAGCTATCATTTCCTTAAGTTCAGTTGTATGCATTTTCTCTAGTCAATCAATACAATCTCTCTTGTTTCTCTCTACCAATTCTTTCTCTTCCTCTGTACCAATTATTCATTTTTGCAATGTAGTTAACAGCAACATCATGTGGCCTATAAAATATAGTCTAAAAAGATAATCTAAAAAAATAATCTCTCTCGCATCACATTTTTTTTTAATTTTTTATGAAACCTTGATTAGTGTCTTTCCAGCTCAATCGAATGGTACTTTAGTACGTACCAAAGTAAGAAACACATGGAGTTTCTTTGTTTTCTTTTCTTTTGTTTTTATAGCACCCACTAAAAGAAAAGTGAGGAACCAAAACCACTCATTATTTGTCAATTAAGGAGTTGTGTGCATAGCTTACTTTATACGAAAAACTGAAACCGAAGGCATGCATGCATTCAGATAGAAAAGAGATAAATCTGCTGTTCTATGCTGTGGCGGGTTTCCCTTTTATTTTAGCCACTGAATCATTGAAGGAAACAGCCCAACAACAGGACGTAGTGAGACAGTACTACATGAATAAATAAAAAAAACACCTAATAATTTTATTTAATAATAAATACTAGAAAATAAGAAAGAAAATAAAAAAAGACATTGGCCCAGCGCCTCCCACCATACACCCCCACCTTTCTTCCTCGTCATTGCAGTAATGGTTTCTCAATTCTTTGATAAAAATCAAAGATGATACGCCTTGCCACAAATGATGGTCCTATATCTACATCAATCTCTAGGAAATTGGCTTGCCTCAAATATTACAGGATGCAACCTTTCATGGTGGGCAAGTTTTTGTTCCAAAATCACGCGGGCTTGACCATCCAATATTCTTTAATAATGCTTGGAATTAACTTTAATCTTTCATTGCAAAACATGCCACTTCCATTCACAAACTTAGCAAACAAAGAATTTAGATTTGGAGGTCTGTCAGCGGCATAGTAAAGTACCAATTATAATTTGGTTTAGATGAAGCCTGAAGATTGAAGACTAGTACAACTTACAAATGGAAACTTACAAATTGATGCTTCTTTCTGGCTTCGACTAGACAAGGCACCTGGGATGCAGTGCGAACCTATTTATGATTTTATCAGCTTTGAACCTATCTACAGTTATGAGCTTGAGAAGGGGATCTCCCCCCATTACCTTAAAATTGTGATGTCTTTGATAAAAAGGAAAATTAATGAAATAATATACGCATATTTCACTTGTATCTTCTTAAAGCAAAAGAAATAACATACGTATATAAACAGTGTAGTATCGTTAAGGTTCATAAACAGTGTTGTACCGTTAAATTTCATAAACAATGTAATAAGGTTCATAAACAATATATTATTGTTAAGTTTCATAAACAGTGTAGTATCATTAAGTTTTATAAACAATGTAGTAAGTTTTATAAACATTATATCACCGGTAAGTTTCATAAATAGTATTATACCATTAAGTTTCATAAACAACATAGTAAGTTTCATAAACAGTGTAGTAAATTTTTTAAATAGTGTAGTACCGTTAAATTTCATAAACAACGTAATAAGTTTCATAAACAACGTAGTAAATTTCATAAATAGTGTAGTATCGTTAAACTTCATAAATAACATAGTAAGTTTCATAAACAATATGTGTGAAGACGCGTGCGCCTTGCACGTCAATTTTTTAAATATTAAAATTATGTATTTTTCATTAAAATTTAAGTTCTTTTGTCTTTTTATTAAAGTTTAGGAGTTTTTTTATATTAAAATTTAAGTCTTTTTCATTAAATAAAATTATAGCATAATTTTTTTATTAAAATACTTGACCCAAGCCCTTTTTATGAAAGTTCCTTATTAATTTCTATCATTTACTCTTCTTCAATTCATTCGATGTCACGGCAAAAAATTAATAAGGTGTATGAGAAGTAAAAAGATGTGTGTGGATAGCACACCCCTATAGATATTATATACATGCATAAATCTTCTGTGCAGTAAAGATATAAAGTGCGAAGCAGGACAAATTTTGAGATTTTAGAATCCCTGTACGGAAGATAGCGAATGAATAATTGTATAAAAATTCATGCTACAAAGCTAATTATATGTTTATAGTTGTATTACGAAGACATCTATATGGGGTATCATTGCTTGTGAGTTATCCTTCAAATCAACAAAAATAATGAATAACATAAATAGAAACACAATTTAGAGATAAATCGATATGAGCAAACTAAACACATAAAAGTGATTCCTCTTAATGCAATATAGATGTCATATTTCTCTTACTCTCACGCAAAACTTATAAGATTTTCAAAAATGAAGTTATTTTTTGCCACAAATCAACTTGGTACACATACAAGGAGGCAGATTGTCTGCCCTTCTGTTTGGATGTCATTTCCATTTTCTCCTATTTTGTGCGATCACGGTTAAGCCATGTCAATATTTTATATTCTTATTACTTTTTATCTTATTATCTCTATAAAAAAATAATATAAAATATTGATATGACTTAACCGTGATCGCACAAAATAGAAAAAGATGAAAATAACACCTAAACAGGAGGGCAGACAATCTATCATCCACATACAAATGACATCCCCTTTTCGGGGCCTTTTAGAATTAGAATCTTGTGCTAGGACACCTATTACACATGCTCAAAACCGATACGGATAAAACTTTTTTTACTCAATTTCCGTTTGTGTTGATCGGCTTATAATTGACTGAGGTGACTACTCAATCAAAAACTAGAGATGTCGAATTGAAGCTCTGAAGTGATGATTCCAAATGACCTCTGCAGCCAAAAGGGTCACTACCTACTTATACTGATCAGTCCCTAATGACTATAAAGGAGATTGTCATTAGTTCCTAATGAGAGATACTGATTGAAAATTGTTGAAAATTGAAAGTAGAAAGGAACGAAGTTACCCGAAAAATGTAGAAGCCTTGAGTGGTGAATGATTCTTGGGATGAGTCGCGGACTAAGTCGCTCTCTTTAAGACGTTTCGCGGCTCTGCCCAAAGTGTGCAAGCAGTTCACAAACACGACGTCGTCCCCAGGATAAAACAGCTCAGAACATTCTTCTGATAAGATTCTTCCTTGCACACCAGAAGAACCTTCGAACTCACACACTCTCAATATGTTGCTTTTTAAATCAATATATGTAAAAAAAAAATTTCTTCATCTACTTTCTGCTAATCGCATAACATACATACCAAATATATATATATATATATATAAAAGAAAATAGACGTTGGGGTTGCTAATTATTATAAGGATGCAAAACCGTAGGAAATTAAAAGGATATTTATGGGGATTTATGGGATGCAAAAACTGTCTGCAATCAAAGGATGATAACAAATTATGTTTTATATTTAATGTTTATAATAAACTAAAATATAAATATTTAAAATATTTAAATAAAAACATAACTGCTCCAACAAAAATCAAGGTGATAAACTAGAGTTGTAAACGATGAGACATTTTTTAGTGTGTCGGAACACGGTCCGGCACACTAAGTCTAAGAATACAATTAGTTAAAAACTTAAAAAAGAAAAATCAACTAATTATGCTGATTAATGTATTATATTATCGGCAAAGTAAATAATTTCTCATATGTACTAATTAATAAAACACTCGTTGTCAACCAAAACCTTATAAAATTACTAATTTAACTATCTAATTAAAATATAATAGGGAACTTTAACGAAAAGCTCCCGGTACTGTTCACTTTAACGAAAAACCACATTTTTACACTAAAAAGTCAATCATGGTACTATTCACTTTACCCTTTATTTTGTCCTTATCATTAAAACTCAAAGTTTTCAAGCCCTTTTCATTAGTTTTCCTTAAGAAATGGGAACCAAAATTTTACACAACCAAAATTTGCTACAGTTTTTCAAAGCCTCACTACATGTAATCATAATATATCTCTAATTAAAAAAAAAACAAACTTCCAACTCCCACAATCTATTTCACTATTTTCCCCTCTCCTTCTATTTCAAAAAAACAAAAATAAAAAATGTTCTCATACTTTGTGTGTGCCGATATGATAGTTAATAATAAAAAAGCTGCCTTTATTCGTATCTGTAAATCTGTTCCCCAAAATTGAATTAAAAACTGATTTACGCTTTCACATTCCAAAAATAAATAAAAAGGTATGAAAATTTTGAATTTTAACGAAAATGATAAAATAAAGGGTAAAGTAAAAGGGCGTTTTGATATAGGCGCCTTATTTTTTCATTTTTTAGACTAAACATACACTCATTTGGAAAATTTGATTAAACATTTTCCTAAAATTTTGGTTATTAATTTCAGCTTTTTCACTTAAGTTCAATTTTGTTTAGAATTTTAGTTTTTCACAACTTCTTCTGGGCATTTCGTTTGTTTTTCTTTTCCTATTATCTCTATATTTATGCATTTATTATCCATCTCTATGCATTTTTTATTGTTTGTTATAATTTCTACTTTTTTGTGTGAATATAGTAGAATATTTATAAAAAAATCGTCAGATTTTATTATTTAGAACATCCAACACATAATAAATATTTGTTTGATTATATAGCTACGTCTAGTTACCTATAATATGGACACATTTAGTTTTATAGTGGATTTGATTTTTTGTATTTCTCGGTACATTTGGAATGTAAATGTACCAAAAGGGTTATCTAATAGAGACATTTGATTTTGTGGTACATTTGAGATTTTTTGTTCATTTGGTATTTTGGTACATTTGAAATCTAAACGTACCAAAATGGTTAACTGACAATGGGCACATTTGAATTTATGGTACATTTGATTTCTTTGTATATTTGAAATCTAAACGTACCAAAATGGTTACATAATAATGGGTACATTTGGTTTTATGGTATATTTGGTTTCTCGGTACATTTTTAATATATCTATACGTGAAAAAAATATGTATTGAAGACTTTTATTGAGACATTTTTAATAGAAAGATATATATTTTTTTAAATATTGATAATACGGAAATGAGGAATTAGTTAATTAATTTTTTATTTTATTTTATTAAAAAAATATCATTTAATGCGTAGAAGAGGATTGAAGAAATTAAATTCCTATATTATAGGTAATTAGTTGCTAAGCTACTTTATGCCTTTATATAAATTCATTTAAATTAAGGAAAATTAATGATATGGAAATTAAATAAATAGAAAATTATTGAGGTGGTAATTGATCAAAGCACCTTAATCAAATCTTTAAAATGGATATATGTTTAATCTAACAACTATAGAAAAGATGTAGGGCATTATAATTTTCTCTAAAATAAATAATATTAAAATTAACTTTTAATATAAAAATATAAATTTTCATTAAAATAAACAATACCGAATTTTTCGTTAAACTTCCTATAAATAATTGGTCTCCATAGGCGGTCTCGTGCAAACCGAATTGGAGCAGCAGAGAGAACCAGAGAGAGGCAGAGCAAAGATTTAACGACAGACTTCTCAGAGAGAGAGAGAGAGAGAGAGACTGCGAGTGTGACTATTTACCCAGTTCGTACTAATTTTCGTTTCCCGCTCACTTGAAGCGCCACGAAAACCCAATTTGTGATCAACCCAGGCAAGATCAACCCTTCTCTTTCTCTCTCTGCATCTATATCTCTAGGTTTCTGCTTCTCTCCCTACATCTGTATCTACCCGCTGTACGTTTTCTCATTCCTTAATTTTAATCCTTGCCGCTCTGCAAGTTCTGAAGAAAAGATGGGTTCTTTTGATTTTATTTTCCGATTTTTTATTTTTTAAATTAATTTCGTAATTTGGACCAACAGAGTGGTATTCACTATCTTGGGCTTCGCTTTTGGGAACGGTCTTTTGTTAATGGCTTAAAGCCCTGGACTTTTGTTTGTTTCCCGGGAAAATTGTGGCCGAGAAAATCGAAAAAATACTTTCACTTTCTTTGTTCGTGCAATGAATATATCAATTTTGTTCATTTATTTTTTAAATTTCCCATTTTTTTGCTTTTGGTACTTGTTGGTATATAGATGATCCGATTTTTGAAGTTTAGTGTTTTTGGGATTTTCTCGGTGGGTAATACTTCTTTATTTGGTGTTAGGTCCGACCGTGCTTAGGACTTTACTCTGCGGCGTTTGACTGGAACATTTAAAATTAAAAAACTGTTTGGGACCCAGTAAATGAAATACACAGACACAGATTTGTCTTTCATTCTTTTGGGTGGGAGGTGTAATCTCTGTCTTACTGTGTGATATAAATTCATGATTTAATTAGTAGATTAATAACTTTTGCAGATAATTTAGTGATTTGATTTAGTTTGATATGCTTTTGTTCAATTTAGGTGTTGAAATGGAAAAGATCTTGCATCCCTTTTGCTTTAACAGGAAGATTTTAAGTGCAAATCAAGCTTACTTAAGCGAAAGTTTTAAACTTTTTTCATATTTTTATTCCGGATGCTGTTACTTAAACCCTTTTGCTTGGAATCGTTTTTGTGATAGTTCTTCTGGTATGTCATTAGTTTAACATTGTTTGTTTTAATCTGATTGTTTAAGATAGATGGTTTAACTTGGTGCAACATGAGTGTGTTGTGCTGTGCCAGAAGAATCGTTTTTTAATTCTGAAAGATGGTTTTTGTAGTGAATGTATTCTTTCCGCTATATGTTACTTATGAGTATGTATTGATTGTTAGAGACTGGAGACGGAGAAGAAGAAGATAATATATGGAGGACGGCGCAGGAAGAGGTTTGGAATGCCAGAAGACTATGGATGGGAAGGGGAGTAACGGGAATGGTTCGGAGAAGGCCATCCCTTCTTGTTGCTTGAAGGCTATGGCTTCTACCCCTGAGGCCGAGGCAAAATGTCATTCCACTGTTGTTTCTGGGTGGTTCTCAGAATCCCAGTCTCGCTCTGGTCATTATCTATGATTTTTCACTTTTGTAAATTGACTTCTTGTTGGTTGTTTGTAATTGACTCCTTTCTTTTCTTTTCTTTTTTGTAATTGCAGAGAAGGATTGTAAAAAGGTTTATTTCAACAACCCTATGTGGCCAGGTACGCACTTGTATGCATCCACACATTTCGTGTTCTCATTTGTAGTTTATTTATATACCACACAACGCATGCTTCATTTTTCACTTCTGGATCAAGATCCCTTTCTTGTGTTATTTACTGAGGTTGCTAAGTTTCATTGCTGGTCATGATCTCTTGCTTATTTTGTGATCCTTCATTCTTAGTATAACTTTAGGAAAACTTGTCCATTAGAGGACCACTTTGTCAAATTTACCCTGTTTTCATGTAATGAGGAAAAGATAAAACGAATGGAGTAGTTTTTCTTGCTTCAGTGATATCTTGTATTGGCAACTCCATGATCTGAATTTCATTTGGTAACTTGTTGAAGCTTTTGGTAATTGTTTTTTTTTTATTCTCTTCTTTTTCTCACTATTCATAGTAAAGGAGTGCTTCTTTTACAATTATCACTTCTAATTGGAATACTCCTTTGTAAAATTTCACACCTCTAAATTTAGAGTTTTTCTGCATGTAATTGTGTTGAAGGTTTTCATTTTTGTTATTATTTTTTTTTTCAGGTGAAGCTCATTCACTGAAAGTAGAAAATATTCTGTATAGGGGAAAATCAGAGTACCAAGAGATTTTGGTGTTTGAGGTTTGTCATTTTTGTCTTAAGACAGTTTAATTTGCTTGTGTATCACCCTTGCGTTCCTTTTCTAAATCTTATTTATGAATTCCTTTTTTTATGCAGTCCTCAATATATGGAAAAGTGCTTGTTCTTGATGGCATTATCCAGCTGAGTGAGAAAGATGAATGTGCATACCAGGAGATGATAGCACATCTACCTCTTTGTTCAATTTCCTCCCCCAAGACAGTAATTATACATGATCCATCCCTCCTCATGTTTTTTGTTGTGTGTGTGCGTGTGTGTGACTGTGTAAAGTCTGCTGAATCTCTTGATCTCTTGATCATGATTACCCGTGACCATGAGAACACATAGTATAACTAGATTGAAATCAATTTTTTGCTTTGATTTTAAAAAATGAAACACTTTATCTGGGATTTGAATAGAGTTTGAATGTTCTTCATGCACTTTTCCTTTGCATATTCTCTGAAAGCTTAAGATGGTTTTCACTGCAATGGTGAGCTGAACCTGAATACACGAGCTCATGGTCATGTTACTGATCGTAGTATGAATTGCAAAGGCTATCTGTACATTTAGGGATCCCTTGTTCGTTACGAGCCAGGCATCACATATGGTGTTTAGCCCATAAAATTGTATTATTCTGCCTCATTTTGGCTTGACTTGGATGCAATGATTTTGTAACCATATCTGCACAATGGTACTGCTCTGCCAAACTTCGGATTTGGCTGAAGTTATCCTGTAGATGACCATTTGCACTATGAACCAGCTTCCCTAGTTGGCAGAGAATAGAATGTTGAATGTGGAATGGTGTTATTATGAAATTTAAAAGCCCACATTTTTATAATAATTTGAGTTGGTTACAGCCTGGTGAATGCAGTTTGGTCTACTTTTGTGCTTGGAATATAGTGATAGAAATTAGAAGTGATAAAAATGAGAAGCATTTATGCCCTCATAAAGTTGTTATTGTTTTGTTATTGCGGCGACAGCGCTAAGTGCTATATGATTTTCGATGCAGGTTCTGGTTGTTGGTGGTGGTGATGGTGGGGTTCTTAGGGAGGTTTCTCGCCATCCTTCCATTGAGCATATTGATATATGTGAGATAGATAAGATGGTTATAGATGTAAGTGGTGTAAGTACTCCTTTGTGTATTTGATTGTTAAGAATTTGAGCTGACTATCTGTTTTCTTTTGATTGCCTTTTTGTAGGTGTCCAAGAAGTTTTTCCCTCAGTTAGCCGTTGGATTTCAGGACCCTCGCGTCCACCTTCATGTCGGTGATGGTAGGTTTAATACTTACTATTTGTTGATCCAATTGGTAAAATCAAATTGACTTTGTATTTGGCTGGCTGTCCCATTATATCTCATTTTAAATGCATGTCAGCTACTGAATTCTTAAGGCTTGCACCTGAAGGGAAGTATGATGCTGTAATTGTTGATTCGTCAGACCCTGTCGGTATGAATTTTCTCTTTACAATAGTTTTGCCGTGCATTTTTTGGCTGGCTGACTTCAAAATTTTGTCGTATTGATTTGTGAGCATACAATGATGTCTTTGAGATCCTACGGAGGACATGTTTGTTTCTTGCTACTCTCTATTTTCTGTGCCCGCATAATAAGGTTCTAAATCTAGTGCTTAAACGTATGGTTTCCTTTGGATGCAGGTCCTGCCCAAGAGCTTGTAGAGAAGCCATTTTTTGAGACAATAGCTAGAGCATTAAGGCCTGGTGGTGTTCTCTGTAATATGACAGAGAGCATGTGGCTCCATACGCATCTTATTCAAGATATGATCTCTGTTTGCCGTCAAATATTCAAGGGGTCTGTCAATTATGCTTGGGCGAGTGTTCCTACGTATCCAAGGTAATACTGTCCTTTTCACGCATTAATCTACTCTTGCTCTCAACCTTTATATATATTTATATATGTATGTATTTTTATTATGGCAAAGAAGTCTCGAGTTTCTCTGTGAACTTGTGTTATTTATGCATTGACAATGACTAGACTAAACACCTCGCTTAACTGCTGATTTTTGATCCTTATTAAGACCGGGTTGATATCATGAAATTATTCTTACTTGTGAGATTACTTGTTGTGCAGTGGTGTGATAGGTTTTCTGTTGTGCTCAACAGCGGGGCCTCCCGTTGATTTCAAAAATCCCGTCAATTCTATTGAGAAGTTAGAAAGAGCTCTCAAACATAAGAGAGAACTTAAGTTCTATAACTCCGAGGTAGGATTCACTTTACATAGTAATCTACTATATTTGCATCCATTTCTTTTGCTTTGGATATAGCAAAATAACGGCGTTGTTTGTTTGGCAGATGCACTCAGCTGCCTTTGCGTTGCCTCCTTTCTTGAGGAGGGAGGTGAGTGCACTACGTGAGTCTTCAACACCGGCAAGACAAATCGGCGAGAAGTAGTTACTTGTAGTGACATCGGTTGCTTGAGTAGCAGATGGGAAAAAAAAAAATTAGAGAATAGGTAATTTGTCAAGTGTGTAGATGGGGGTTCTTGAGCTCTCCCTTGAAAGGCATTGGTGGGATTTAGGTTTATTTGTGTGTAGATGGGGTTCCTGAGCACTTACTCCAATAATTATTTGTGGATGATAATTATATAGCCATTTGACAATATGTTATTGGGAATTTACCGTGGATGATAATTATAATTATGAATCAGACTTTTTAAGTTATTGTTGTACTTGAAATCTCGACTATTTCAGGTGCTTGATATTGACATGCCAAAAAAAAAAAATCTTTATTCACTTTTTTGTAACAAAAAATATAAGGAATTGACGAGTTTATGATAAATGTTTTGACATTGTAATAACAATAAAATAATGACTTATGATTGTTTTGGTGTGCTACTAACAATAGCACAATGGCGTATCTAACTCTTTTGGTGTGGTAATAACAACATAAGTACTGTTTTGGAAATTTAATTAGGTTTATGATAGATAAAGAGTTTAGTGCCTTCCGTTATAACAAAAACTATTTAGTGGTTCTTTGTACAATCATTTCTTTTTCATCTTTGGATGCGCATAAATTTTTCTTATTTTAATAACCATTGTATTAGGGAATAATTCTCCGCATTTTAAAAATAAAAGGTTATTTTAGAGCTAGATGGTTTTAGGGAGTTGCAGCCACCATCCATAAACTTCATTCGTTATCTCTTTTTTTTTTTTTTTAAACTCTCCACCGAATAATAGTGACCAGTGCACCTTCCACCATCAAATCGGCGGATTTGCTAACAACCATTTTCCTACTACATATAGCTTTTGCCATCAATTTTGATAGTAGTGATGAGGGTGACGGGCTCTGAGTTTGGTGGAAACTGAGATTTGATGTTTTTGGAGGAGGAGGAGGAGGGGCAGAAGCAGAGGAACAAGAAGAAAAAAGGGGGGGGGGGGGGGGTGGGGATTTTGTTCACGGTTGAGATGGTTGTGCTAATTTATGTTTTTTTATAATTAAGTACGGATAGTTTTAAAATATTATAAGTTTACTCGAGTGTCCAGAAAATATGTAAATTTAAATGTGGATGTCCAAAGAAATAGACGATGTTTACCAAAAGGGAATGAAATGGTGGAAAACGGAATTGCACATATCCTTAGTCATTCAAGTGTTTACCAAAATGTGAGGCATAAAAAAATGGTGTGATCCGTATAAAATGGAGAATCTAATTCTTGAAATGGCCGGAGTTGGATTCTTGAGAAGATATTTGAATTCATAAAAATGTGCCCATTGGGATTCAAAGTTTTGTACCGATAGTACCTTCAAACTCCAAAGAAAGATTGGAAAAGCGTCGGGAACGAACCAAGGAAAGGTGGTGTTTGCAGCCCTTGCGATGTGATGGCTGGCCCACCGCCGCCAAGGACAATAGTGTCGCTAGTTTGTAAATACTAAATACCAATGACTGATATAGTCGGTTAATACAATTATATATATATATATATATATATGTATGTATATATGTGTGTGTGTGTAGCTTCCAATAGGTAAATTTAGCTGCGTTCTGTTGTAATTAATTCAGTTGAATGAAGAGAATTGTGATTTACTGCCTGGATTCATGATTTCAATCAACTATAACTTTATGTGTTTTTGTTTTTAGCGAACGATATTTTCTACATTAAGAGGGCGGAGAAATAAGAAAAGTTTCATAATGGACTAGTAATAACATGGTTCAAATTCACATTTGGTGAAAATCAAACCTAAAACCTCTCACTTACAAGTGAAGAGAAATACTACTAGACCGTAGCGCTAAGTGGCATGCGTTTTTGTTTTTGTCTGTACAAATTTTTCGAATGTGAGCATGGCCTAGAGACAAAGTGGAAGGTAGTGCCACAAGCATGTAGGAAAGTATTTACACATGTAAGGGAGAGGTTTTTCAATGTGTCCGAAAGTGGTGGTACGCTATATGTTATTATACAAATGGACGGAAGATTTATTTATTTATTTTTCAAATGTCCCTCCACTTATATGATAAAATATGATGTATGTGCCCATATTCCGAGAACAATGAAGAATCTCTCTGGTAAGTGGCTCACCATTTGAAGCTTCCCTTAATAGTGGTAGTAGCTAGGGATGAGCAATAGTTATTACATATGTTTCAAGGACATGCACAAAACTAAAATCTACCAGTCCAATTAAAATTGCCCAAACAATTAGTTTTCGATTTTGCCCTTAACAACAATTTTTTTGTTTGTCTAATATCTCTTTAGGATCTCTCTGCTATGCTCTATACCCTCTCTCTTCACAACACAACGACGACGCCGACACCACTGCTACCTCAGACCCTCCCCGACCCAAAATCCTGACCGATGAAAATCTTGGGTCCACTGATCTCAATTCAATCTTCCAATCTTTGGTGTCATGCTGTTTCATTTGAGCCCGTGTCACTCATATTCGTCTGAATTTGGGAGAGAAAGAGAAGCGAAGGGAGAGGAAGAAGAACCATGTCTAAATCAACTCAACAATAGGGCACTAAGATTCGTTATTATTAATGCTTCGGTATATTATTGTTTATTGAGAATTAAGCTTCAATTTTCAGTTGGGTTTCTGAATTGAAATTAGAATTTAAAGAATCACATATATTGTTCTTAATGTGATTAAAAGTTAGTGTTTTATTTCCTTTTATTTTGCTTCCTAATTTTATTTATCTCATTTTTTATGGAAATATTCTAAAATGGGACAATTTCTTAATTTTAGGACAAAAATAGGACAAACCGACCATGCATACTAAATTACCCACATATAAATGGGTTATTTGCTCCCATTTTCTCATTTCTCTCTCCCACTCCCTTTCTCTCTTCTCTCACTTTCTCCCTCACACACTTTATCTCCCCTTCTCACTGTGCACACACGGTGCGTTATCATCCCGACCAACACCGTTCAAATTGAAGCCACCACTAATTTCATCTCGCTCTCACGAGTCCAAAACCTAGCCTTGTCAAGAATCTCATCCCCTATCGTTGGGATTGAAACTCAAGTAGGCCGCGAGTTTTCTGGCCATTTTCCAGCAACACGACAAACAACAAAGGCTCGAGACCACCACCACTAGACTCGCGTCGAGGGTGGGAACAAAGTCCATTCATTAAATGTTGATGTTTTGTTGGATGAATTTTTCAAGATTTGTCCACTGTATGTACATGGCATGCACATAATATACTCAAAAATCTGAGCCAACCCAAAAACCCAGATGAATTAATACTTAGAAGTTAAATTAGGTTTGTGTTTCAAGTTGGAACTTATGGGTTATGGAATAAATTTCAAGTTTTGACGTGCAACAAAACTGAGATGGAACAATTTCTAGTTCAAGTGTCCAATTGCAAAAATTTGTGAAATTTTTTCCGTAATGTGCATGTAGTGTGCATATGGTGTGCATGACTAACTTCATAATAATATTCCAACTCCAAAAACCCAGGGAGCACAACTTTCTTTTCGAAATCAGAAAAATGACATCATCACATGCGACGTTACCACTATATACACTATACGCACACCACATGCAAATCATATGTACATTACAGGCACATGATATGCACAGAACTGAAGATTGAGCAACGAGCTGCTTTTCACATTAATAAGAAACTTTAACTGCAACCTATTGGTATACTGGATACAATTAAAACATAAATGTTACGTATATAAGGTTACAGTGGCAGTTTGAAAAGTATTGTTACGTATATCAATCACCGCTTTACCGTGCGCATGGAAAACATGATACTCGTTGTCATTATTTCATGGACACGCATGATTCTTAACATCCTCTAGGCTTTTTTTAGTTTTTTTTTTTCGCGAAGGGCAACTAAGTTGTGGTCATACTTGCTAAATTCTAGGGCACAACATACATGCATCATAACTAGTGAACATTCCCGCTTCTCATATTAAGATGTAGCCATGCACACCATATGCACATTACAAAAAGAATTTCACTCATTTATACAATTGGACGCTTGAACCAGAAATTGTTTCATCCTAATTTTGTAGCATGTAAAAACTTGAAATTTATTCTACAACCCATAGGCCCCAACATGAAACACAAACCCTAATTTAACTTCTAAGTATTATTTCATATAGGTTTTTGGGTTGGCTCGCATTTATGAATATATCATATGCATGTCATGTACATACAGTGAGTAAATCTTGAAAATTTTATCAAACAAAACACCAACACTTAATGACTGGACTTTGTTCCCACCCTCGATGCGAGTCTAGTGGTGGTGGTCTCGAGCCTCCGTTGTTTGCCGTGTTGTCGAAAAATGGCTGGAAACCTTGCGGCATGCTTGAGTTTCGATCTCAACGATTGTGGACAAGGCTAGGTGTTTTGGACTCGTGAGGATGAGATGAAATTGGTGGTGGCTTCGATTTGGACGGTGTTGGTTAGGATGACAGTGCATCGTGTGTGCACAGTAAGAAAGGGAGAGAGAGTGCATGAGGGAGAAAGTAAGGGAAGAGAGATGCAGAGGGAAAGAGAGAGAGTAGAGAGAGAAATAAAAAAATGGGAGCAAATAACCCATTTATATACAAGAGCAATTAAGTTATTTCAAGGTGTAGGAAAATCATATTTCTGTTTGATTTTTGTGTATGGTGTGTGCATATTTGAAATGTTATATTTTTACCCCATGATTAAGAAATTGTCCTATTTTTGGGTTTTCTTATTTTTCTATAACTTGATTTGTATAAATATATGGGTTAAGCCCCGTAATTAATTATATTGTTCAAAATTTGGAACATTTGATGCAGGCACTGCCAAATAGTGATCAAATTTCTGTAATCTCATTTTCTGGGTGAAGGTGTTTTAATCAACTAGGGTATAGAGTATTGAGCTTTTCTAATTTTTTTAGTTTGAATTGCGGTTATACAGAAACCAAGGCCGCTGCTGATGTTGCTACTCCTGTACTGGAACCAACGCAGTCGCACTATGACGTGAAGCTCTTCAACCGCTGGAGCTTCGATGATGTCCAAGTTTATGGCTATTTTGCTTAAATTTCGTACCTTTGTTTTCAATAATCTATGATGAATTTGATGAAATATGTTTGATTTAGGCACTGGACTGTAATTATTGATCGCGTATATTTAGAGGTACATTAGGTTTGTTGTCCATATACTCTTTGATATTGGAGAAATTTTTATTTGTGACCGGAACACGAGTGGTACACAACGTGTTTTTATAGAAGTGTGAGAAATTTTATTTTTTTAAGTAATTAATTGTTTAACACACATATCTCATTATTTGTATAGTAATACATGGTGCACTACTCTATGTACTGGTCACACTAAAAAATCTCTTGTGATATCAGAGTGAACCGATGGTTTGTTAGCCGAGGAGGATCTGTGTTTGTTGTGCATTTCCTTGTTGGTTGTTCTCTTGTTTTTTTAGAAATTTTAAAAATCTATGTGGCCTCTTTGTGTTTCTTAGATACACCGTAAGTATAAGTTTGTTCTTGTTGTCGCATGTATTTGATGCCGTTCCTGAATGTGCTGATATTACTTTTAACATATTTTTAAGTTCATATTAGATAAAGTAAAAGTGTATGTAGTCTTTAGTTAATTTCGTATATGTGATGATTCTCTTCCAGTTCACAAAGGAAAAAAGGCTTTGAAATTTTGAGTTTATTTAAGCATTATAAAAGAAAATTAATAGTACTTAAAAGACAATATGATTTCTATCTATAATAGCGTATTTTGAAATGTTATAATATAAAAACATTTTATAGCGTTTCAAAAACGCTACGGAAAAGGCTTGAGAGCACGACGGTATGCTGTTGGTATGGTAGAAGCTACCATGTCCTTCACCTCTTGAGAACCCTTCTTCTCGTTTTTCTCCCACCGTAGCGGGTATTTGGAAACCACTGTAGCGGGTATGTGGAAAGTTGGTTGTGCCACAATAGCGTGTAGGTAAGTATTTAAACATCAATAAGCGGAGAGATTTTCAATGTGTTCGGACTACGTGACGGTACGCCACATATAATTATACAAATGGACAAAAAAAGTTTTTCAAATGTCCTTACACTTATATAATAAAATATGACATATATGCTCGTGTTTGGACACATTAAAGAATCTCGAGAGTAAGTGGTTTATCATTTGAAGCTTCCCTTAATAGTGGTTGTAGCTTTTAATTTTATATATTCATGTTACAGAAAATAGCAGGTAATTCCTCTCATATATTTCAAGAAGATATGAAAGCTTCAATTCGGGTAAGTCATCTTAAATCTAAGTTGATTACTTTGAAGTCCTATTTTATATTTGATATATGATTTGATATATGTTTGTATAATGAACTATTTTCCTTATCAAAAGCTTATGCATGTCTCATTTGTCTTCCCGTTGTGGCTTGTGATGCTGCTTGATTTGCCCTGTGGCCTGGTTGTGCATTGTTTTTTCTTTGTCTCAATTAGCTTATGGGAGCTTTTAATTAGCTTCATATTATTATTTCTCGGCTCCTTAAGTTTTGAATTGGTGTCTGTGAAGGGGTAATCATTCCATTCATAGTCAAGTTGGTGTCTGTAGGTGTGTTAGGAAAGATGGATTCTCCTTCTCATTGATCTTGTATTTATTATCCTTAAATATTACTTGTACTTCAAGTCAAAGACTTGTATATATATTGTACACTTTACACATAAATGAATTATCAAGGTTATACTTTTCTATAAAGTGTCAATCGTTTAGGTTCCTGGACTCCCTTTTACTCTCTCGACCCCCTTACCTCCGCTGCCAACCCTAGCAAGGTTTCTTGCTTCTTGCCCCCACCCACCGCTCCCTTATGGCTCCGAGTTCCTCTTCCACTACCCCTGCCGGCTCCTCTTTCGAGGGCGAATGTGGCTCACTTTCTTAAACTCAGAGTATCTCAGATGAAATCCTTCTTGCAGTTAGAAAACTTTGTTCTTATAAATTCTCCTTTCTTTTTGGCAGATTAGAGATTTCGTTGCAGTTGATAATTTGTTTCCTTCAGTCATTCAATGTGAGATCAATGTATGTTACTTTTGAGTTGTAAACTGAATATCATAGCCTATAATTTGTAACAGCTGTATCAATTGTGAAGTAGCATGTAATAAACACAATTATGAAAAGAACAAAAGAGTTTTGCTATTTTTATTTTAGCATTTCCAAATGCTATGATATCATCTACACACATAGAATTTTATAAACGCTATTAAAGAAAATTCATAGCACTTCAAAATACTATGATTTCTATTAATAGCATTTCTGAAACGTTATAGTGGAAAAGGCTTTAGCTATTATAGCGTGGGCTGAATAGCATTTTTCTAAAACGCTATTGTATATTATTATGACATCAATGCACATTTTTTAAGTTGCCATGATCTCCACCTCTTGAGAACGCATCTCGTTTTCCTCCCACTTTAGCCGGTGTTCGGAAACTACAGCGTCCAAGTCGTTGGCCATGAGCAGAAATGCTTCTACTTTTGTCTGACATTTGACATGTTTGCCGGAGGCTGGAAGTTCGGTGAAACTGTCTGATGCGCAATCAAGAAGCTCTTCCCCGTAAAAGTCACCTTTCCCGAGGCGCTTGGTGGCCAACGATGAGATTCCTTGCCCAGCTTGACTATCACTCAACGCGTACGTCCACACTGTCCCTTTAATAATGAACAGCATGCAGTCGACTGGATCTCCCATTCGAAAAACGAATTCGTTCTTATTGTACGTCACTGGCTTCAGACAGTCGCACATCGACTTCAACACTTCGTCAGCCATGTTTTGAAGCTTTTTTACCTAAACACATGCGAGCGCGCACAAACATATATTATCAGAACAACATTGCAGTGAAAATGGATGCAATTACCTAGCTATAGTAATAACAATGTTACTCCGTGTTGTTAACTAACTTAGCATTATTATATAATATTGGACTATAAACTTTAAGATTATGTGGTGCAACCTTATCTTTATTGTAATTCAAATGTTGAATGTTAATATCATTTTGTTTCAAAACAATGTATAACATAAATGAATGGTGAGAGATGGAGCTTGAGGAACATACGTTCTTAAGTGTTTTCATGCAAAAATGAAGCATCTGATGTGGTCTGATATTCTTGGGACGAATATAGAACAGAGAATTATGGAGATCAGCATCACTCTCTTGTTCCAATTCTTGTTCTTCTATGCTACTCAAGATTTGTCTCTTTATATGATCAGGGACTTCATTTATGGACATCCACTTGTCTACGTCATCTTGTGCATATTTTCGTCTCCTCTCCTCTTGTTTTGTAGCTTCCAACTGCATAAAAGTCTGTCTCGGCACAAATCAAATGGTTACTTAACATACTCGAAGAATGATCTCCGCATGCAGTCCCAAACACG
Organism: Malus domestica; assembly: GCF_042453785.1. Classification (NCBI taxonomy): domain Eukaryota; kingdom Viridiplantae; phylum Streptophyta; class Magnoliopsida; order Rosales; family Rosaceae; genus Malus; species Malus domestica. The sequence continues at coordinate 31,225,893 of NC_091661.1, forward strand.
GGAAAATTTGTTGAAAGTTAAAGTACAGAGAGATTAAATATACCAACCTGCACGTTTCCGATGAGATATGTAAACAGTAGCAAGCCAACGATAGAAATGAAAACCACAAACAAGTTTTCATACACATACGTACTTGTTGTCAGATTAGTCCCAAAAGTACTGCAAAATATTTAGGTACATGATATCATATTAGACTATGTTGTTGAATATGATAACACCAAAATTTTTATTCGATGCATATTTTATAAAAGGATTATTTTGGTACCGGTCCATATTCAACATAATTGTTAGAATGAAATCTTATTTGTTTAAATAATGGGTAATGCTAGAGAGACTAAATTTATAAAAATGATGTGTCACCAATAGTAATGAGCACGTTATTAACGCTTAAGTAATAAACCAATCATCAACTTCCATGTTATTTTGTGACAGCCCGTCCCTAATTTTAAGAATTTTTAAAGTTTTAATAAAGGATTTTACAAAAATGCCCTTTGAGGCACGCACATCATTCGAGGTTAATCGTTGTGTCGTGCCATCTAAGATTTGTTTTCTTGACATATCCTCGTAGTACTCGTCGTTACGGACGCGTGGGCGCAGACGGTTCGTGATTTGGAGTTATATTGAAGAAGTTATTAACGTTTGAAATTTGGAATTTTAAGGAATTATAATTTTAGTAAAATATAGAAATTCTTTTATGAAATGGATGGCTGGGATGAGGGAAAGGTTTTTGGTGTGTGTATGTGTATGAGAAGAAGAAACAGAAAACAGAAAAGAAGAAGAGACTGGGCAGAAATGCCCAATCGGAGAAGAAGAAGATGAGAGTGAACCAGAAGAAGGGAGAGGAAGAAGCTGACCAATCAGGGGAAGGAAAGGAGGGAAAGGAGGGAGAGTGGTGCACGGGGGAACAGGAGGAATGGGTCACCCTTGACCCGCGCGACCCAAGCTTCCAAATCGGCGGGTTTTCGCTGTTTTCGTCCAATTTTTCGACGAATTGAGTCAAGGTACCACTCCTAATCATCATCTAGGCCTTCCCTCTTCACGTTTCACCCCAAGAATCATTGAATTTCGTTGTGATTTCGCGAAGAACACCCCTACGGGTGCCGCGACCCTTTTGTTTAAATTCTCCAAATTTTGAAATGTTTTCTTTCAATTACTAACACCTTTAGCATTCCTTTAGGACCTAGAACAAAGCCCAAGAGGTAATTGAGGCGTTGGAACAAGTTTGAAGGTCGAATTGGAAACACCCAAATTCTAGGGTTCTTCACGGTTTTGGTGAAATTGAAGCACTTCCAGGCCAAATTGGCCTTGGTCTCAGGTATGAAAGTTGTTCTACTCATTGAGATCTTCAAATCTGCAAATTTTGGTAATTTTTGGAAATAGTTGAATTTTCCGGCGAGCCGGGGGCGGCCAACCGCCACCCGCGCGGCGGCGCGTGGCCAATTGCCCGCCAATGTCATTATTAGCTTGTGATTAAGGTTCTAGGTTCTGTTTTGATAATTGATGGACGTAAATTGAATAATTGAACCTAGGTTGGTTACGATTCGTGGTTAGGTGAAAATGTGAATTGACGATCCGACCGTTGGATCGTCACCAAACTTTGATACGTTGTAATACGTAATATTTGAGGATTATAGGAACTTACGGATTGGGAATCCGATTTACGGATCTTCTGGAATTGAAGTTGTAAGTTCATAAAATAGAATGTTAACCGTCACTTAGTTTTGGAAATTGACGAAGATCCGACCGTTGGATGGTAATGAAATTTTAGGATGTTGTCCTAGAGGTATATTGTGGACCTCTGGAAGTTACGGATTTGAAATCTGAATTGCAGATCATCCGGATCGAACTACGTAGTGACGTGTCTTATATAAGTTATGTATTCTATCGGCAGAATTTCTGAGGTTGGATTTGATTGTTGTTCTAGGCGCTAATCGTCATGACGCCTTGATGTACGGTGCTAGGGAGTTGTGGGCGAACTCCAGGTGAGTGGGCAGTTTTGTTTTCGTATTACCTATATACTATTGTTTTTCCCAGAAAAAATGCTTTTATGCGAAATTATGTTTTGAAAATGCCATGCATAGAATTATTTGGAAAATGTGAATTTCATATGAGTTATATGATTGATATATGATGCATACATGTTGCATGGTGCTGTGGAGGCACAGGTAAGTCAGGTGAGTTCGTTTATTCATTGAATTGTTGTTGTTGAGATGTTTGAGCTCATAATCTGCACCCTAGGTGTTAGTGCTTATATTATTCACCACACCGCACGCTCGCCTTGGATCCAAGTAGGTGGATGTCGTACAGACCATGTGAGGGTTCCGACATGCCAGTCGTACAGACCATTAGAGGGGTTCCGACTGGTGGGTGACCTTAGATATGCGCGCTGATGATATGATGAGAGAAGCACTAGAGCGTATTTTACACCTTTCATCGTATAGACTACCTTACGTAGTTCCGAGTGATGTGCAGAGTAGGGCCGTATAGGTCACTGTGGTGACTCCGGCTTAGTGAGATATTGAGCTATTGAATTAATCGTATAGGACCAACTGCAGGGTCTCCGATTGATTCCTTATTTCACCTGATTTATATTTTGATTTATGGCATGGCATGTTTTTCTCGAAAAATGTTAAAGATTTGGGATTCAAGCTTTGAGATTTCATATGGTTATATATATATATATATATATATATATTTCTGAAAAGTGTTAAAGGTTTGAGATTTGAGATTTTTGCTTATATATATATGTTTATATATATGCTATTTTATGGGAAAGTATACAGGTTTTACGGTGAGGGGTTATAAATGTTTTAAATGAAAAGTCTTCGAAAAACTTTGTTTTACTGACCCACTCAATTTTGTTTTGCGCCCCTCCAGGTTCAAGTTAGCAGAGCTTTGGTGGCCACGAGGAATCCAACGGTGTTCTGACAGAATTCACAAAAGTAGGACTCACCCTCGGGTGTGTTATCTTAGTAATTGGAATTTTTTTTTAAAGCTTCCGAACTGTGTAAATGGTTACGTCACTCTCACGTGACGGCCAGCACGCCCTCCTTCGGGACGGGGTGTGTCAGTTGGTATCAGAGCCTAGGTTGCAATTCTGGACATCTTGATAATTTCCTAGTGTCTTCTGTCAGAACTATACCGCCTCGTAGCGAGCCACGTAGTTCGGATGAGCCTAATTTCCCGGATATAGTAGTTTGGGGGGAAACTATTGCCATTGTGATTCAGTCTATTATCTAAAGGGACCTTTTGAGACTGGTTATAAGTTAAATTTGAATCCCTTTAGGGATATGAAGGACCTAAGGGAGCAGATTGATGGCTTAATCAATTGGGAAAAGGCGTTTCAGATTATGCAAGGTTAAGGGAATTTTCCTCCCGATAGGTAGGTCGAGATGATTACCTAGTTTTTGAGTGATGAATCTGCATTTTGATGGAGATAGGAATGTTATCCGACGATATCGGAAGGACAACTGTTTGGAAGTTGTTTAAAGAATTGTTTAAGAAAAGTTCATTCCCCCGGCATATTGTGATGGTAGTAAACAAGAAATTGCAATTGTGAGACAAGGAAAATGACGACGGATGAATATTATAGAAAGCTTACAGACTTGCCTTATTTCCATTCTGATGATGTTGTTAATTCGGTCGAGGTGTTATGTCGTTTTTGGCTGGATGATAAGAAGAAGTTGCGTTCTTTGGCGATCACTATCCATTGTACTTTTTACCAAGAGTTTACGGGATGCTGTTGGGCTTTGAAGACTTTGAGAATATGATCAGCGAGAGTAAAGAGGAATAAGAAAGGAATGAGAATCAGAATAAGACGATAAAGTTAAAGATTCGTCATATCAAAGACCTCGGAGGACTCAGAGCTTCAAAGGAAGTGAAATTAGAGCTAATTTTCCCAGCTTAAGTTTTACTGCCACTGGTCAGAGGCGAAGTGATAGATTTACTAGTGATCCCAGATTTCTGAGACAAGATGACTCTGGTAGAGGAAATGTATAATTGTGTCAAGCTAGATTGCTATGGGGAATCAGTTAATTTTTGTTGACCTGGATGACCAGAGGTTACTTTTGGGGGTAAGTAAAGTGGAGTGAGTTATGCCATTATTCCTGTTGAGAGAGCAAAGAAGATTGTTATCAAAAGGCTGCCAAGATATTGAGTTCATATGGTGCTAAATGATGTTGATCCTAATAGTATGGAAGATGTAAAGATGGTTAGACATTTTCTTGGTGTATTCCCAGATGCCTTACCTAGATTGCCGCCAGGCAGAGATGTGGGTTTTATTATTGAATTGTTTTTAGGTACAAATCCTATGTTAGAGATTGGTTCAGGTTGAGTTAAAAGTTCCATTCAACTTATTATATCACATTGGAAAAGCTCCGGTTTATTTGTGAGGAATAAAATGGACATTAAGGCTAGGTATTGATATTAGGTAATTGAATCGGGTAACGATTGAGAGCTGTTATCCATTGTTGTGTATTGATGATTATTTGATCAGCTCTGAGGCGCCTGGGTACTTTCTGAGATTGACTTGAGGTCTGAATGATATTAGTTGAAGATTAACAGTGGGGATGTTCATAAGACTGAATCCAGGACTCGTTATGGTCATTTCAAGTTGGGAGGCCATACGGAGTGACGAATGCACCTGCTACTTTTATGAGTTTGCTGAAGGAAGTATTCCAGTGATATCTGGACCGGGTTGTTATTGTTTGCCATTGACGAGATTGATAAGATTAGAGCAGTGCATGCTAGATATTTAAAGTTGGTGTTGCAAAGATTGAGGGAACGTTGATGTATGCTAAGTTTAGCAAATGCTAATGTTGGATAAATTAATTATATCTACTTAAGGTATTCAAATGGATTCTTAAAAGAGTAGCAACGATTGAGAATTTGGAACAATTGCGAACTGTGACTGAGGTTCAGAGTTTTCTCGGATTAGCAGGATATTATCGATAGTTCGTCCAAGATTTTAATTATTGCTTCGCCCTTGGCGAGATTGATGAGAAAAGAGGTTAAGTTTGAGTGGGATTAAAAAAAAAAAATTGTGAGTAGAGCTTCAGCAAGTAAAGTATTCCCTCACTCATGCATCTGTTTTCGCACTCCCAGACGATAGTGGTAATTATGTGGTCTATAATAATACTTCTTTGAATGTACTTGGATGCGTGTTGATGCAACATGGTAGGATGATTGCCTATGCTTCATGGCCATTGGGATCTCATAAGATGAATTACCCTAATTATAATTTGGAATTAGCAGCTATCATCTTTGCTTTGAAGATTTGGAGACATTGTCTTTATGGGAAGAAAAGTGCATGATTGTTACAAATCAAAAGAGTACCCAATATCTGTTTATTCAGAGGTATCTTAATCTTAGGCAACAAAGGTGGAATGAGTTGCTTAGTGACTATGATTGTGTGACGAGGGTGGTCAAGCTAATGTTGTGGCTGATGCATTTAGTAGGAAGACCCCAGTGAGAATTAATGCTTGGTACGCTTGCTATGTTCATCTTCTTGTGGATTTGAAATCTACTGGAGTAAAGTTGAGTATCAAAAATCGAGAAGAAGCCTTACTTGCTAATTTCTAAGTTGGACCCATTTGGTAGATCGTACTCGATACTCGAGCGTTTGACGAAGAAATTCAAGAATTTATTTAAAGCAAGGAATAACGGGAAAAAGAAGGACCTTAGAGTTAGAGAATCAGATGGCAAGCCTATGCAAAAGAACAAAGTGTTTATGCCTAATGGTGTGGAATTAAAGAAAGCAATTTTGACGATGTACATTATTCCACTTCTACAATGCATCCCAAAAGTACTAAGATTTATCATACCATTCGTTCATGTACTATTGACGGGTATGAAAAGAGGAATGGCGAAGTATGTTAGTAGGCGTATCATCAGTCATCAGGTTAAAGCAGAAAGAAATAAGTCTTTTGGATTAATGTAGTCATTTCCCATTCCACGGCGGAAATGGGAGAATATTACTATGGATTTCGTGGACAAGCTTCCTCGTATACAAAATAGTTAGGTTGGAATTTGAATAATAATTGATCGACTGGTGACGTCAGCGTATGTTACTTCAGTATGAGAACGTCAGACCATATGTGATCATCGAACGAGTCAGTGAAGTTACGTACAGGCTGAGTTGCCTCCAGAGCCGATGAAAGGGCATGATATGTTTTATGTTTCGATACTTCGACATTAAACCTCATATCCTTCACGAGTGATACCTTCTCAACCTTTGGAAGTCAATATGGATTTGACGTATGATGAGGAGCCAGTGCCTATCTTGTATTAGAAAGATGATGTACTGAGAAATAAGACTATGAGTTTGGTGAAAGTTTATGCAGGAATCTTTCAGTGGAAGAAGCTACTTAGTAGTCAAAGAATCGAATGAGAGAGATGTGTTTCGGGCTGTTTCATGGATATTAATGGATTGTAAAGATTGTGTAAATTTCGAGGACGAAATTTTTGTAAGGTGGGTAGATTGTGACAGCCCGTCCCTAATTTTAAGAATTTTTAAAGTTTTAATAAAGGATTTTACAAAAATGCCCTTTGAGGCACGCACATCATTCGAGGTTAATCGTTGTGTCGTGCCATCTAAGATTTGTTTTCTTGACATATCCTCGTAGTACTCGTCGTTACGGACGCGTGGGCGCAGACGGTTCGTGATTTGGAGTTATATTGAAGAAGTTATTAACGTTTGAAATTTGGAATTTTAAGGAATTATAATTTTAGTAAAATATAGAAATTCTTTTATGAAATGGATGGCTGGGATGAGGGAAAGGTTTTTGGTGTGTGTATGTGTATGAGAAGAAGAAACAGAAAACAGAAAAGAAGAAGAGACTGGGCAGAAATGCCCAATCGGAGAAGAAGAAGATGAGAGTGAACCAGAAGAAGGGAGAGGAAGAAGCTGACCAATCAGGGGAAGGAAAGGAGGGAAAGGAGGGAGAGTGGTGCACGGGGGAACAGGAGGAATGGGTCACCCTTGACCCGCGCGACCCAAGCTTCCAAATCGGCGGGTTTTCGCTGTTTTCGTCCAATTTTTCGACGAATTGAGTCAAGGTACCACTCCTAATCATCATCTAGGCCTTCCCTCTTCACGTTTCACCCCAAGAATCATTGAATTTCGTTGTGATTTCGCGAAGAACACCCCTACGGGTGCCGCGACCCTTTTGTTTAAATTCTCCAAATTTTGAAATGTTTTCTTTCAATTACTAACACCTTTAGCATTCCTTTAGGACCTAGAACAAAGCCCAAGAGGTAATTGAGGCGTTGGAACAAGTTTGAAGGTCGAATTGGAAACACCCAAATTCTAGGGTTCTTCACGGTTTTGGTGAAATTGAAGCACTTCCAGGCCAAATTGGCCTTGGTCTCAGGTATGAAAGTTGTTCTACTCATTGAGATCTTCAAATCTGCAAATTTTGGTAATTTTTGGAAATAGTTGAATTTTCCGGCGAGCCGGGGGCGGCCAACCGCCACCCGCGCGGCGGCGCGTGGCCAATTGCCCGCCAATGTCATTATTAGCTTGTGATTAAGGTTCTAGGTTCTGTTTTGATAATTGATGGACGTAAATTGAATAATTGAACCTAGGTTGGTTACGATTCGTGGTTAGGTGAAAATGTGAATTGACGATCCGACCGTTGGATCGTCACCAAACTTTGATACGTTGTAATACGTAATATTTGAGGATTATAGGAACTTACGGATTGGGAATCCGATTTACGGATCTTCTGGAATTGAAGTTGTAAGTTCATAAAATAGAATGTTAACCGTCACTTAGTTTTGGAAATTGACGAAGATCCGACCGTTGGATGGTAATGAAATTTTAGGATGTTGTCCTAGAGGTATATTGTGGACCTCTGGAAGTTACGGATTTGAAATCTGAATTGCAGATCATCCGGATCGAACTACGTAGTGACGTGTCTTATATAAGTTATGTATTCTATCGGCAGAATTTCTGAGGTTGGATTTGATTGTTGTTCTAGGCGCTAATCGTCATGACGCCTTGATGTACGGTGCTAGGGAGTTGTGGGCGAACTCCAGGTGAGTGGGCAGTTTTGTTTTCGTATTACCTATATACTATTGTTTTTCCCAGAAAAAATGCTTTTATGCGAAATTATGTTTTGAAAATGCCATGCATAGAATTATTTGGAAAATGTGAATTTCATATGAGTTATATGATTGATATATGATGCATACATGTTGCATGGTGCTGTGGAGGCACAGGTAAGTCAGGTGAGTTCGTTTATTCATTGAATTGTTGTTGTTGAGATGTTTGAGCTCATAATCTGCACCCTAGGTGTTAGTGCTTATATTATTCACCACACCGCACGCTCGCCTTGGATCCAAGTAGGTGGATGTCGTACAGACCATGTGAGGGTTCCGACATGCCAGTCGTACAGACCATTAGAGGGGTTCCGACTGGTGGGTGACCTTAGATATGCGCGCTGATGATATGATGAGAGAAGCACTAGAGCGTATTTTACACCTTTCATCGTATAGACTACCTTACGTAGTTCCGAGTGATGTGCAGAGTAGGGCCGTATAGGTCACTGTGGTGACTCCGGCTTAGTGAGATATTGAGCTATTGAATTAATCGTATAGGACCAACTGCAGGGTCTCCGATTGATTCCTTATTTCACCTGATTTATATTTTGATTTATGGCATGGCATGTTTTTCTCGAAAAATGTTAAAGATTTGGGATTCAAGCTTTGAGATTTCATATGGTTATATATATATATATTTCTGAAAAGTGTTAAAGGTTTGAGATTTGAGATTTTTGCTTATATATATATGTTTATATATATGCTATTTTATGGGAAAGTATACAGGTTTTACGGTGATGGGTTATAAATGTTTTAAATGAAAAGTCTTCGAAAAACTTTGTTTTACTGACCCACTCAATTTTGTTTTGCGCCCCTCCAGGTTCAAGTTAGCAGAGCTTTGGTGGCCACGAGGAATCCAACGGTGTTCTGACAGAATTCACAAAAGTAGGACTCACCCTCGGGTGTGTTATCTTAGTAATTGGAATTTTTTTTTAAAGCTTCCGAACTGTGTAAATGGTTACGTCACTCTCACGTGACGGCCAGCACGCCCTCCTTCGGGACGGGGTGTGTCATATTTAGTTTCCAAAATTTAGTTTACAAATTTAGTCTTCTTAACATTACCCTTAAATAATTTGATCAAGCTCACTGACATCATTTAATGCAATTAACTCCTGCATTTATGCATTTAATATCCCACAAATTATGAAATTTAAACAAATTTAAATAATGTTTTTACAAAATGTTATAATTACTTAAAAATCAATAATAGACCAATATTAATCTTCCCATAGTTCTAGCAAAAGAATAATGTACCCACTTAAGTATTAATATATTTTTTTAAGAAATATTATTGATATATTTGAAAAATAAAATAAATATATATAATTAGCATGGGTACATTCATAAAAAAAAAAATATAGGTAGAAATAAAAACTAAAAAGAATATTGGCTCGAATAAAAAAAAAGAGTACCAATTATAAATACAAATATATGAGAAAAAAAACTAAAAAGATATATTTGGAAATGGTTAATAAGTTTTTCATTTTTTAAATTGACATATGAGGACTTGTAAATAATTTTAATAATCAAATAATGACATGAGGATTAGTCAAGGACTTTGATCAAAAATAAAAAAATAAAAAAGGTTTCAATTAATGAGAACAAAAAATGAGGGCTGAGAACTTAATTTATTCTTTATAAAAATTGTTGATTGTCAATGGATATAATGGAACCTTAGATTTCGCAGGCCCCACCAAAAACAGTAAAAGAACTTCTTTCCGAAATTTATATGCTCTGTGTTTCGATCCTTAAGGGAATCAAGAAATATTCCAAAGTTAAACAGACCACCATCTGAATTATTCAACGGGCAATACTTGTCTAGAATTGTTATATATTTTGTAGTAGTCCTCTGATTATCACAGTGGAAAGTACTCATACATTCCCTGAAATTGTTACCAGACTTTACACAAGCCATGTGCCAACATGTTAACTCTCGTTCAATAGAAAATAAGTACCAAAAAGCTCCAAGTACCTAAATCCATAACATGCAAACACAAAACCCCTTATAATTAGTCTAACATTTAAAAAAAAATTGCATCCATAATCCAACATTAGTAATTACCGAAGTATTAAAATAGAATGATAATTGAGATGAAACTTACGTGACTAGCAAGAATGTAGAGAATCAAGTTGTACAGGCCCTTAGCCCAGATCCCATTAGTCCTTTTGAATTCCTTGGCAGATAGGTAAATTCGATAAATCCTCGGAAAATATTGACAGAGAAGAAAAAAATTCAGAAAGGATAAGTGTTCCACAAATCCTGAGCCCTTCATGTTGTAAAACATAACTACCATTAGCAGCTGCAGAAAATCAAAAGATAAAAAAGGGTTAGAACATAGAAGTCCATCATTTTCAGGTAGCCACAAAAAAAAAAAAAAAAATTACTGCAGTTCAGTTAATTTTTCTTACTTGTGGGAGGGGAATAAGAGCCAAAAAGTCTATTACAGTGAAGACAGTTAACCACGGCATCTTTTGAGCTATAAACTTTCTGATTTTCAATTTCGTAACTGAATTTCCCCCCGTTTGTCCCACCGCCGTGGAGCGTTTACTTTTCACGCTAACATTGTAACAAATTTCACATATCAAATGCACCAGGAAAACGAAATCCGTGAGTGATCGCACAAGAAAAGCAACAATACTCAACGTTTTGTCCATTTGAAGGCACTTTTTACGCTGATCGATGATCAGGACGTAAAAGAAGAAAGGATCCAGATAGACAGCAAATATGCATGATGTTACAAATAGTTTGTTCCATATGATAAGATAACGTCCCCGCTCCAGACTAAAAATCTCCTGTATCAGGGTAAGTTCCCCGCTGCCACTTAAACGAAAAAGTTTGATATTAGCCTTGTGAGGCATATTAAGAGTCTCGAAGACTGCCCTACACACATGGGTTTAGAAGCTATTCGCTTTAATTGAATTTGATTTAACTGTCGATTATATTGTGCAATATTGTTTCTGTGTTTTTCAATTGAGTTGCATATATCGTATATTTATATTTCTATTGAGAATGCAGGTATGTTTAAGCCTCGAACTATAAGTTTCGAGCGTGCCGTAGAAACCTTTTGAGTTTCCTAGAAAGCACCACTCATTTTGAGACCATACGCCCTCCATGATTAATCCGTTAAACCAAATCATGTATTAGAACTCAAATGTTGTAAATATGATGCCAATGGATCCCTTATTCACATAGCACTAATTTTCACACTTGTGAGACGCCAATTGAAATGGGTCCAAGACATGAAGTTCTACTTGACTACCAAGAAATTGAAAAACCAGGACATTGATCATGTTGGAACTGCAATTAAGAAAAATTAAGTAGAATATCTTCGCATCACCTCCAATGAATATAGCACGAAGCATAAGGTGTTGCAATACTTTTGACGTCGCTATCTACCTCGTTTTGGAAGTTTTTAAATTCAAAAAATAAAGAAACATAAGGTGTTGCAATAATAATATATTCAAGCATTGCATTCTAAATAACGTATGTTTGGTACGCATTTAAGGACTCTACGAATTACCAACGTCTTATCACAGATTCTCCTTCGCAAACGCCAGATTGCACGCCTTATTGCGCAACATGGTGCGCTACTATACTTTGAGAGTGACAGATAAGAGTGTACTAAGTTCAAAATTCGAAATACTTAAGAGAGAGAGAGAGAGAGTGTGTGTGTGTGTGTGTGTACACGAACCTGCCATCTTTCTCTGCTGGGGGGTTCTCCGCATCTGAAGTTGCCATACTGACGAGGTTTTCAGTTTACAAGATAGAGAGAGAATAGAATGCAGAGAGCTAGCTTTTGAGTTGAGTTGCAGAAACTGAAGCTGCTAGCTGCATTGCCATGTATTCGCTTTTAAGACAAACTGAATCCACGTTTATCACGTAGGTCTTTTAATATGACGTAAGTTTTTTAATATTACGTAGGTCTTTTAATACGACGTAAATGTTAAGAGCAAGTCAACCTCTAAAAAAAAAGGCCAGCACCCAATCCATTTAATTCACTTAGTGAACAGTGATAGATCCCAATAAATAGTAATAGGCCAAATGCATCTCCACCTCTAAAACTAAATAGTCTAGTCAATTTTATTAAAATATTATTAATTTTTATTATAAAAAAATATTTTGACTTTTATTTTCTAACTTTTTAATTAAATAAAATAATAATATTATTATTAAAATATTTTTAATTTCTGCGTCTCCACACCTATTCCTCGTCACCACCTCCGTCCACCCCTGCACTTCCCTTCCATTTCCACCGCCGCCTCCAAACCTCCTCCTCCCATCCTCCGACGCCGTCGCCCTCCTGTCCTTCAAATCCTAAGCCGACCTCAACAACAAGCTCCTCTACACCCTCAATGAGTGCTTCGACTACTACATCTCCACACCTCATGTCCTTTAAATATTTTAAATTTCTGCATCTCCACACCTCTTCATCGTCCGCTTCGTCCTCCCATCCTTCTCCCTCCGTGGCTCCTTCCCTCCCAACACCCTTTCCCGCCTCGACCAGCTCCGCTCCTCAGGCTCCACAACAACTCCCTTTCTGGCGCAAAAAAAAAAAGGTGGTCGACGTCACGCTAGCGTCAGCATGACGTCAGATGGGTCGTCCATTTACTCTATTGATTCTGGGCCGGCTTGTGGCCTGGCTTGGGCTGGGGTGGAGCAAAAAAAAGGGATGTCGGCCATTTTTTGGCCTGGGTGCCAGCCTAAAGGGCTAGGGTGGAACTGCTCTAAGGGCCGTCTATATTTCAATGGGGACGGATTCATAGCACTAATTTTTTACACAACTTTTAATACGCGTTTTTGTGGAGCCATTTTGTAATGTGTTTTAATGATCCAAACCATCTATATATTAGAACATCGTTTATAAATCATTCTTGCAAATAATTAGTCAAATCCAAAATCGATAAGGCATGCATTTGTAGTAAAAAAAAAATTGACGAATACGATTCTTCAAAAATACCTAAACCCTTAATCTAATGGGTTATATATTTTAGATTTGGATAATTTTTTGTAGATATGATCTTTGAGATAATACATAAAAGATAGACGGTTCCAATCGTTGAAATACATTACAAAATGAACCGAACAAAAATGTGTGTCAAAAATTTTGTAAAAAAAAATGATGTCCAATATTAGTCTTCTATTCCAATATATCATTTATAGATTAGTCTTAAAGTTAATAATACATGATAATAATAGTAATAGAAACTCGTGTTAAGTCATGCAACGTAAATTGCTATTCGATTATGACTTGATATTTGGACTTAAGGAGTGCCATTTTGTAAGCCAATAATATAATGTCCATTTTCTTAAAAGAACCCAAAAAGTAGTTGATTAGAATATATGATTGATATCAATAAAATATTGAGTAGGAACCACGAAAACGTCTGTTACATCTTTTAAAGAATAAAATATATTCGTCTCACACAGGTGGGAAAAGCCAAAAAACAAAGACAAAGAGCAAAAGAACAAAGAAGACGGGGAACACAGAGCAAAGAACAAAGAACGAAGAGGAAAGAACAGAGGCAAGGAATAAAGACAAAGAACAAGAAACAACGAAGTGAACTCATTCCACACACAAAGAATCTCTCGTCTTGGTGTATTTAATATATATACTATGTAGGTAGTTGGCTGCACAAGAAAACATCTGAGATTCTTTCATTGATTAAAGGGGTTTTTGAACATTAGTCCTGGTAAAAGATTAAAATTTAAAAAAAACCTGATGCTAGATTAAATATTCAATTTAATCCCTTGAGTGTACTTTTATCAAAATTTACATTCAATTTTTCTTATTTAATGTGTATTTTTATTTAATCTCTCCATATTAAATTTTAATTTTATTAATATGCACATATTTAATTTTTTTTAATTAGAAATGAACGTAAATGAGAAAATATTAAAAAAAAATTGTGATACAAAAATATATAGATACATAAGTGTACATAAATGATTGTGCCAAAATATATAAAATTGACTTTTTTTGTACCAAAATATTTGTACCTACATGATTGTACCGAAATATATTATAATGAACCTAAATGTATGTACTGAAATGTATTATATTGAATTAATGTACCTAAATGTCAATACCGAAATGTATGTACCAAAATGTACGAACCTAAATGTCAATACCGAAAATGTATGTACCTAAATATCAATACCAAAATGTATGTACCTAAATGTATTTACCGAAATAATAATTGAATTAATGTACCTAAAAGTCAATACTCAAATGTGTGTATCAAAGTGTACGTAACGAAATGCATTATATTAAATCAATGTAACTACATGTTTGTACCGATAGATATACCAAAATATTCAAATGTATTAATGTACCTAAATGAAGAACATACAAAATTGTTATCGGAATATATATTATAAAAAATTTAGTTGCCTAAATGTAGACATTAAAATATATTATGATGAATGAAATAAAAATTAAATGTAAATGTAATTAATACATTAAAATAAAAATAAAAAGATAAAATAAAACATCAAAATACAACTAATAAATGATATGATTAAATGTGCTAGGGACTAAAATTAGATTTTAATCTTACATATGGTTATAATCTAAAACTCATCTTTTTTAGGGATTAAAATGAAGTTTTCTATTGATTAAATTGCTCACCTGTGGGAAAAGCCAAGCAAAATTTTCTCCAAAAGTGACCAACAACATGAAATGCATGTTTTTGCAGGGATTCACTTGTCCTCCTTGTTGGATTTATCCAATATAAATCAACCTTTAAGTGGTCTACTACATGTAATAGGAATGTAATATTGGAGAAATAATGATGATTGTGATTCGATCTCTTAAAGATATTATTCCTATATCATGTGTCTTATATTGGAAATAGGATTGATGGAATCCTTAATTGACTATAATTATGATACTTAACTTAGAGGCTAAGAAAGTAAGTTTAGGTTTCCCTTATGGATGGAAACCCTAGCTTTTAGCCTATATTTATAAACACCGGTCTCTATAAGCCCTAGACACACAACATAATGCTTCCCATAGAGTAGTTGTATTCGGCTAGGAGTTTATAGAAGATCCTGGTGTTGCCGTGCTATGCTACTTTTGGTTTCAACTTCCATGGCCACCATTGGAATCAGGTCAGTCACTCATTCGTTTGTGTTTTAATTGTATAACCTAATAAGGCTAACACTCCTATTTATGATTAACGAACATTTACTGTCCGATTATTATCTTTATCACATCTAAAGATCATATATGCAAAAAATTCAACTTTGGAAATATTTTGGCCCAGTCATATGCATAAAACAACTAAATAGTTCTAAATGAGGATAATATTTATTACTAAAATTGTTGATTAATTTAACATGTATATATGACTAAACAATATCCAAATTGAATGACTTTTTATAAATTCATGGTTTAATTAGTAGATTAATAGCTTTTGCAGATAATTTAGTGATTTGATTTAGTTTGATATGCTTTTGTTCAATTTAGGTGTTGAAATGGAAAAGATCTTGCATTGATTGAAGATGTTGATTAACTTAAACCCTTTTGCTTTAACAGGAAAATTTTAAGCGCAAATCAAGCTTACTTAAACGAAAAGTTATAAACTTTTTCATATTTTTATTCCGGATGCTGTTACTTAAACCCTTTTGCTTGGAATCGTTTTTGTGATAGTTCTTCTGGTATGTCATTAGTTTAGCACTGTTTGTTTTAATCTGATTGTTTAAGACAGATGCTTTAACTTGGTGCAACATGAGTGTGTTGTGCTGTGCCTGAAGAATCGTTTTTTAATTCTGTAAGGTGGTTTTTATAGTGAATGTATTCTTTCCGCTATATGTTACTTAGGAGTTTGTATTGACTGTTAGAGACTGGAGACGGAGAAGAAGAAGAAGATAATATATGGAGGACGGCGCCAGAAGACTATGGATGGGAAGGCTATTGTAAAAAGGTTTATTTCAACAACCCTATGTGGCCAGGTACGCACTTGTATGCATCCCCACATTTCGTGTTCTCATTTGTAGTTTCTTTATATACCACACAACGCATGCTTCATTTTTCACTTCTGGATCAAGATCCCTTTCTTGTGTTCTTTACTGAGGTTGCTTTCATTGCTGGTCATGATCTCTTGCTTATTTTGTGATCCTTCATTCTTAGTATAACTTTAGGAAAACTTGTCCATTAGAGGACCGCTTTGTCAAATTTACCCTGTTTTCATGTAATGAGGAAAAGATAAAACGAACGGAGTAGTTTTTCTTGCTTCAGTGATATCTTGTATTGGCAACTCCATGATCTGAATTTCATTTGGTAACTTGTTGAAGCTTTTGGTAATTGTTTTTATTTATTCTCTTCTTTTTCTCACTATTCATAGTAAAGGAGTGCTTCTTTTACAATTATCACTTCTAATCGGAATACTCCTTTGTGAAATTTCACACCTCTAAATTGAGACAGTTTTTCTGCATGTATTTGTTTTGGTTAATTTTTTTTTTCACGTGAAGCACATTCACTGAAAGTAGAAAATATTCTGTATAGGGGAAAATCAGAGTTCCAAGAGATTTTGGTGTTTGAGGTTATTTTTGTCTTAAGACAGTTTAATATTCTGTATCTCCCTTGCGTTCCTTTTCTAAATCTTATTTATGACCTCCTTTTTATGCAGTCCTCAATATATGGAAAAGTGCTTGTTCTTGATGGCATTATCCAGCTGAGTGAGAAAGATGAATGTGCATACCAGGAAAGGATAGCACATCTACCTCTTTGTTCAATTTCCTCTCCCAAGACAGTAATTATACATGATCCATCCCTCCCTCATGTTTTTTGTTGTGTGTATGTGTGACTGTGTGTGTAAAGTCTGCTGAATCTCTTGATCACGATCACCCATGACCATGAGAACACATAGTATAACTAGATTGAAATCAATTTTTTGCTTGATTTCAGAAAATGAAACACTTTACCTGGGATTTGAATAGAGTTTGAATGTTCTTCATGCACTTTTCTTCTGCATATTCTTTGAAAGCTTAAGATGGTTTTCACTGTAATGGTGAGCTGAAGTCGAATACATGAGCTCATGGTCATGTTGCTGGTCGTAGTATGAATTGCAAAGGCTATCTGAACCTTTAGGGATCCCTTTTTCGTTACCAGCCAGGCATCACATGGTGTTTAGCCCATAAAATTGTATTATTCTGCCTCATTTTGGCTTGACTTGGATGCAATGATTTTGTAACCATATCTGCACAATGGTACTGCTCTGTCAAACTTCGGATTTGGCTGAAGTTATCCTGTAGATGACCATTTGCACTATGAACCAGCTTCCCTAGTCGGCCGAGAATAGAATGTCGAATCTTTATAATAATTTGAGTTGGTTACAGCCTGGTGATTGCAGTTTGGTCTTCTTTTGTGCTTGGAATATAGTGATAGAAATTAGAAGTGATAAAAATGAGAAGCTTTTATGCCCTCATAAAGTTGTTATTGTTTTCTTATTGCAGCGACAGTGCTAAGTGCTATATGATTTTCGATGCAGGTTCTGGTTGTTGGTGGTGGTGATGGTGGGGTTCTTAGGGAGGTTTTTCGCCATCCTTCTGTTGAGCATATTGATATATGTGAGATAGATAAGATGGTTATAGATGTAAGTGGTGTAAGTACTCCTTTGTGTATTTGATTGTTATGAATTTGAGCTGACCATCTGTTTTCTTTTGATTGACTTTTTGTAGGTGTCCAATAAGTTTTTCCCTCAGTTAGCCGTTGGATTTCAGGATCCTCGCGTCCACCTTCATGTCGGTGATGGTAGGTTTAATACTTATTATTTGTTGATCCAATTGGTAAAATCAAATTGACTTTGTATTTGGCTGGCTGTCACATTATATCTCATTTTAAATGCATGTCAGCTACTGAATTCTGAAGGCTTGCACCTGAAGGGAAGTATGATGCTGTAATTGTTGATTCGTCAGACCCTGTCAGTATGATTTTTCTCGTACAATAGTTTTGCCGTGCATTTTTTGGCTGGCTGACTTCAAATTTTTGTCATATTGATTTGTGAGCATACAAAGATGTCTTTGAGCTGTTGTTCGTATAAATCCTACGGAGGACATGTTTGTTTCTGGTTACTCTCTATTTTCTGTGCTCCCTATAGTAAGGTTCTAAATGTAGTGCTTAAACGTATGGTTTCCTTTGGATGCAGGTCCAGCCCAAGAGCTTGTAGAGAAGCCAGTTTTTGAGACAATAGCTAGAGCATTAAGGCCTGGTGGTGTTCTCTGTAATATGACAGAGAACATGTGGCTCCATACGCATCTTATTCAAGATATGATCTCTGTTTGCCGTCAAATATTCAAGGGGTCTGTCAATTATGCTTGGGCGAGTGTTCCTACCTATCCCAGTTAATACTTTCCTTTTCACGCATTAATCTACTCTCGCTCTCACCCTTTATATATATATATATATATATATATGTTTTTTTTTAATATGGCAAAGAAGTCTCGAGTTTCTCGGTGAACTTGTATTATTTATGCATTGACAATGACTAGACTAAACACATCGCTTAACTGCTGATTCTTGATCCTTCTTAAGACCGGGTTGATATCATGAAATTATTCTTACTTGTGAGATTACTTGTCATGCAGTGGTGTGATAGGTTTTCTGTTGTGCTCAACGGCGGGGCCTCCCGTTGATTTCAAAAATCCCGTCAATTCTATTGAAAAGTTAGAAGGAGCTCTCAAACATAAGAGAGAACTTAAGTGTTGTGTCTTGGCCCATTCGTTAGTACGGAACCGAGATTCAGATTACAACCTCACCAAAATCACACACAGTTAAACAGAATAAAATACAAGAAATAAAGACACCGAGAAATTTACGAGGTTCGGCAAAAACCTGCCTACGTCCCCGGAGAGATATTGCTCTTCACTATGAGAATAACAGTACAAGTACACATGAGTTTAATCGACATAACCCAATCCTGAATTTTCCCAAGAGCCTCACTCTACCCCAAGAGTTCTTTCCCATGGGAGAGCCGAATGCTCTCCCCCTTGATGCTCTCTAATGCTTACCCTCTCACTCGGCAAGCATACTTAGCATGCAACCCCTTTCTTTCTTTACATTAAATTACAAAGAAAGCAAGCACACTTGCATGAAAGCAAACCAAAGGTTACGGATCATGCTTCCAAAGTCCAAAAGCAAACCTACTCTTGCTTTATGCTTTTCCTTTGTAGCAACTTTAAATGATGACTACAAGCACAATCACGATGCATCATGAAAACATCACCATTGTCTTCCACAAAACATGCTCCCTGCTTTGCCTTTTAATGAAGCCACAAATCCACTCACGGGTTACTTCATTGTTGCCAGCTCAAAATATGAGCCAATCACAACATTACGTTCTATAACTCCGAGGTAGGATTCATTTTACATAGTAATCTGCTGTATTTGCATCCATTTCTTTTGCGTTGGATGTACTTGTAAAGCAAAATAACGTCGTCGATTGTTTGGTAGATGCACTCAGTTGCCTTTGCGTTGCCTCCTTTCTTGAGGAGGGAGGTGAGTGCACTACGTGAATCTTCAACACCGGCAAGACAAATCGGCGAGAAGTAGTTACTAGTAGCGACATCGGTTGCTTGAGTAGCAGATGGGAAAAATTAGAATAGGTAATTTGTTAAGTGTGTAGATGGGGTTCTTGAGCTCTTCCTTCAGAGGCATTGGTGGGATTTAGGTTTATTTGTGTAGATGGGGTTCTTGAGCACTTCCTCCAATAATTATTTGTGGATGATATAGCCACTTGACATTATGTTATTGGAAATTTACTGTGGTGATCAAATAATTATAAGTGTGAATCAGGCTTTTAAGTTATTGTTATGCTCAAAATTCTGACATTTTCGGATATCTGTTATTGACATGCCGAAATAGTTCATCGTTGGAGCGGAAAAATTCGGTTCCTCCAATCCTCCAACAAGTAAACCTTGTAATCATGTTGAGAAGCCAAACACCATCTTCACTTGCCATCAATGAGAGATGAGGGGGGACGTGCAAGAAAATACTCCGACGCGCAAGTCAATCTTTGTTCAAAATGATTGCAGGAAATTGTAAAGCGATCTAATACTTCCCTCCCCTTTCTCCTCCCGTTCTGATGGGATTCTAAGCCTTTTATAGACGTAAAAACTTGGACTCCAAGTCCCACTTTCCTTCTATTTCTCCATGTTCCATATTCCATGATCATGCCCCTTTATTCTAGCTCCACTCCCCCAAATTTAGGAAGTGTCTGCTTGCTTAAGCCTTATTTTTTGCACCCACACCATGCAAACTTTTTGGTATGAAAACTTTCCTTGTAGAATTGCCTCTGGTCCAAGCTTGTCCTGTGTCCCCGAATGTTGCTCAATGTTCTCTTTCTGCGATGGTGTTTCTTCCTCTGTTTGGTTCCTTGACGAATTGGGATAATTAACTTCACCCAATGTAGTTTGACCATTGTAAATGTATCCCTTTTGAATGCAAAGTCTCATCGCCAATTATGGTTTGAGGATAGGGGTCTCCAAACCCAACTATCCGTGTGCGTATTCCACATAATTCACTTATCGTGAAACTCATCTCCAAATAAAAGCACATAAAATTACTCTTCATGTAGAATTTAAACTCGATAAAAGATTTTTCTTTGCAAAGCAAGCTCCTGATTTCACAGGGCATTATCCTTCCATCATCATATTTCTGTCCGATCAAAAGCATCATTATCCAATAGTAATAGATTGTATTTAGGCTCAACCAGTGCAGTTCTCTTAAATGGTGCATTCCAACGCCATGGCCCTTTTGTACATAGGCGATGTGTAAATGCCATTTGAAATCCGAAAAGTTGGTTAAGAATAAAGCTCATTCCTTGGTAGGCATGACCAATGATATCAATGGAGACATCCCCTTGATCCCTCTGGAACTTCCCATTCTTGTTGAGGTAGACGAGCCGTATTGGCTTCAGGGGACCCGTCACCGATCGCAAGGGCAAGGAAGAGAACAACGGCAACGGTGATGGCGGTTAAGAGTCGTCTTCGCCTCTGAAGAATTTCCCATGCTTTACGCTCTGAAGAATTTCCCATGTTTTACCGTTGCTCTCGGTTACGACGTCTTATAGTGATTGTGCTTTCCTTCATCCAGTTCAATGAGAACAGGGGATATAGAGACAGTCGAGGGTTTTTAATTGGGCAAAGAGAAGAATAGAAAAACTTATTCAGGTTTTTGGCTCGTGCCCCCATTGTGGCGTGGGTGAAACCATGACTTCTCAAATATGGCTTTTTGTACGAATTCTCATAGACGACGCCAACTATTGGAGCGGAAAAATTTGATTCCTCCAATCCTCCAACAAGTAAACCTTGTAACCATGTTGAGAAGCCAAACACCATCTTCGCTTGCCATCAATGAGAAAGGGGAAGGAAGTATCAGATCACTTTACAATTTCCTACAATCATTTTGAACAAAGACTGACTTGCGCGTCGGAGTGTTTTCTTGCAGGTCCCCCCTCCTCTCTCATTGATGGCAAGCGAAGATGGTGTTTGGCTTCTAGATGGTCACTAAGATTTGCATAATCAATAGAAATGGTCCCTGAGATTGTCCACTATCCATGATTTTGGTCATTCCATTAAAAACTCTTTACGCAATTTTCAAAGCTTCGTAACTCAATCGTTTCTTAACCAAATTTGACCCATAATATATCGAAATGAAGCTATGAAAGTGTAGAACAAGATTATACCTATTTGGAAGCCCAATGGTTGTCTGAAAGGTGACTGGTCCTCTGAAAAACTGGAAAACTCGCTAGAAATTGGGTAAACTTTAAACGTTCATAACTTCTTCAATACTCAACGAAATGGAGTGATTCAAAATGAAAATCATACTTCTCAAGGAGACAAAGATAATAGTACCTTTTTTGATGGCTAACTCGACATGGTTTGGCCGGAAAACGGCTCAAAAGTGGCTAACCATTTTTGAGTTAGCCAATTTCGAGCCATTTTCCGGCCAAACCATGGTGAGTTAGCCATCAAGAAAGGTACCATTATCTTCATCTCATCGAGAAGTATAATGTTTGTTTTTGAATCACTCCATTTCGTTGAGTATTGAAGAAATTATGAACGTTTAAAGTTTACCCAATTTCTAGCGAGTTTTCCAGTTTTTCAGAGGACCAGTCACCTTTCAGGCTATTTTCTGGCGATATTTGGCAACCATTGGGCTTCCAAATAGGTATAATCTTATTCTACACTTCCCTATCTTCATTTTGATATATTATGGGTCGAATTTGATTAAGAATCGATTGAGTTACAAAGTTTTGAAAATTGCCCAAAGAGTTTTTAACAAAAGGACCAAAATCATGGATGGTGGACAATCTTAGAGACCATTTCTATTGATTTTCAATCTCAGGGACCATTTCTATTGATTATACAAATCTCAGAGACCATTTTGGCTATTTAGCCATAAAATAATGATTTGTGATTGTTTTGGCGTGCTAGTAACAATAACACAATGGTGTATCCAATTGTTTTGGTGTGCTAATAACAAAAACATAATGACTGTTTTGGGAAATTGATGTAGGTAAAGAAGATGATTTTTTACCACCTGTAAAAGTAGGGATAAAATCACACAAAAATACTTGCAAGAGAATAAGGTAGTTGTAGCATTAATGGCTCAAACAGGTCATTTCCACATAGATTGATTGAATAATTTGTATTTAAACTAATTCTTAATTAACTATTTAAAACAAAGTTTCAAAAATGTTGTTTTGATGACCTAGAATATTAAAAACGAATTTTAATTTAAAACAATTAAAGAAACCAATTTGAAAGGGAACAATCTTATAAAATAATGATAAAAAGACACTACGGTTCCACTATTACCTTAACAATCTTATATAGTTTTACCAATTACTTATGAATTACACATGCAACTTTGAAGGTTAGGTTTTCCTTATACATATTCTACTTATGGCATTTAAGCTAGAACGTATATCAAACAAGCAATCCGTCTGTGACATTCAGATCAAATATAACCATGCATGACTCATTATGCTTTGTGAAAAGCCTTTGAAAAACCATGCAACCCCTAAGACGTGGCATTCGCCCTAGGTGAACTTACAACTATCAATCACAAGAAGCAATACTCAATCCTCTGGTGGCATTCCGACCGAATTGCATCTGATTACTTATCTAAACATCCTAATGGTAGCTAAGCATTAAAATATAAAGACACTTTAAACACAGTAATTAATAATTCAAAGTATGCATGCATAATATCATAAGCAATTAAATAAAGACTACATATTCATGCTAAGGCTCAAGGCATCGCCTTAGCAAAAGAGAATTAGTTACTAACAATCGTAAAACAAAATATTATTAAAAACAAGGATAGAAAATACCTTGAAATACAAATCGTCAAAGCCTAACTAAGTTCTCCAAATTGATGTGTTCTCCCAATGGCTAAATAGCCTTATTTATACTATTATAAAATAAAATCCTTACTAGAAAAAGGTCTTCTAAAAACTAGGAAACATAATAGAATAAGATAACTAGGAAATAAAAGGTTTCCTATTTGAACTGAAATTCGGACTTCTCAGAAAATCAGCCTTTTTGACCAAATAAATCAACTCTGATTTGATCTCAAAAGGTTTTTTTTTGAAAGTTGAAGGCGTCCCCTACAAATCCTCAGAAGGAATCTTCCTCAAAATATGATATCTTGACCTCCAAAATACCCAAAACATCTAAAAACATCAATCTAGAAAAGCTGGGCTCTGAGCCTTCTTTTCATCACCACGGTCAAACAGCTTAGTAGAAAAATCTGAAATTTTGATACAATTATCTTGAAAGACTCACGAACATTTTTCAATGGAATCACTCCAAAATTCATCTGTTTGATCACTTTTTGCTCCAGAGGAATTCCTACATTGAAAATACATAACAAAGTATCATAACCAATAAATTAATACTAAGATTAGGGTAAAATATATGGTATAATATGAACTCATCAAAGCCAAAGGAGTCTCGGGAAGACGCATGATGATAACATGAGAATCACTCAACCAGGGACAACAGATTCGCTCGACATCGCTACAAGGATAGAACCTTGGAATCACTCAACCAGGGGCAACATAATCTGTCACATCTCGGCCCGGGGTCCACCACATCCCGAGCCCGCTCCACCACCGTAGCACGATATTGTCCGCTTTGAGCCCCGACCATGCCCTCACAGTTTTGTTTTTGGGAACTCACGAGCAACTTCCTAGTAGGTCACCCAACCAGGGACAACAGATTCGCTCGACATCGCTACAAGGATAGAACCTTGGAATCACTCAACCAGGGGCAACCGAATCTGTCACATCCCGGCCCGGGGTCCACCACATCCCGAGCCCGCTCCACCACCGTAGCACGATATTGTCCGCTTTGAGCCCCGACCATGCCCTCACAATTTTGTTTCTGGGAACTCACGAGCAACTTCCCAGTAGGTCACCCATCATGGGAGTGCTTTCGCGCGGACTTGCTTAACTTCGGAGTTCCGATGGAACCCGAAGTCAGTGAGCTCCCAAAAGGTCTCGTGCTAGGTAGAGATGAGAATATACATTTAAGGATCACTCCCCTATGCGATGTGGGATGTTACAATCCACCCCCCTTAAAGGCCCGACGTCTTCGTCGGCACACCACGGCCAGGGTTAGGCTCTGATACCAAATTGTCACATCTCGACCCGGGGTCCACCACATCCTAAGCCCTTTCCACCACCGTAGCATGATATTGTCCGTTTTGAGCCCCGACCATGCCCTCACGGTTTTGTTTCTAGGAACTCACGAGCAACTTCCTAGTGGGTCACCTATCATGGGAGTGCTCTCACACGAACTCGCTTAACTTCGGAGTTCCGATGGAACCTAAATCCAGTGAGCTCCCAAAAGGCCTCGTGCTAGGTAAGGATGAGAATATACATTTAAGGATCACTCTCCTGGGCGATGTGGGATGTTACAGAATCACTCACGTCGCTAATCGTGGATTCACTCAACATGATCAAGCCAAATGCTTGTTTAGGAAGGAGAAACTCACTTTCTTCTTAAATTAACTTTATTTCACGAATTGTCTACTCAATCTTACATATGGAGCCCTTTAAATAAGAGGGTACCTTACATTAGTAGGATAGACAATAACATATTATAGTTACAATGCAACCTAATTAAAATAGATAAAAGCATGGCTTTGATATATGAGAAGCCACCAACATCCATATTTAATATAGAGACCATACTTATTGTAGTACCTACATCAAAAATTTAATTAGGTTATCGATAGATTAAATTTGGGGGTTTTTTTAACTTTAATCCTTCAAGAAGATTGAAATTTAAAATAAACCTGGTGTTAGATTACATATTGATTATAATCCCTTGATGTGTCCTTAATTCAAAATAATTAATGTGCATTTTATTTAATGTCTCCCATTAAATAATTAAATTTATTAACATACAAATTTTAATTTATTTTTTTTACCAAAAAACAGTTTTTTAATTTATTAATTTTATTTAACATTCTTCAAACTTGAAAGACTCAATTAATGTACCTAAATGTTAGTACCGAAATGTGTGTATTGAAATGTATTATATTGAACTAATGAATTTAAATGTTAGTATCGAAATGTATGTACCGAAATATATTGACACACCCCAGCCCGGAATGTCCCTTAGGACTTCGAATCGGGCTATGCTGACCGACACCTGGAAGGTGACGAAGCCATAAAATATAGTGATGTGAAAAATGTGAATAAATTAAACCTAAAAGTGCCTAAAGACCAGAGTGCGCTGTGAGCGGGAATGAACTCATTTCACACGCGATGTCAGAGCATAAGTAAAGTACAGTAGTGGGGGTAAGGATCATACCCTCAAAGGTAGCCACCTATGCTGAGATTCGCTAAGAATCCTCGTTGATACGAACTTTCAGCAGCTAAAACTGGAGGGGCGAAAAACAAGGGTGAGTGGGCCTGAAAATAAAGTTTTAATGAAAACCTTTAGAAAACGTTATAACCCCTCACCATAAAACCCATATAATTTTTCCAGAAAATAGTAATACATACGTATATAAAAATCTTGCTCAAAACAGTGTAAATCAAGGAATATGCCATGTCAAGTATCTTAGCAGTAAATATGTAAGCCAGGTGATATAAATCAATGTAAAAATTATATGCCAGCCGGAGTCACCTATTATAACCTGTACGGCTGAACCTATTGCTCATCAATCCAGCTGGAGTCACCTAATGTGACCTGTACGGCTATAAACATGCACACGAGTCGGAACCACCTAATGTGGTTTGTATGACGGGCTGGGTGTAATTAAGTATGCTCAAGTGCTACGATCACGTGAAGGCTATGCGATAAATCGCGGGTCACCTACGAGTTGGAACCACCTAATGTGGTCTGTACGACAGGCTGGCATCTGCCTTGGATCCAAGGTGAGCGTGCGATGCGGGAGGTGAACAATCACGTGAAGGCTAGGCCCTAGCCACGGGCGGAGCACTAACACCGGGGTGCAAGAGAATGAGCTCTATATGCATCAACTCATAACCAACTACCATGCAACCATACCATCAATATGTACTCACTTGAACTTACCTGGGCCTCCGCAACATTATGCAATATTATGCAAAGCTATACTAATGCATATGCTAAAATGTAAAGCAAATATGACATGGCATTTTAAACGAAATTCCATTTAAAACAGTTTTTGGGAAATATATATATATATATATAGAAAACCAAAAGTCCACTCACCTGGAGTCCACGCTACAACTCCCTAACACAAACATCGAGGCGTCACGAACAATCAGCGCCTAGAACAATTATCAAACCATATCTCAGAATCCGTATCAATAGAACACAGAACTCACATAAAACACATCCTCAAGGACATTCTAGAATGATTTGAGACCTATTGACCAAAAGTCAACCGTCGGTCAAAGATCGATGGTAGGGTCCACAACCCTACACAACTCGATCCGGAAGACCTACAACTCAAATTTCCGATCAATAACTTCCAAAGATCCATATTATGCTTCTACAACATCATAAAAAAAATTCATTACAATCCAACGGTTGGATCTCCGCCAATTGCAAATTTAAGTGGTGGTTAACGTTTTATTTTATGAACTTACAAATCCAATTCAGGAAGATCCGTACGTCGAATCCCCAATCCGTAAGTTTCTATGGTCCTCAAATATTATGTACTATAAGGTATTAGAGTTTAGTGATGATCCAACGGTCGGATTTTCAATTGCTATACTATTCAAGTGGCGGACCTTAATGAAATTTCGCCGGATTCTGCAGATTTTGTAGATTTCCTGGGCAATCTTTAGAACTCCATATCTCACTTGTTTCTAAACCAAATTCAACCCATAATATACCAAATCGAAGCTAGAGAAGTTTAGAACAAAATTATATTGCTTGGAGTCCAAATGGTCGCCAGAGATGATCAGAAAATGGCCTGAAAGACAGCTATCCGCGGGAAACAGGGAAATTCGCTAGAATTTCTGGGCAACCTTTCAATGTCCATAACTTTGTTAATACTCAACGAAATCAAGTGATTCAAAAACGGAAATCATAGTTCTCAACAAGACGAAGATATTGGTACCTTGTACGATGGATAAATCGCCGTGTTTTGGCCGTAAAATACCTCGAAAGTGGCGGAGGTCGCCAGAAACTGGGCAAACTTTAAATAGTTATAACTTTCTCATTTCTTCACTAAATTAAACGATCCAAACATGAAAATTTATCTAATTGACGACAGGAATCGTTTTAGTTCAAAAGATGGCTGGAAATTGTCTGAAACTGAAGGGAAACCCACTGCTCCAATGAAGGTTCTTGAAATGGCATATGTGCACAGTATTCCAAGAAACCAAAATTTGATTCAGGTTTCTAGGTCCGAGGAGAGTAAGAATACGGTGATTTTCAAGTCGTTAATTCGTAGGGAAGGTGGATTGGTGCTAAAGTGTCACGGGGAGGGACTTGAGGGCGAGAGAGAGATATGTGAGTTGAGTAGAGAGTCACGGGATAAAGAAGGAGAAGAGGAAAAGAATAATCCAGAAAAATGGGGACCAATCTGTGGGTCCCACGTGGCACACAACCAATTTAACATGTTCAATTGTCAATTTACCAAAATGCCCTTGACGTTTAAAGGTTTGTAGAATCTTTGTTATAACTCTAAATTACGTTCTGTTTGCACCTACGTGTTCGTAAGGACGAATGCTACGAGGATACGCCAAGAAAACGAGTCATACGTGGCACGACATGGTAGTCAACAAAAGTCAACGCATTTGCCTCAAAGGGCATTTTCATAAATTCACTTATTAAAATTATAAAAACCGTAAAATTGGGGACGGGTCATTACATATATGCACCGAAATGTATTATATTAAATTAATGTACCTAAATGTGTGTACCAAAATATACGCACCGAAATGTTAGTACCAAAATGTATTATATTGAATTAATGTACCTAAATGTTTGTATCGAAATGTATATACCGAAATGTGTGTACCTAAATGTATGCACCGAAATGTATTCTAATGAATTTTATGCACCTAAAAGAAGAAGACAAAGTACATCGAAATATATTTTATAACAAAAATTAGTTTATCTAAATGTTTACAACAAAATATATTATGATAAATGAAATAAAAATGAAAATTATAATGAAATAAAATTAATACATTAAAAATTAGGAAGAAAAAGAGAAATAATTAAAAAATCAAAATATAATTAATAAATAAGGTTATTAATGTATCAAGGGACTACAATTAGATTTTAATCTTACTCATGATTTTAATCTAAAAGTCATATTTTCCAAGGATTAAATGAAGTTTTCTATTAAATGTAACCGGGTTTATAATAGATTAAGCGTTTAGTGCCTTCTATTATAACAAAAACTTGCTTAAACCACCTAGTTCACTTAGGCCTCAGCCCGCCGCTCTAGATGATGACGGTATGCTTTTGCTATGGTAGAAGCTGCTATGTTCTCCACCTTATGAGAAACCTTCTCGCTTTTCTGCCACAGTAGCGGGTACCTGGAAACTACAGTTTCCAAGTCCTTGGCCAGGAGCACAAATGCTTCTATTTTTGTGTGGCATTTGACATGCTTGCTAGAGACTGGAAGCTTTGTGAAACAGTCTGATGCGCAATCGAGAAGCTCTTCCCCGTAACAGTGACCTTTCCCGAGGGGCTCGGTGTCCATTAATGAGATTCCTTGCCCAGCTTGACTATCAGTCGACGCGTAAGTCCACACTGTCCCTTCGATAATGATCAGCATGCTATCGAGTAGATCTCCCATTCGAAAAATGATGCTGTTCTCAATGTACGTCACTGGCTTCAGATAGCCGCACATCAACGTCAACACTTTTTCATCCATGTGTTGAAGCTTTTTTATCTACACAAATGTGTGCTCACGCACGGACGTATATTATCAGAACAACATTGCAGTGAAAATGGATGCAATTAACCTAGTTATAGTAATAACAACGTTATTCGGTTGTTAACTAACTTAGAAATATCATATAACTTTGGACAATAAACTTTAAGATTATAGTGCAATCTTATCTTTATTGTACTTCAAACGTTGAATGTTAACGTCATTTTGTTTTAAAACAATATATACAATAAATTAATGGTGAGAGATGGAGGTTGTGCCACATACTTTCTTAAGTGTTTTCATGCAAAGCCACTGCTTCAGAGATGTTCTGGTTTTCACGGGAAGAAAAGAGAATAGAAACTTATGGAGATCAGCATCAATGTGGTCGTTTATGCATCTCAAGATTTCTTCCCTTATTTCATGAGGGACTTCATTTGTGGCCATCCAACACTGTGCGTCTAGCTTCCTCAGCATAGTCTTTTGTCTCAACTCTTCTTTTTTTAACTCTTCTTGTTTCATATCCTCCACTGATTTTGTAGTTTTCATCTCCTCCACTGATTTTGTAGTTTTTATCTGCATATAAGTCTATCTCGCCACAAATCAAACAATTAGCCACAAATCAAACAATTACTTAAAATACTCGAAGAATGACCTCCGCATGCAGCCCCAGATACGAAAAAATTGTTGAAAGTTAGTGTATAGAGAGATTGAATTTACCCACCTGCATGTTTCCAATGAAATAATAAAACAGTAGCAAGCCAACGACAGAAATGAAAATCGCAAACACGTTTTCCCACACATACGTACTTGTTGTCAGATTGGTCCCATAATTACTGCAAAAGATTAAGGTACATGATATCACATTAGACAATGTTGCTGAATAACTCCAAAAAATTATTTGTTACATATTTTCTAAAAATTGTTGATTGTCAATGGATATGATGCAAACCTCAGATTTCGCAAGCCCCACCATAAAGAGTAAAAGAACTTCTTTTCGAACTTTATATGCTCCGTGTTTAGATTCTTTAAGGAATCAAGAAATATTCCAAAGTTAAACGGAGATAAAGCACCATCTGGAGTATCCAACGGGCAATGCTTATTTAGAAATCTTATATTTCTTGCCGTAGTATTCCGACTATCACAATAGTAAGTATTCATACATTCCCTGTGATCTATACTATGATTTACACAAGCCTCGTGCCAACATGATATCTCTCGTTGAATGGAAAAAAGGTACCAAAAAGCTCCGAGTGCCTAAATTCATAACATGCAAACACAGAACCCCAAATAATTAGTCTAACATTTAAAAAAAAATTGCTATTAAAATTGAATGACAATTGAGGTGGAACTTACATGGCTGGCAAGAATGTAGAGAAACAAGTTGTATAGACCCTTAACCCATATGCTATTAGTCATTTCGTATTCTATGGCCGATAGTAGATAAATCCTTGTAAAATATTGACAGAGAAGAATAACATTCAGGACATTCATGACCTTGTTGTATTCCACATATCCTGAGCCTTCCACTGTGTAAAACATATCTATTATTAGCACCTGCAGAAAATCAAAAGATAAAAAAGGGTGAGAACTTAGAAGTCCATCTCAATTTCAGTTAGCCACAAAAGAGAAAATTACAGTTTAGTTCAGTTCTCTTACTTGTGGGAGGGGAAGAAGAGCGAAAAAGTCTATTACAGTAAAGATAGATAACCACGGCATCTTCTGAGCTATTTTCATGACCACTTGATCAGTCAACTCTCTGATTTTCGTTTTCTTATCTGAATTTCTCCCGGTTTGTTCCATCTTCGAAGAGGCTCCTTTTTTCAGGGTTTTTGGATTTGGATTTTGAACACCCTTACAGATTTCACATATGAAATGCGCTGCGAAAATGACATCCGTGATCGATCGCATAATTGAAACAACAATAGCCAACGTTTTGTCTATTTCAAAGCACTTGTTATCCTGATTCTGATCGACGACCACAACATAAAAGAAGAAAGGATCAAGAGAGACAGCAAATACGCATGATGTCACATATATACTGCTCCATCTTGGAAGGTAAGGCCCCAGCTGCGAGTTACGAATCTTCCTTATCAAGTTAAGGCCCCTGCTGCACATCGATTTCGAACGTTCTCCAGCCTCTCTGGGAAACATGCAACAAAAAACAAATGAAATTCATATGCATTCACCCTAAACCTTATATTTCATTCTTCACTGAAGCAGGTATTCATCTTTGCATAACGCAAAATAATGAGAGAACAATATTACTCGTATGAGGAGTCCACAATTAGAGTTGCCAAATGCCAAAATAGTCCTCGATAATAATTCGACAATGATATTACGAAGTTGGCTTCAAGGCATCTCTGGTTTTCACCGACGCCACTGACAACTTTAGGTCGTCGTGAATGGCCAAAATCCCATCTTCGATGTCAGCGAACATCGTTTTTGAGATGATGGAGTCCAGGATTGTGAGATTATCCTAAATCTCTCCCGAATTTGGGTTTTGTACGATCGGACTAACCACACCTCCGTCGATTTTGACGAGGCCGGCGTTGGTGAGGTAGCAGCAAGCAACGCCGCAGGCCTAATGGCTACTAAAGCCATCACCCATGCCCAGTCTTCGGTGGAGCCCACCATAGCCTCTTGCGTCCCTTCTCCCCCAACGGCGACGTACTCTCGCCGCGAAATTTATTTTATTTACGAACTTGTGGCGCTCTCTTTCTGTCCCTTCGCCTGGACCATCGTCGAGAAGACAATATGATGCGACTCTAAGCTAAAGGTTTCGGTTATAACTAGTTAGACCGCCTATTATCATTACTACCCATTAGGCCCACTATTTACGTAATACTATTAGGCCCATTTATACCTCAAACTCTTACTATCTTTGGGTGTATTTAAATCCCTTTTATGATGCAAAGAACGTATAAAGTGAAGATATGAATTTCCTTTGATTTTCTTTTCCATTTCCTGCATTTACTTTCATGCAATTTCCCTTTTACCATGTCTGATTCTATCACAATAGTTGCTTTGAGCTCCACCGGGCCACGCTGTGGTGGCACTGTCGAAGGCGGAACCGTCAAACAAGCCGGCGATCAAGAACTGGATCCTTCAGTCTAAGGTATGCTATGCACATAACGTGAGAATCTTCTGTGGGCCGTCATTGTACATTGATGGACCTAACCAAAGTCATCACCCCCTTTGCCACGATGGGCTTTGTACATTTTCGCCCAGCTAGCACCACTGGACCCGTGTGTTCATCTCAAGGAAAGCCGAAAGAAAGAAACGAAAAAGTTTAACTGAATTTGATTTAACCGTCGATTATATTGTGCAATATTTTGTGTGTGTGTGTGTTTTTTTTCAATTGAGTTGCATATATCGTATATTTGTATTTCTATTGAGAATGCAGGTATGTTTCATTCTCGAGTTAGAAGTTTAGAGCACACCATAGTAACCTTTTGAGTTTCTAAGAACGCACCACTCATTTTGAGACCATATGTGCTTTACAATTAATCTGTTAAGCCAAATCATGTATTAGAACTCGAATGTTCTAAATATGATGCCAATGGATGTCTTATTCACAAAGCACTAATTTTCACATTTGTGAAAGAAGATGTGAAGTTTCAATTAACTACCAAGAAATTGAAAAACCATTGAGGGCTAACAATGGCGTGGAAGTGGTGACAAAAGCCTCTGCCATGGATCTTTGGATCACTCTTATGGACCACTTAAGTCCATGAATGGTACAATTCATGGACTTAAGTGGTCAGGCGCGCTTCTACTGGCTTAAAGACACTCTGTAGCAAATGTTAAGTGCTTCACAAAGCCCAAATAACCTATATTGGCATATAGGCTACGACATGGTAGCAAACCCTAGCTCATGAATAATGATAGGCAAATAATGATAGAATTAGGGTTCGCCAAGGTGTGGCAATCGTGATCATGAGCGTGATCCCTTGGCTTCTAGGATAAAAAACTTCAAGGCTTAGGGATAGTATCCCTAAACCAATGTTGGTGAGGAGTATCATTCTATAGTACTACATATGAGACATATTTTACCTTGTGATCTTAAAGACACTACCTTGTATAGATATCCCTCTAAGAAGTCGGTGCATGTAAGAGCAAAATTTTGAAATCGAAGTCCTTATATTGGCCGAATCCCCTTAGTGAACTTAGTTGAGTTTGTGAATAATTCTTATGTTCCCAGATTTAAGTTTGGTGTTTGTTCTATTCTTGGATATCATTATGGATATGGACCTTGAATATTAGTAAGAAAGGATCCAGATAGAAATATGCATGATATCACAAATATTCTGCTCCATATCGTACGGTATAAGGCTCCTGCTGCACATTACGAATCTTCTCTATAAAGGCAAGGCCCCTGCTGCTCTTTGATTTCGAACTTTCTCCACCCTCTCTGGGAAACGCGCAACAAGCAACAAATGAAATTCAAATGAATTCACCCCCTAAACCCTAACAAATTAAACAAGATAAAATCAGACATAAATCTGATTTTAATGGCAGCTATTAGGTATATTTCATACATTCTTCACTAAAACAAGTATCCGTCTTTGCACAACGTAGGTAAAATAATAATGAATAATAATAAGAGAATTGTTATTGCAACTCCAAAGAGTCTAATTGTGCACTCCAAACATTATATACTTAGGAAAAAAGAGTACTCTTATTAGATATGTAAAATGCCAAAACTAGTCCCTGAATAATAATTCAACAATAATTTAACGGGATAACCTACAATAATTATATGTATATGATACAATCACTATCTAGTACCTAAAAATTTTCCCTCAAGAAGTCGGTGCATATGAGAATTATTTTACCTTGTGATCTTTAAGGTACACCACCTTGTACAGATATCCCGCTAAGAAGTCGGTGCATGTAAGAGCAAAATTTTGAAATGGAAGTCCCTATATTGGCCGAATCCCCTTGGTGAACTTAGTTGAGTTTGTGAACAATTTTTATGTTCTCGGATTTAAGTTTGGTGTTTGTTCTATTCCTAGATATCATTATGGATATTGACCTCGAATATGAGTTAATTGAATCATGTTTTTCAAATAAAAGTTACCAAATTAAATTAACATGTGATTTGGTACAAAAGTGAGAAAGTTAGTTATCTGGATGAATGTGCGAATTTGCATACTAACTTCATACCTAAGATCTCTCCTTTAACAACCAATTCGGGTCCAGCCAACCTGTTTCTAGGCCTTGGCACCGCCCACCTTATAGAGAGGCCCTTATATTCTCCCGTTCAAAAAGAAAGTTGTTTAGATTTCTAAGGATATTTGAAAAGGACAATGATTATGTTGGAATCGTCACTGAAAAAAAATTAAGTAGAATATATTTGCATCACCTCCAATGAATATGGAGCGAAGCATATTTCTGAAGACCATGGTTCACCGCCCGAATGGAGTGCACCATGTGGCCGGCCGAACGTCGTGTGATTCGAGTGATTTTGTATTTTGGAACGAACTTTTGGGACATCCTGGTCAAGATATGATGTGCTACAGGCATCATCTTACCCATCATAAGATTGTAAATTTTAACACTCAAACCTGGTGAGGCTAACAAAGGTTGAATGGGTCAAGTGCTACGCCTTGATGGACTTGGGTTTTGCAAATAAATAGGAATAAACACAGCATTTTGGGACTCTCCGCGAATCCCCAACGCCTTATCACAGATTCCCCATCGCTACGCCAGATTGCTCGCCTTATTGCGCTACATGGTGCACTGCTATACTTTGAGGGAGACAGATAAGAGCATGCTAAGTTCCGAATTCGAAATATTTTAAAGAGAAAGAGGGGGAGAGAGAGAGTACGAACCTGCTCATTTTCTTTGCTGCCGGGTTCTCCACATCTGGAGTTACCATACTGACGAACCTGCCTGTTTTCTGTCCTTCCGGGTTCTCCTCATCTAAAGTTACTGATCTATTGATGTTTCCATCCATAATAACTCAAATATATATGTACTAAATGACCCTAAATAGGTACGACGAGGTTTTCAGTTTGCAAGGTGGAGAGAGAATAGCTTGCAGAGAGCTAGGATTTGAGTCGAGTGGCAGAAATTGAAGCTGCTAGCTGCATTGCCATTCTCTTTTAAGACAAACTGAATTCACGTTTATCACGTAGGTCTTTTAATATGACGTAAGATTCTTTTCAAAAATCTGAACTGTCTAGATTTAAATAAATTCATCATTTGTAAATCATAATAATTCTCCATTGACACAGCAGTGCAACGAATAACAGATGCAACCTTCCCTGCTAAGATTCAGTAAACATTTAGATTACAATATAAGATTGGGAACGCAGCAAACCCATGCATTCCTGCTTTTTGCCTACCAGGACCACTTGGACCACCAATGCCATTACGATGCCCTCTTTTTTCTCTCTAGCCAATAAGATCAAAGGACTGCACATTTCAACACCGGCAGTAATTATTTAGGGCATATCATATCATATCAGGAAGTATAGCTAGAAAAATATCATTAATAGGAGGGATTTTTTTATTGTATCAGGAACACAATCTGGTACATCAGGTGTCATAATATAAGTGAATAGGCAGTTGAGAAATTTTTTTTATCTCCACTTACATTATGACATTTGATTTACTGAGCTGTGTGATACATTGAAAAATCTCTCCCTTATTAGTTGAGACTGTAAAATAGACATCAGAAATGAAAAGATTCAAGCAATGGCATCCGGATTTTATCATAGCCCGATTAGTAGAAACACAAACTTTTAGTATTCAACAGTTAAAAATCAAGTCATGCAATGTTGAAAACTAGCTACAGACAACAATTATAGAAGAATGCTCTATGTCATGTTTACCAGCAAAAAATACAATCCAAAAACCAAACATGAATCCAAATCTCTATTGCTCAGATAGCACCATATGTTACTTGTTTAATTAACGTCAAAATACACAACAAATCAAAACTTTTCTGTTAACCAAACATGAATCCAAGTATAAAAAGTTGAAACCCGTTGCAACGTTGGGTTGATTCGGTGAAGAAAAAGAGCAACGAATATTTTCTACCCATATGTTCTCTATCTGTATTGACGTTAGATTTTTATTTTTGATTTTTTAATTTGTTATAAAAATAAATTTACATATTGGATTGGGTGTGAAGGTAGTTTAGGTAGTGCACTGGAGTTTAAAAAGATATTGATAGTTTAATTAAAAATAATATAGGTGTATAGAGTAAATTGGGTGCACAGTGAGATATATTGGTTAAAATAAAAAATCCCCAGAAAAAAAAATTGTATATATATACACAGGATCCTCGGACACCTAGACACTCATTTTGAAATATTTTCTTGTAGTTATCATTTCATAACTATTTTTAAGGACTGTATATTTCAATGGGGAAGGATCTGTGACACTATTTTTTTATACAAGTTTTTGTGGAGCCCACTCTGTAATGTGTTTTAACAATCCAAACCGTCTATCTTTTAGAACATCATTCATATTGCAAAATATTAGCCAAATCCAAAACTATTAAGACATTTATTTGTAATAAAAAAAATGGACGAATACGATTCTTCAAAGATACCTAAACCCTTAATCTAACGGGTTATATTTTTTAGATTTGGATAATTTTTTGTAGACATGATCTTAAGAGAAAACCTAAAAAATAGATGGTTCCGATCGTTGTAAAACATTATAGAATGGTTCCCATAAAAATGTGTGCCAAAATTTTTGTAAAAAAAGTAATGTGACATATCCGTCTTCTAATAAAAATAGTAGTAGTAGTAGTAGTAGTAGTAATAATAAATTAATAATAATAACTCGTGTTAAGTCATGCAACGTAAATTGCTATTCGATTATGACTTGATATTTGGACTCAAATGCCAATTAAGGCGTGCCATTTTTTAAACCAATAATATAATGTCCATTTTCTTAAAAAGAACCCAAAAAGTAGTTGATTAGATTATATGATTGACATCAATAAAATATTGAGTAGGAACCACGAAAACCTCAGTTACATCTTTTAAAGAACAAAATTTATTTGTCTCACACCTGTGGGAAAAGAAGACAGAGAACAAGGAACGAAAGAACAAAGAAGGCAGAGAACAAAGAACAAAGCCAAAAAACAAGGCAGAGAACAAAGAACAAAGCCAAAAAACAAAGACATAGCAAAGAACAAAGAAGACAGAGAACAAAGAACGAAAGAACAAGGAAGGCAGAGAACAAAGAAGAAAGAGGAAAAAACAGAGGCAAAGAATAAAGACAAGGAACAAGAAACAACGAAGTGAACTCATTTCACACAAAGAATCTCGTCTTGGTGTATTAATATATATACAAAGAACAAAGCCAAAAAACAAAGACATAGCAAAGAACAAAGAAGACAGAGAACGAAAGAACAAGGAAGGCAGAGAACAAAGAACAAAGAACAAAGAAGAAAGAGGAAAAAACAGAGGCAAAGAATAAAGACAGAACAAGAAACAACGAAGTGAACTCATTTCACACAAAGAATCTCGTCTTGGTGTATTAATATATATACAATTCAGGTAGTTGGCTGCACAACAAAACATCTGAGATTCTTTCATTGGTTAAATTGCTGACATGTGGGAAAAGCCAAGCAAAAAAAAGGGACCAACAACATCAAATGCACATAAAAAAATATAGATAATGCTTGTGTCTTTTACGAGGGATTTACTTGTCCTTTCATTTATTATTAACGAACATTTATTGTCCGAATATTAAAATCAGAATCGTTCATTCTCTTTATCACATCTAAAGAGCATTAGCCAAAAAAATATTGACCTGTATGATCGTTTGGTTTCACACTTAGCTACCCTCAGCCGCAGCTACATATAGTGATATAATAACTGTAAGTGGTCAAATGTTTCCAAAATCAAAAGTCAAGTCGACAACGTATATGGATAATTGGATTTAGCTCTTGTTTATCCACCAAGTCAAGTCGTCAATGGATTATTAAAAAGTTAATCAAAATATAAAGACATGAAAAAGTATTGAAAATTCTGAATTCTTTAGGTTATTCAGAGCCTTGTATCTCAGTTGATTGAGAGTTTTTGTCTTTATACATGAGGTTCCATGCTCGAATGCCTCTCATTGTCATTTTTATTTTGGTGAAAAAAAAGTTTTGGCGGAGGGAGGTTGCCTCATGCTAAGGGGATGAGAGGCTGCCCCATCCTAGGGCGAGAACATACCATAAACCTCTTTAAGAACTTACTTAAGAGGGATGAGAGGCTGCTAAATAACCTGATGGTGACGGATAAAATGTGGTTTTTTTGTTTTTTTTGTTTTTTGAGAGAGAGAGAGAGAGAAGCTGGTTAATGGCAATCAATTCAGTTTAAATTGAAACCAAATCTTAGACACAAACAACCCAGTTCAAGTTGTACCTAAATCCATAACATGCAAACACAAAACCCTAGATAATTAGTCTAACATTTCAATAAAACTGCATCCATAATCCAAACATTTGGTGTCTTGCTATGTCATTTGAGCTCGTGCCACTCATTCTCATCTGAATCTGAGAGAGAAAGAGAAGCGAAGGGAGAGGAAGAAGAACAACGTCTGAATCCACACAACAATAGGGCACTGAGCTTCGTTATTATTTTGGGATAACTAGAAATATCATTACTAGGACCGAAGCCAAAGAGGAACAGAAACCCACAAGGGCAAACAACATCCGATCGAAATATAGAGGGAAAGGAAAGCAAACAAGACGTAAAATACACATCAGCATCCCTCTTTTACAACCTCAGAAAGCTAAATAAATTAGATTGAAGGACAAGGAAGACCATCCTTGTTTAAAACACTAACAAACCAAGATGGGGGTCGTTGGACCCAGATTAGGTTGCACGTCCTCGCACCTGTGTGCGACGCTACAAAATTCGCCCACTCCATTGGCTGACCTTGGAAACCTAAAACCAGACGCAATTTATGAAAGCTGCTCCTATCTGTTGAATCTTGCCAAGAGTAGGAAACACCTCCCAGCCTACATTCTCAATGCACCCATTTAGGCATGAGATAAGATCCATCGAGTCCGATTCCACAATCAATTTCGCAAACCCCATAAGCCAAACAAGCACACATCCTTCTAGTATTCCCAATGCCTCCACCAGCAGGACGTTCCGAGCTTGGATCGCCCTGCGTCTTATCACCAATAAAACCGAGCTAGAGTTATGGATCATTGCCTCTACATGGCCCTAAGCATCGAAACATCGCCAGCTAGCGTCAACATCGACCTTCATCGATCCAAGAGAAGGAGGGGACCAACGAAGGTTGTTTGCAAGCCGAGGGCATATATACGCTATCACGATGGACCCGACGACGGGCACGCGCCTCCTTGAAGGCCACCAAAACAGAGGAAATAGTGTGCACCGTCTGGGTAGGGGAAGACAGCTTCTTGTTGAACACCGCATCACATCGAGCCTTCCAGATAAACCAGCAGGTTATAGCAAATTATCATAAAGCGAGGCCCCTATCCACCCAAACCACACATGGTCTACTCATGGGCACGGTAGTAGGGCGTGCTCCATCGACTCTTCATTATTGTGACAGATTGGGCAAAGTGGGGAAGAGGCATACCGTCGACGAAACATATTTGACTTGGTAGCCGTAGCCTTGTGAAGGCACCTCCACACGAAGTTCATAATTTTTGTTGGGACAGTCAATTTCCAGATACACCGCCACACGCCAGAGTCAACTGGATCCGAAGTTGATGGGCCTAAAATCAAAGGTCTCTGATTACTGATAAGATCCATTGATAACCCCACTTAACAGTATGCCTCACCCTTTGATCCGCAGGCCAAATCAACCTATCCAATTTCCCAGCCACCCCAATTGGGGTATCTAAAATTTCTCCACGTTCCTCATCTCTAAACTGGTCCAATCCAGAATCAATTCTCCACACATGGGTAATAGGATCAATAAGAGAAGAGACCAGTTCAGACGGCTCTACCCTAACCCCTTGTATCGAAGTAGGATGACCCGCCACCAGCGCCGGGATCCATCGATCCACCCAGACCTGAGTGGTGTCACCTCCCATAATCTGCCAATAAGACCCTGAAGGAAATTTTGTGAAAAACATGTTCATTTGAGCAACATCTATGGCATGCAATTAACAATTAAAGGCGGAATCATGCTTGTATGCACTCAAAAACAAAACATTACCCATGAAATTCAAAGCCTAGTAGAAAGGTGAACCAAGACTCAACTCAAGAACAAAGTGAGTTGAGAGATTTTATACCTTTGTTGATTCCTCTTTGCATAAGCAAAGGCTAATCACCCAAAGAGAGGGCCTTCATTCCTTGCTTCTTAGATCCATGGATTTCTTGGATGAGGATGGTTGAAAGGATTCTCCAAGTTCCCAAAGTTGAGAACCTCTAATTTTTCCACACCAAGGATGGACTTGAAGAAGAGATAAGTCGCCTTGGAGGAGGAAAGATTGCTAGCTAATCTCCTCCAAGGGGCCGGCCTCCTAGAGAGAAAGGGAGAGACATGTTCTCTCAAATTTTCTCCAAAAGAAACCCTAAGGATGAAATGGCTATAAAGTTGCCTTTATACCACCTCACAATGGAGTGGCAAACTTGCAATTAAGCCAAGTTCACTACCCCTCTCTATATGGCCGGCCATTAAGGGTTCTTTGGGCTTTCAAGCCCTTTGTGTTTTCAAGTTGTCATACAACTTGAGTTAATGAGCTTGACATTCAAATCCCATTGGGCCTTGCGGCCCAAAACTAACCCGAGGTCTTTAACGAACTTTATTCGTTTGATTAATTAACATATTAATTAAT
The DNA here is from genome assembly GCF_042453785.1 of Malus domestica. NCBI lineage: Eukaryota > Viridiplantae > Streptophyta > Magnoliopsida > Rosales > Rosaceae > Malus > Malus domestica. Next base: position 31,267,116 of record NC_091661.1, read on the forward strand.
CATTGCCATAAATAATTAAACCATTTAATTATCATTACTCATCTCCGTTGTTTCTTCAATCCTTACTTTACACGATGTACGATCCATTAGGTTCCTTTTAGCGAGGCAGTGGGCGATTAGAACTCTTTCAAATCGATTGTGAATTGAAACTTACTTTCAATTCTCCCTTTAGTGATTATACACGTTTAGGGCTTCCACAAACCATGAGTGACACCTAGCAGTATGTCATGGTTACCCAAGCTAATCAGAAGAGGTGGAGAACCTATTCAGTTTAGGATTACAATGCAATACAGTTTTTCTCTAATACAATACTCTTGACCAAATTGTTTGGTTTGATAGTTTATTCATGTATACTATCCAATGTGATTCATTTACTTATATGATTACATTGAATGTGATTTGGAATGACTTCCTAAATCTCATTCATACTCTGGCCAAATATTCTTAATCATATCATAGAGTATTCTCCCTCAAACGGTTTGAAGGTTAGAGATCCCTTGTTGTGCATTCACTTGCCTCCATGGCTAAGTGGCTTAACCCTAACTATGCCGTGGACACCCTCTGACAGAGTGACTTTGACATAGTCAAAGATCAAAGACCTAACCACAAGACAACTATGATGCCTCAGGTCAAATGACTACTTTACATTATCCAAACTATGAGTTCTCATGTGACATGAGTATGAGAACTCCTCGTTGATCATGTTCAGTGGACTCATTCTCTATTGAGCACCTACATGCTTGTCTTGGTGTCAATCACATCAATGACTCGAGACCAGTCACTCTCCCTGAGAGAAGACACAACACGTACTAATCTTAACGGACTGTCAATACCCAATTGGCAATCCTATGATCAAGAACGTTTAGGATATGTATACGAAAGAGAATTGTCTCGTGAATCTAACTTCTTTAAATTACATTCTCCTAATTACATATTCCTTGGACATATCGTTTAAGCATATAACATTTATATGAGACGGCTTAAAACAATAATCGTTGCCCTTGATATTAAACTAGATTAGTCTAACATGTGAAATATCCGTAAAGTATCATCATATGATTGGTTTTAGGGCACATTTCCAACAGACCCCGGGCAAGAATTTATCTCCTAGCAAGTAAGCTTGCCCAGACCCAAGAAGATCTTCCCTCTTTTTAGCGTAAAAAATGGAGCAATCCGAGTAATACCTCCCTTTAAACATTTGAGCCCAAAGAGAGTTAGGTTCGTGTATCAGACGCCAACATTGCTTCTCCAACAGGGCTAAGTTGAACTCATGCAAGTTTCGAAAATCCATACCACCCTCCTATTTCTCTAAACCCAAAGAAGCCTAGTTTACCCAGTGAATTTTTCTCTCCCCTTCCTTCTGGCTCCATCAAAACTTGGCCACAGCTAAATCGATATCATTACACAAATTTTTGGGAAAACATAACACGTTCATGGGGTAAGCAGGAATGGCCTGGGTAACTGCCTTAATCAAGACCTCTCTACCAGCTTGGGAAAAGAAATTTTGCTTCTAGCCTTGGATTTTTGCCATAACCCTATCCTTGAAAAAATCCAAAGCCTCCATCTTGGATTTGCCCCAAACCATCGGCATACCCAAATACAATCTAGGATCCTTAATCATTTGCATGCGAGAATCTCACACAACTCCACCCGAGTCAATGACAACGTGTTGGCCCTAAAAAATACAGATGACTTTTGCATACTAACCTCCTGCCCCGGCGACAAGCAGTAGGATTTGAGGATCTTTACAGTATTCAGGCCATTTTGTGTAGTAGCACGTCGGAATATGAGGGTATCATCAGCAAAAAAATAAATGGGAGATAGTAAGGTCGTTCACACAAATCTTAATCCCCTCCCGGAAACCTTCATCCACGGCCACTTGAATTAACCGTCATAAGACATCACTTCCAATGAGAAATAAGTAAGGTGAGAAAGGATCCCCTTGCCGGAATCCCCTCGACGGTTTAAATCTCTTTCTTGGCTGCCCGTTGACGAGGACGGAGAAATCTACAGTGGAGACACATCCCATCACCATGTTGACCCACCACCGGCAAAAACCCATACGAAGCAAGACTGCATTTAAAAAAATCCCGTTCTGTCCTGTCATAGGCCTTGTTCATATCAATCTTCCGGTGAAAGAAACGGGAGTTTGAGTCACTCACTTGTAGCCACTTGATACGGGATCGTTGTTGCCAGAGCTTCTCATCTCTTTCCTCCAATTTATCACGCTGAGCAGTGACCATTTTGATTTCCTCCGCATTATCTTCCCATCTGGATTGAAGTTGTTCCAAGTGGCCGCTAAGCTCCCCAATCTCCTGGTGGCTTCCCCTAAAACGAGCTCTGCTCCAGTTCAAAAGGTTCCCCTTGCAAGAATTAATGCGTCTTTGCCAGCGGTCCACCTCATCGAGCCCACCACGGATACTCCAGCTCTTCTCGACCGCCTACCTACACCCATCATCCTGAGGCCAAAAAGCCTCAAATCTGAAAAGCTTCCTTTCTTTGCAAGAATTAACAGGCAGTGATCCGAGCCACACACGATACCATGAACAACAGAGATTTTGGGGCATCGGGACTGCCAGCTCCCATTTACTAGGCCCCTATCCAATTGTTCCTGCACCAGGGAATTATTCCTCATACCCTTCCAGGGAAACTTTGGGCCGCAAAAAACCCAAGTCAATCAGGCCCATATTTGACATAAACGCCTGAAGCTTCGTTATTATTGTTCATTGAGAATTAAGCTTCAATTTTCAGATGGGTTTTCTGAATTGAAATTAGAAATTAAAGAATCACAGATATTGTTCTTAATGTGATTAAAAGTTGGTGATTTATTTCCTTTTATTTTGCTTCCTAATTGTATTTATCTCATTTTTTCTATAACTTGATTTGTATAAATATATGGGTTAAGCCCCGTAATTAATTAAAGGGGTTTTTTTAACTTTAATCCTTGAAAATATTGAAATTTAATAAAAAAACTGGTGTTAGATTACATATTGATTATAGTCTATTGATGTGTCCTTAATTCAAATTAGTTAATATGAATATTTTATTCTATGTCTCTCATTATATATTTAAAATTATTAATAGAAAACTTCATTTTAATCCTTGGCAAAAATGATTTTTAGATTAAAACCATGAGTAAGATCAAAATCTAATTTTAGTCCCTTGATACATTAATAACCTCATTTATTAATTATATTTTGATTTTTTAATTATTTCTCTTTTTCTTCCTAATTTTTAATGTATTAATTTTATTTCATTATAATTATAATTTTCATTTCATTTATCGTAATATATTTTGTTGTAAATATTTAGATAAACTAATTTTTGTTATACAATATATTTTGATGTACTTTGTCTTCTTCATTTAGGTACATTAAATTCATTACAATATATTTCGGTACTTTGTCTTCATTTAGGTACTTTGTCAAAAAATAAATTAAAATTTGTATATTAATAAATTTAAATATTTAATGGGGAGACATTAAATAAAATACAAATTAATTATTTTGAATTAAGGACACATCAAGGGATTATAATTAATATGTAATCTAACACCAAGTTTATTTTAAATTTTAATCTTCTTGAATGATTAAAGTTAAAAAAAAAACCCAATTATTAATATACACATTTAAATTTATTTTTTGACCAATTTTTTTTTAATTTATTAATTTTATTTAACATTCTTCAAACTTGAAAGACTCAATTAATGTACCTAAAATAGTACCGAAATGTAATATATTGAATTAATGTACCTAAATGTTAGTACCAAAATGTATTATATTAAAGTATGTACCTAAATATGTGTACCGAAATGTATGCACTAAAATGTTAGTACCGAAATTTATGTACCGAAATGTATTATATTGAATTAATGTATCTACATATTTGTATCGAAAGTATGTACCGAAATGTGTGTACCCAAATGTATATGCAACAAAATGTATTATAATGAATTTAATGTACCTAAATGAAGAGGGCAAAGTATATTGAATTATATTGTATAACAAAAATTAGTTTATCTAACTGTTTACAACAAAATATATTACGCTGAATGAAATGAAAATTATAATTATAATGAAATATAATTAATACATTACAATTAGGAAGAAAAAGAGAAATAATTAAAACATCAAAATATAATTAATAAATAAGGTGATTAATGACACACCCCGTCCCGAAGGAGGGCATGCTGGCCGTCACGTGAGAGTGACGTAACCATTTGCACAGTACGGAAGCTTTAATTATACAATTTATAAGTTGATACACCCGAAGGTGAGTCCTAATTTTGTCCAATCTGTCAGAACACCGTCGAATTCCTCGTAGTCACCACACCTTTGTGATTCCTGAACCTGGAGGGGCGCAAAACCAAAATTGAGTGGGTTAGTAAAACAATTCTTTTCCAAATCCAAACATTTTTCAAAACGTTGTAACCCCTCTCCGTAAAACCTGTATATTTTCCCAGAAATGTAAAATATAAATATACATATATATTCTCAAGACTTCAAGTCGTTAACTCAACATTTTCATAACAATTATGCCATGCCACATCATCTCAACATTTCTCATATTAATTATGCCATGCCACATCATCTCAACAGTAATAAGGTATGAATGCATCAACATAATCATATCAGGTGCAAGAAAGTAATCAACCGTAGGCCCTCTAATAGCCCTGTACGGTTGAACCTAGAGCTCAAAATCTATCATTATCACTCTACCGGAGTCACCTCTGTGACCCGTCCGGCCTTCTGCACACAAGTTACGCTCTAGTGCTTCTCATAAATCATCTGTGCACATAATCTAAGGTCACCCACCAGTCGGAATCTCACTAACACTCTCGCGACTGGTCTGTCGTACCCACTCCGCGTGGACTGTACGACTAGCATCTACTTGGATCCAAGGCGAGCGTGCGATGCGGTGAATACTATAAGCACTAAACCATGGTGCAGGATTTGAGCTCAATATATATCATCATCATCATAACAGTAATTAAATACTCATTTGTGCGTCCACCGCACCATTTCATACATATGCATCATAAATCAATTCTTACCTGTGCGTCCACCGCACCAATTCATACATATGCATCATATATTAATTCATGCATGGCATTTCAACTCACATTTCTATATACTTTTCATATCAATTCTATGCATGGTATTTCACTTCCCGTTTTTCCACATAACTCATATGCATTTCATTTTAAACATATTTTCATTTCAATTCAATTTCTGGGAAACGTCAAGTATATATATATACGGAAAACAAAACTGCCCACTCACCTGGAGTTCGCCCTACAACTCCCTAGCACAATACGCCAAGGCGTCATGACGATCGCCGCCTAGAATAGTAATCAAATCCAGGCTCAGAATTCATATCGATAGAATACATAACTTATATAAAATACGTCACTACGTTGATCGATCCGGAAGATCTGCCACTCAGATTTTAAATCCATAACTTCCAGAGGTCCACATTATACCTCTAGGACAACATCCTAAAATTTCATTACCATCCAACGGTCGGATCTCCGTCAATTTCCAAAACTAAGTGACGGTTAACATTTTATATTATGGACTTACAATTCCAATTCCGGAAGATCCCTAACTCGGATTCCCAATCCGTAAGTTCCAATAATCCTCAAATATTACGTATTACAACGTATCAAATTTTGGTGACGATCCAACGGTCGGATCATCAATTCACATTTTCACCAAAACTATAAAACGTTATTCGAACACCTAACCAACAATCCTTAATAACTTTCTCATACGGTGCTCAAATTGGGTATATGAATATACCACAGTGATCTACTCGACGTCACGGACGTCGACATATTTTTAAAATAATTTTATTTTTATTTTTTATTTTACTGTAGCACCATCTTCTTCCTTGGGTCGCCGGACTGGTTTTTCCGGCGGCTGTTTTCCGGGCGGTTTTTCAAATTGCCATAACTTTGTCATTTCTCAACGAAATCAAGTGATTCAAAAACGAAAGTTGTAGCCCTTGAAGAGACAAAGAGAATGGTACCTTACACAACACCTAGTTCGCCGTGGTTTGGCCGGAAACTGCCTCGAAAGCCTCGGAGGTCGCCGGAAACTGGGTATTTTTCAAATGAGTATAACTTCTTCAATACTCAACGAAATTGAGTGAAACAAAAAGGAAAGTTGTAGTACTTGACGAGACGAAGAGATTGATACCTACCTCGACTCCTAACTCGCCGGTGATTCGCCGGAAAATGCCTCGAAAGTTCCGGCCAAACTTTGAACTTGTCGATCTCCGTGTTCTTACGTCCAAAAACTTCCAACGAAGCACTCCGAGCTTCGTGGGAACCTCCTAGAGCTCCCTATGATCTTAGTTTGGCCTAAAAATCAACAAATACAAAGTTCATGAATAGTGTCATTTCACGGGCTTGAGTTTTCTACGTGAAATCGTGGGAAACCTTACCTGAAAACAATACCAATGTGTTCGTATGGTCCTCACGAACATGATGGTACCTTCCTCATCCTGAAACTGTGAAGTTTTCGAGAGCCTTGGTGTTTGTCCGAGAGTTTGAGAGAGAATGAGGGAGTGTGAGAGTGACTGAGGGAGAGATGAGGAAGAGAGAGAGAAGGAGACAACAAAACGGGAAATGGGGAAGGATTTCAGAAGGTAGGACCCTACATAAAGTCCAAATACAAAATATTAACACATACAATAATAAATCTAACCCTAGTTTAGGATGTTTTTAGGTAAAACAAATACCAAATTTACGCACCTTAATCTCGTTTAAGGGCGTTTCTGTAATTTCACGTCCTCGGAGTTTATAATTCCGGGACGGGCTGTGACAATCTCCCCTCCTTATAGAATTTCGTCCCCGAAATTCTAGCCACCAACCAACCCATCAAAACTCATAAAATAGCCTCGGATACATACCTCTCATCCGTTCTTCCGTCTCCCAAGTAGTTTCTTCCGCTGAATGGTTCATCCACAATACTTTTACCACTTACTCTGTCTTAATTCTCAGGACCTTCTTTTTCCAATCCAAAGTCATCCTTGGTTCCTTATCAAGTCGAATCCAATTTAATTCTCAATAGTTGCACCAGAATTCCATGAGACGACTCTGCCACCTAGTGACAACGCATCGAACACAAAATACATTATGTGCCTTAGCCAATTCTGAAGGCATCACAAACTTGTATGCAACTTCATCGATTCTTTTAATGATCAAAACGGTCTGATGTGTTTAAATCTTATCTTGTCTACTTTCCAAATCTTACTATTTCTTTTCATGAAGAAATTTCCAAAAATATAAAATCATCTACGTTATACACTCGATTAGTGGCATACCCATCTGTTAATCTCTTTTGTCATTCCTGGCTACTTTCAGGTTAACTTACTCACCTGAATATTTTGAGGAGACTCATCCATAGTCTCAGGGCCCGCAAGAACTCTTTTGTCAACTTCTGTCCAACACAAAGGTGTACTATAAGGTAATTTGGTAACCAAGCTTCTTGTACGCTATCCAAAACTTAGAAGTAACCAACATACCCAAAAACTTAACATTGTATATCGTCAAAATTGCTTTCTTTAATTCCACATAATTTGGCACATACGTCCCATTCTCTTGCATAAACATACCATCCAATTCTGCCTCGGTTAATTCTTGAATTCCTTCGTCAAGCATTTGAGTCTTGAGTACGACCTTACCAAATAGGCCTAACTTGAAATTTAACAAGTATAACTTCTTCTCGATCTTCCATTCTTAATTTTTCTTCCGTTGGTTTTCAATCCACAAGATGATACTCTTGGCAAACGTGCCAGACATTAATCTTACTGTAGTCTTCTCACCAAATGCTTCAGCTAGAACAAACTTTACGATCACCCTGATCGTACAATCATGTTCATTAAGCAATACAATTCACCTTTGCTGCCTCATATCAAAATCCTTCCGAGTAAACAAATATTGGAGACTCTTTTGATTTGTAAAATCTTGCATTCTTATCAACATATAATGTCTCCATAACTTCACAGCAAGGATGATAATCGTGACTTCCAAATCACCAGTAGGGTAATTCATCTCATGAGATTCCATTTGTCGTGAAACGTATGCAATCACCCTAACATTTGCATCAACATGCATCCAATACCATTCAAGAAACATCACTAAAAATTTATGATTACCACTATTCTCTGGGATTACTAAAATACGTGCATGAGTGAGGAAATACTTCAGTTGTTGAATCATTTGCTCACAATTTCCTTCCCACTCATACATAACCTCTTTTCTCAACCGTCTCGTCAATGACAAAGCAATGACTGAAAAATCTTTCACAACCATTCAAGATAGCCTGGTAAGCTAAGAAATTCCGAATCTCAATTACAGTTCGTGGTTGTTCCAATTCCTCAATTTCTGCTATCTTTTAAGGATTCACTTGAATACCTTAAGCAGACATAACAAATTTTAGAATGCCACTTGATCCATTTAACTTTAGCTTTTGCTAAACTTAGCATACAACCAACGTTCTCTCAATCTTTGCTTCACCGACTTAATACGTTTACATGCTCTGCTCTGGCTCAGAATATGCCAGAATATCTTCAATGAAAATGATATCTATTTATCAAGGCATTATTGGAATACATCATTCATCAACTCATAAAACAGCATGAGTATCCATATAGCATCACCAAACTTCATAAAGACTATAACGAGTCCAGAAAAACAATCTTAGGAACAACGTTACTCATAATCTTCAATTGGTAGTAACCAGATCTCAATTCAATCTTTGAATCTTCGCAATTACTTATGAGCTGGTTAAATAAACATTAGTACATCACCATGGATAACGGTTCTCAATCGTTACCCGACTCCATTGTCTATAATCAATGAACAGTCTCAAGATCCATTTTCTTCCTCACCAACAAACTGGGGCTCCTCAAAAGTGTTATACTAGGTTGAATAAAACTTTTATCAACCAATTCTCTCAACTGAATTTCCAATTCCCTTAACTCATCATGAACAAATCTTTAACATAAATTTATACCTGGCAACAAATCAATAATGAACCTCATATCTCTGCCTGAAGACAATCCAGGTATACTTTCAGGGAAGACATCAAGAAAAGTCTAACCCTTTCGACATTATTCACACTACTCCAAACAACATCATTTAGCACCACATGAGCTAATATTTTTGACAGCCTTTCGAAAACAATCTCTTTGCTCTCACAGCATAAATAACGGCCTGACTCAATCCACTTTGCATACTAACAAAAGTAATCTCTGGTCATCCAGATCGATGGAAAGTAACTGGTTTCCCGTAACATTCCATCTAGTCACAACTATAAACAATCACTCTAATGGAATAAAATTAATTGACCCAATACATACTTTATTATTACTGAACATTCTAAGTAAGTACAACACTAACATAAAATAACCTACCGGTTTGCTTGCTTAACGAATCCACGAATGAGTTATTAATATTACGGTCTGCAGCCCGCAATACTGATAAATCATCGTTGTCTCGATAAGTAGGCAACCACTCTCAAAGATATAACAATACTATTTTGTCACTCAATGCAAAATACATACACTCGTCTCAACTACATTTATTTACCACTCTCTAGGTAATATCATACATAATAAGAAATATATCAGCCGAAGTCAACTAGAATGACCAATACGGTTGATTCAACTCTTATCTCAATAATACGTCGGCCGGATCCACTCCGCGTGGTCGGTACGGCCGAGCCTATAACTCACCAATTTCTCATGTGTCAATGAATCCACTTCTCATGGTCTGTACGGCTGAACATATAACTCATCAAATCTCTCTGTACTCACGGTCAATCCGACCAAACTACTAAGTCCATAACTCTGCTGAATCGACACTATGATATCATGGAAAATTGTTGAGTACAACTGATTCTAGGGACGATTCACAATTATGTGTCCCATCTGTTCACATAAACACATTCATTAATTTCACATTTCCCAAAGTGTTAATTTTGTACCTGCTGCACAAGGTACATTTCCTTTACTCGAGACACCTTGTCTCAAATATCTGGGATTACCAGTATATCCATCACTTTTATTCTAACCAGCGACATTAAAACCTCAGCTGGAAGAATTAACTCTAGCTTCACTTCTTTCGAAGCTCTGAATCTTTCTATATCCTTGATATGACGAATCATTAACTTTATCGTCTTCTTTTAATTCCCATTCATTTCTTATTCTTCTTTATTCTCGTTGCTCATGTTCTCAGAGTCCTCAAGACTCAACAGCATCTCGTATATTCCTGGTAAGAAGTATAATGGATAATGGTCACCCAAAATACCACTTCCCTTTTGCCACCCAGCTTAAAACAACATAACACCTCAACCAAATTAACAACAATATCTGGATAGAACGAGGCAAGTCTGAAAACTTTCTATAATATCCCTCGATCATCACCTTCCTTGATTCACATTTGCAAACTCTTGCTTACTACCATCGATAAATGCCGGAGGGATAAACTTTTCCTTAAACAAGTCCTTAAACAATTTTAAATCGGCTGTTCCTCCGGTGACAACAAATCATACTCCTGTTTCCACCAGGATACAAATTCATACCCAAAACCAGGTAGTCGTCTCGACCCCCTGTCAGAAGGAAGATTCCTTTGACTTGCATAATCTGAAACATCTTTTCCAAATGGTTAAACCGTTACTTCGCTCCCTCAGGTTCATCATTTCATAAGGTGATTCAAATTCAACTCATAACCCATCTTAAAATGTCCCTTTTTATAATAGACTGAATCACCCTAATAATAGTTTTCCCTAAACCGCTATATTAGGGAGACTAAATTCCTCTAACTACGTGGTTTGCTACGAGGCGGTGTAGTTCTGACAGAATTCACTATAAACTTCTCAAGATGTCCAAGATTGCAACCATGCTCTGATACCAACTGACACACCCCGTCCCGAAGGAGGGCATGCTGGCCGTCACGTGAGAGTGACGTAACCATTTGCACAGTACGGAAGCTTTAATTATACAATTTATAAGTTGATACACCCGAAGGTGAGTCCTAATTTTGTCCAATCTGTCAGAACACCGTCGAATTCCTCGTAGTCACCACACCTTTGTGATTCCTGAACCTGGAGGGGCGCAAAACCAAAATTGAGTGGGTCAGTAAAACAATTCTTTTCCAAATCCAAACATTTTTCAAAACGTTGTAACCCCTCTCCGTAAAACCTGTATATTTTCCCAGAAATGTAAAATATAAATATACATATATATTCTCAAGACTTCAAGTCGTTAACTCAACATTTTCATAACAATTATGCCATGCCACATCATCTCAACATTTCTCATATTAATTATGCCATGCCACATCATCTCAACAGTAATAAGGTATGAATGCATCAACATAATCATATCAGGTGCAAGAAAGTAATCAACCGTAGGCCCTCTAATAGCCCTGTACGGTTGAACCTAGAGCTCAAAATCTATCATTATCACTCTACCGGAGTCACCTCTGTGACCCGTCCGGCCTTCTGCACACAAGTTACGCTCTAGTGCTTCTCATAAATCATCTGTGCACATAATCTAAGGTCACCCACCAGTCGGAATCTCACTAACACTCTCGCGACTGGTCTGTCGTACCCACTCCGCGTGGACTGTACGACTAGCATCTACTTGGATCCAAGGCGAGCGTGCGATGCGGTGAATACTATAAGCACTAAACCATGGTGCAGGATTTGAGCTCAATATATATCATCATCATCATAACAGTAATTAAATACTCATTTGTGCGTCCACCGCACCATTTCATACATATGCATCATAAATCAATTCTTACCTGTGCGTCCACCGCACCAATTCATACATATGCATCATATATTAATTCATGCATGGCATTTCAACTCACATTTCTATATACTTTTCATATCAATTCTATGCATGGTATTTCACTTCCCGTTTTTCCACATAACTCATATGCATTTCATTTTAAACATATTTTCATTTCAATTCAATTTCTGGGAAACGTCAAGTATATATATATACGGAAAACAAAACTGCCCACTCACCTGGAGTTCGCCCTACAACTCCCTAGCACAATACGCCAAGGCGTCATGACGATCGCCGCCTAGAATAGTAATCAAATCCAGGCTCAGAATTCATATCGATAGAATACATAACTTATATAAAATACGTCACTACGTTGATCGATCCGGAAGATCTGCCACTCAGATTTTAAATCCATAACTTCCAGAGGTCCACATTATACCTCTAGGACAACATCCTAAAATTTCATTACCATCCAACGGTCGGATCTCCGTCAATTTCCAAAACTAAGTGACGGTTAACATTTTATATTATGGACTTACAATTCCAATTCCGGAAGATCCCTAACTCGGATTCCCAATCCGTAAGTTCCAATAATCCTCAAATATTACGTATTACAACGTATCAAATTTTGGTGACGATCCAACGGTCGGATCATCAATTCACATTTTCACCAAAACTATAAAACGTTATTCGAACACCTAACCAACAATCCTTAATAACTTTCTCATACGGTGCTCAAATTGGGTATATGAATATACCACAGTGATCTACTCGACGTCACGGACGTCGACATATTTTTAAAATAATTTTATTTTTATTTTTTATTTTACTGTAGCACCATCTTCTTCCTTGGGTCGCCGGACTGGTTTTTCCGGCGGCTGTTTTCCGGGCGGTTTTTCAAATTGCCATAACTTTGTCATTTCTCAACGAAATCAAGTGATTCAAAAACGAAAGTTGTAGCCCTTGAAGAGACAAAGAGAATGGTACCTTACACAACACCTAGTTCGCCGTGGTTTGGCCGGAAACTGCCTCGAAAGCCTCGGAGGTCGCCGGAAACTGGGTATTTTTCAAATGAGTATAACTTCTTCAATACTCAACGAAATTGAGTGAAACAAAAAGGAAAGTTGTAGTACTTGACGAGACGAAGAGATTGATACCTACCTCGACTCCTAACTCGCCGGTGATTCGCCGGAAAATGCCTCGAAAGTTCCGGCCAAACTTTGAACTTGTCGATCTCCGTGTTCTTACGTCCAAAAACTTCCAACGAAGCACTCCGAGCTTCGTGGGAACCTCCTAGAGCTCCCTATGATCTTAGTTTGGCCTAAAAATCAACAAATACAAAGTTCATGAATAGTGTCATTTCACGGGCTTGAGTTTTCTACGTGAAATCGTGGGAAACCTTACCTGAAAACAATACCAATGTGTTCGTATGGTCCTCACGAACATGATGGTACCTTCCTCATCCTGAAACTGTGAAGTTTTCGAGAGCCTTGGTGTTTGTCCGAGAGTTTGAGAGAGAATGAGGGAGTGTGAGAGTGACTGAGGGAGAGATGAGGAAGAGAGAGAGAAGGAGACAACAAAACGGGAAATGGGGAAGGATTTCAGAAGGTAGGACCCTACATAAAGTCCAAATACAAAATATTAACACATACAATAATAAATCTAACCCTAGTTTAGGATGTTTTTAGGTAAAACAAATACCAAATTTACGCACCTTAATCTCGTTTAAGGGCGTTTCTGTAATTTCACGTCCTCGGAGTTTATAATTCCGGGACGGGCTGTGACAATTAATGTATCAAGGACTAAAATTAGATTTTGATCTTACTTCGATGATGTCCCGGTTTATGGCTATTTCGCTTAAATTTGGTACCTTTGTTTTCCAGAATCTCTGTTTCAATTAGCTTATGGGGGCTTTTAATTAGCTTCATGTTATTGTTTTTCGGCTCCTTAAGTTTTGAATTGGTGTCTTTGAAGGGGTAATCATTCCATTCATAGAGTTGGTGTTGTTTGCACCTAAAATATGTCATTCGGGCTAAATATGGCAAATATGACATTTGAAGGATGATGGGGCAAAACATTGAATCTGAAGAGATATTTGGTGCAAGTGGGATAGTTTAAACATTGTAATATTACTTTTCCTTTTTGTTTTGGTGATGGAGGTTTGCCAAAAGCTTTCTTTAATCAAAACAATTGCATGCTTTCAAGTGGATTGGAAGGGACACAGACTTTCTTGCAAAGAACATGTGAAAGGAGCCAACTTGCTTCTTTTAAATGTTAGTTTATTGCAAGTGGTGGAGACATGTGATGAAAGCATGTGGTGAAGATACAAACTTGCTTATTTTAATGTTTCACAATGCAAGTTGCCCAAGCTTCTTTCGGGCAAGTGCAATGTTCTCAGCAAGGGGGCTCTTTTCAGATCTCTATATAAAGGAGCAGAAACACAAGGATTATGGACACTCAATCAAACAAATAAATACACAAACTCTGCTCAAGCCAGATTTGCATACGAAGCTGTAGTCAGCCCAGATCTTAGATCTTTCTAGGATAATCTCCTACAAAAGCCATCTTTCTCTAGTTTATTAGCTCTGTTACTCATTCGGTAGTATCGATCTCTTTTGTATTTTCTATACGACTCATTTCCAGTTTGGCATCCCTCTGTACTTAGAATGCTTTGTACTTTGAATAAATACATTTATGTACAACTGCAATCATCTACTTTCCTCAAGCATTCACACTTCTAGCAACCTTGCCATTTACATATTGTTCAATCTCTCCATATAAGTAAAGTCCTTAGTTTTAAGGCAAAGAAAGAACCTTGATTTGAGCTACTCCCATTCAATGGCACAATCTCTTGGTTTGAAGTCAATCTCAGGCGCAACCTCAATTATTCAGAACCCGTCTGCTAGCGGCATCTAGTAGTGGCACGCCCGCACCCACCAATCTTATGTTTGAATAAATTCCCGGCATGCCCGCAAGGCCCATGGCGAATTTAGGGAGCGAACAGGTGTCTCTAGGTGTGTTAGGAAAGATGAATCAAATTTGGATTCTCCTTCTCATTGATCTTGTATTTATTATCCTTAAATATTACTTGTACTTCAAGTCAAAGACTTATGTGTGTGTGTGTGTATTGTACACTTTACACATCAATGAATTATCAAGGTTATACTTTTCTATAAAGTGTCAATCGTTTAGGCCTTTCCTCGACTCCCTTTTCCTCTCTCGACCCCCTTACCTCCGCTGCCAACCCTAGCAAGGCTTCTTACTTCTTGCCGTCCCCCTCCCCCCCTCCCTTATGGCTTCCGAGTTCCACTTCCTCTACCCCTGTCGACTCCTCTCTCTCGAGGGCGAATGTGGCTCACTTTCTTAAACTCACATAATCTATCTATCTCCTTTGGTCTTGTCAGATGAACCCTTCTTGCAGTTAGAAAACTTTGTTCTTGTAAATTCTCCTTTCTTTTTGGCAGATTAGAGATTTCGTTGCAGTTGATACTTTGTTCACTTCGGTCAGTCAATGTGAGATCAATGTATGTTACTATTGAGAATTGTAAACTGAATATCATAGCCTATAATTTGTAACAGCTGTATCAATTGTGAAGTAGCATGTAATAAACACAATTATGGAAAGAACAAAGTGTAAGACTAAACTAGACTTAAAGATTAATACGCCAGCTAAGAACACAAGGATCAATCAACTAAATCACAATCATTATACCATGTATGTATTATATATGTAAGTACTGAAACATTCACAACAACACATACATGCAGACATGTTCACGGATGAATAAGTCATGAAAACCTGCACACAACCTTCTCTCTGCAAAACTCAATGCTCTCCAACTTATAGGTAATTGGAACAATAAGAGCGTGTTTTTGTGAGAGTGGGGGCTTGTGGCTTTATACTACAAGATCTGGATCGCCCTATAACAATCCCACAAGGATTACAAGACTGCATTCCTTATATCATTATGAGTCCTATAAACGAGCAAATACAAGAGTCCTCAATATACCAATATGATTGGATTAACTCTTGTCAACATGATTTAGACTTCTTTATAATATCAATTATCCCAAGACTTGTATGAATCCTACTCATGCTCTTACACAAAGAGTTTCGCTATTTTTATTATAGCATTTCCAAATGCTATGATATCATCTACACACACAGAATTTTATAAACCTATATAATGAAAAAGGCTTGAGCTATTATAGCGTGGGCTGAATAGCGTTTTTCTAAAACGCTAATGTATATTATTATGACATCAATGCACGTTGGTTAAGCTGCCATGATCTTCACCTCTTGAGAACCCTTCTTCTCGTTTTTCTCCCCCTGTAGCGGGTGAATGTTAACGTCATTTTGTTTTAAAACAATGTATATCATAAATTAATGGTGAGAGATGGAGGTTGAGGAACATACTTTGTTTATAGCTCGGAGACGACGACCACTACGGAATGCTGTTGCTATAGTAGAAGCTGCCATGATCTTCATCGCTGGAGTTAGAGTACCCTCCTTCTTCCACTGTAGCCGGTGTTTGGAAACTACACTATCCAAGTCATTGGCCGTGAGCAGAAATGCATCTACTTTTATCCGAGTTTTGACATGTTTGCTGGAGACTGGAAGTTCGGTGAAACTGCCTGGTGCCCAATCGAAAAGCTCTTCCCCGTAAAAGTCACCTTTCCGGAGGGGCTTGGTGCCCATTGATGAGATTCCTCGCCCAGCTTGACTATCACTCGACGCGTAGGTCCACACTGTCCCTTCCATAATGATCAGCACGCAGTCGAGTGGATCTCCCATTCGAAAAATGTTGCTGTTCTCAATGTACGTCACTGGCTTCAGATAGTCGCACATCAACGTCAACACTTTGTCATCCATGCCTTGAAGCATTTTTACCTAAACACGTACACGCACGGGAGCAGCCATATGTCAGAACAACATTGCAGTGAAAATGGATGCAAGTAACCTAGTTGAAGTAATAACAATATTATTCTGTGTTGTTAACTAACTTAGCATTATTATATAACTTTGGACTATAAACTCTACGAATATAGCGCACTCTTATCTTTATTGGTATTCATTCGTTGAATCTTAACGTCATTTTGTTTTAAAACAATGCATACCATAAATTAATGGAGAGAGATTGAGGCTGAGCATACTTTCTGAAGTGTTTTCATGCAAAGACAACGCTTCAAAGATGTTCTGGTTTTCCCGGGAAGAATGGAGAAGAGAAAATTATGGAGATCAGCGTCAATGTGTTGCTTCAATGTTTTTTGTTTCAATGTTTGCTTTATGCTACTCAAGATCTCTTCCCTTAAATCATTAGGGAGTTCATTTGTGGCCATCCAAGTGTGTACGTCTAGCTTCTTCATCTTCATCTTTTGTCTCATCTCCTCTTTTTTTGTAGCTTCCATCTGCATAAAAGTCTGTCACGCCACAAATCAAACAATTACTTAATATACTCAAAGAATGATCTCCGCATACAGTCCCAAACATGGGAAAATTGTTGAAAGCTTATGTACAGAGAGATTGAATATACCAACCTGTACGTTTCCAATGAGATATAAAAACAGTAGCAAACCAACGATAGAAATGAAAATCGCGAACAAGTTTTCCCCCACTTATGTACTTGTTGTCAGATTAGTCCCAAAATTACTGCAAAATATTAAGGTACATGATATCATATTAGACAATACAGCTGAATTATATAACCCAAAAAAAATTTATTCGTTACGTATTTTTTAAAAAATTGTTTTGTCAATGATATAATGTGAACCTTAGATTTCGCAGGCCCCACCAGAAAGAGTAAAAAAACTTTTTTCTGAACGGTATATGCTCCGTGTTTTGATTCTGAAGGGAATCAATAAATATTCCAAAGTTAAATGAAGATGAAGCACCATTTGGAGTATCTAACGGGCAATGCTCATTTATAAATGTTATATTTCTTGCAGTGGAACTTCGACTATCGCAATTGAAAGTATTCAAACATGCTCTGGGATCTTTACTATGATTTACACAAGCCTCTTGCCAACATGTTAACTCTCGTTGAATAGAAAAAAAGTACCAAAAAGCTCCGAGTACCTAAATACATACCATGCAAACACAAAACCTCAGATAATTAGTCTAACATAACATTAATAATTACCAAAGTATTAGAACAAAATGCCAATTGAAGTGAAACTTACGTGGCTGGAAAGAATGTAGAGAAACATGTTGTATAGACCCTTAATCCACATCCCATTAATCATTTTGAAATCCTCGGCTGATAGGTAGATTCGATAAATCCTCGGAAAATACTGACAGAGAAGAAAAAAATTCAGAACGTCTTTGTGTTCCACTAATCCTGAGCCTTTCATTGTGTAAAAAATAACTCCTATTAGCAGCTGCAGAAAATCAAAACATAAAAAAGGGTTAGAACTCAGAACATAGAAGTCCATCAATTTCAGCCAGCCACAAAAAAGAAAAAGAAAAAGAAAATTAGAGTTTAGTTAATTTCTTTCTCTTACTTGTGGGAGGGGAAGAAGAGCGAAAAAGCCTATTACAGTAAAGACAGATAACCACGGCATCTTCTGAGCTATTTTCATGGCAACTTGATCAATCAACTTTCTGATTTTCGTTTTCTTATGCGAATTTCCCCCATTTTTCTGGGTTTGTGGTTTTGCATTTTGAACACGGTCATAAATTTCACATATAAAATGCCCCAGGAAAATGACATCCGTGAGTGATCGCGTGAGACAAGCAACAATGCTCAACGTTTTGTCCATTTGAAGGCACTTGTCATCCTGATCGATGATCAGGACGTAAAAGAACAAGGGATCCAGAGAGACAGCAAATACGCATGATATCGCAAATATTATGTTCCTTGTTGCTTTCGAACGTTCTCCAGCCTTTCTGGGAAACACGCAACAAACAACAAATGAAATCCATAACATAAAATAATACTCTTATCAGCAATGCACAATTAAATTTTGAAGTGTCAAAAGTAGTGCCCTAATAATAATTCAACAATAATTTTACGAGATTAACTACAATACTTATATTTATTTAGGGGTGTGATATCCACACACCTCATTTTACTTCTCACACACCCTTCTAATTTTCAGCCGTTGGATTGAATAAATTGAAAAAGATCAACGGACATAAATTAACAAGAGGCGTGTGAGAATAATTTGGGATGTGTGGATAGCGCACCCCTTTATTTAATACAATCACTACCAGTACTTAAAAATTTTCCCACCCACGATTGGGCTTAGGATTTTTCAGCCCATCGTGGACTTTATTTCTACCACCGGTGCGCCAGTCGCATCGCGCCGAACCACGAGCCCAAATGAAACGACATGTCGTTTGGATCTTCTTCTATAGATCCAGGCCCCACCACCTCTCTGGTTTTCCCCGACGCCACTGACAACTTCAGGTCGTCGTGAATGGCCAAAATCTCGTCTTCGATGTCGGCGAACAGAGTTTTTTAGATGATGGAGTCCAGGGATTGTGAGATTATCTGAAATCTCTCCCGAATTTGGGTATTGTGCGATCGAACTTACCACACCACCGTCGATTTTGACGAGGTCGATGTTGGTGGTGTTTGGGTTAAAACTTGAACTTTGGGCTCAAAAGGGAGTTGGCCCAAAAGAAGGACTAGGAGGAAAGGAGCCTGAAGCTCAGCCAAAGCCCAGAAGGCAAAAAAAGGGCTTTTCCCGACTAGGTGCAGATCATTTGAGCCACTTGCTCACCTACCTAGAGACCAAGTGGTGTAGACCAGCCAGCTAATCAGCCCAAAAACACTTTACAGTGGCAGTATAAGTAAAAAGCTGATGAGTCATTGCCCTTCAAGCTGCATTCGGGCAAGATTAATGCTACAGGAGGCCAAGCCAAACTATCTATAAAATAAGAAAGAGAAATCAGAGACAAAGACACTCTAACAAACAAACAAATACAAGCACAAACTCTGCTTAAGCCAGATTTGCCTTCAACGAAGCTGTAGTCAGCCCAAGCCTTCATCCCTTTCGGGATCAACCCTTACCAAAAGCCTTTGTAAAAGCTCTGCTACCTTGTCTAAATCTTGCTGTAGTATCGATTTCCTTATGTAAACTCGTCTCCCTATCCCTCTTTCTAAACTCTCAAACCCCTTTATAAATCACAAAGATACGAAGTTGTAAGACGACTAGCCTTGCCCGACCCTCTTTGATTTTGTCTTTTCATTCATAAATCTAGTAGTATGTTGTATACTTCCATTTGTATCCAAGTTATTTCTAGCAAGTTGATGATTAAAAGACTCCTCAGTTTTTGAATCCGATTGGAATCTGTATTCACAGTTTAGATCAGATCTGAGTTCTAAACCCTCGGGCATATAAGATTGATCATTCAAAAGTCCTTGGTCTCAAGGCATAAAAAAGAACCTTATGTGGACTTAACCCATCCACGACAGTCTTTGATAACAAGAAGTTCGAAGTTACTTGGGGCGCAAGTAATCAACCTATTTCTTAGTTTTATTTCTGTTATATTATGATTATCATAGAACGTTTGAGTATAGAAGTAATTATGATGGGAAGCCTCAAGGCCTACATCTAAGGCCTTACAAAGGCACCTATTTGGATTCATTCTGCTCTTCGGGCTCGGGTAATTAGAAGTATAATAGTCATAATACTTCAGCAGTCAATGAAACAAACATTATATGTTCGAGTACTGGGTTAGTTCTTGATTGTGAGCCTAAAGGCCGACACCTAAGGCCCCATAAAGGCACATTTCATAACTAAAACAGCCTCTCGGGTATATATACAACTAAAACTCAACATCTGTTTTACATCTGCCATGCTAAAGATGGCAGTGGCACGCCTGAGCACCTAAAAGTTAATCTTGATTGTGAGCCTAAAGGCCTACACCTAAGGCCCCACAAAGACACCCTTCAAAGTTAACTATGTCATTCTCTTTCAGCCTTGCCCGACAAGACCGCCAGTGAGTAGAAGCCCGACAGAAAGCATCAACCGGCGCCAACCTCTCGGGGAGCTGTGTGCTCGTCCGCTAGGAAACATCCCCAACGGAAATTCTAGCCACGAACATGTGGGGTTGCCGCAAGCAACGCTGCAGGCCTAGTGGCTGCTAAAGCCACCACCCAAGCCCAGTCTGTGCCGCGAAAAATTGAGTTTTATTTACGAACTTTTAGCGCTCTCTTTCTTTCCCCTTGCCTGGACCATGTCGAGAAGACAATGGTGGCTTTGAGGAATATTGTCTCGAATATTCTGCCCCACACACATGGGTTTCGATGCTATTCGCTTTAGCTGAATTGGATTTAACCTTTGATTATATTGTGCAATATTGTTTGTGTGTTTTTCAGTTGAGTTTCATGTATTGTATATCTGTATTTCTATTGAGAATGCAGGTATGTTTCAGTCTCGAGTTAGTAGTTTCGAGCATGCCATAGAAACCTATTGAGTTTTTAAGAACACTCCACTCGTGTTGAGACCATATGTGCTCTTTGATTGATTTGTTAAATCAAATCATGTATTAGAACTCGAATGTTCTAACAATGATGCCATTGGAAGTCTTATTCACATAGCTAATTTTCACACTTGTGAGACGCCAATTGAAATGGGTCCAAAACATGACTACTGAGAAACCATTGGGGCAAACACGACGTGCTCTTCATACCTAAGATCACTCCTGACAACCAAATTTTGGTCCATCCAACCTGTTTCTAGGCCCTGGCACCGCCCACCTTATAGAGAGGCCCTTATCTTCTCCCGTTCGGAAAGAACATTGTTGAGATTTCAAGAATATTTGAAAGGACAATGATCATGTTTGAACCACCATTGAGAAAAATTAAGTAGAATATCTTCGCATCACATCCAATGAATATAGCACGAAACATATTTTGGAGATCATGGTTTGCTGCCCCGAATGGAGTGCACCATGTGGCCGGCTAAAGGCCATGTGATTTGAGCACTTTTGTGTCTTGGGACGACTTTTTAGGACATCCCAATTAAGATATAACTTGCTATAGGATCATCTTACTCATCACAAGATTGTACATGCTAACGCTCAAAACTAGTGAGGCTAAAAAGGTTGACACTTGATGGAATTGGGCCTTGCAAATAAATAAGAATAAACATAGTATTTTGGAACTCTCAACGAATCCCCAACACCTTATCAAAGATTCCCTTTTGCTACGCCAAACTGCTCGCCTTATTGTGCAAATGGTGCACTGCTATACTATGAGGGTGACAGATAGGAGTATGCTAAGTTCAGAATTTGAAATACTTAAAAGAGAGAGAGAGAGAGAGAGAGAGAGAGAGCACGAACCTGCCCATTTTCTTTGCTGCCCGGTCCTCCACATTTGAAGTTTCTATACTGACGTTTCTCTTCATAATAACTCAAATATATATATGTACTCAATGACCCTGATGATGAGCAAAAAAGATCACCTAAATAGCTACGACGAGGTTTTCAGTTTACAAGGTGGAGAGAGAATAGCACGCAGAGAGCTAGCATCTGAGTTGAGTGGCAGAAACTGAAGCTGTTGGCTGCATTGCCATTCTCTTTTAAGACGAACTGAATTCACGCTTCTGCCTTTTAATATCACGTAGGTCTTTTAGTATGACTTAAGTGTTTTAATATGACGTAAGTTTTTAAGCAGTTGAAGGTGGTCTAATATATTAATGGATAGTATGTTGCGTTTTAACGATGCACCATGAATTCCAAGCTCTCTTATAAATTAATGTAATAGTTTCATATCCATCTCTCTTCCCTCTCCCCTTAATAAGGACACTTTTTTTTTACACATTTTTTGAGTGTCTACTCCATATAACTTTTTTTAAAGGATCTGAATTGTGTAAATTTAAATTCATCATTCATTAATAAGAGAGATTTTTATTGTATTGGGAACACAATCTAGTATAAATGTCATAATATAAGTCAACGGACAATGAGAAAAAAACAGTTCCCATAATAATAATAGATACTTTGTTAAGTCATGCAACGTAAATTGCTGTTCGATTATGACTTGATATTTGGACTCAAATGCCAATTTAAGGCGTGCCATTTTTCAAACCAATAATATAATATCCATTTTCTTAAAAAGAACAAAAAAAGTAGTTGATTAGATTATAGGGTGAAGTGTTGATTTAGTTTCTGAATTATTTTTTGGGTAAAGTAAGTCGTTAAGTTCATTAAAAATTGCTAATTTCATCCATACTATTATATTCAAAGTTATTTTATTCATTTTTTCGTCAACTTAAGTCACTTGACACACTAGAGTGTAATACCATCATTTTCTCGCTTATATGCCCTTAACATTTTAATATAAGTTATGAATCTCACGTCTAATTTACCCTCCAAAGTTAACTTGATACATTATTTCTTTATGAAAATTACCAATCTACTCTCCAATGTGTATCATATGCAAGTAACATGACTTAAATTGATGGAAAATTGAATATAGTAGCTTCGAATATAATATTAAGAATGTAATTGGCAGATTTGTATAATTGAAGGACTGATTTTTCTAAAAAAAAAGTTTAGGGATCTAATTTTCACTCGGATGATAATTTAAAGACTAAAATAGCATTTCATCCTAGATTATATGGTTGACATCAATAAATTATTGAGTAGGAAACACAAAAGCGTCGGTTACAACTTTTAAAAAAATATAATATTTTGTGTCACACACCTATGGGAAAATCACAAAAACAAAGACAAAGAAGAAAGAAAGAGAGAGTCACACACATGGGAAAAGCACAAAAACAAAGACAAAGAAGAAAGAAGAAAGAACAAAGAGACAGAGCGAATAACAAAGAACAAAGGGACAAAGAGCGAAGAACAAAGGGACAAAGAGCGAAGAGAAAAGAACAGAGGGAAAGAATAAAGAGAGAGATCAAGAAACAGCGAAGAAGTGAACTCAAATTTTGTTCACACAAAGAATCTCGTCTTGGTCTTTCAAAAAAAAGAAAAAAGAATCTCGTCTTGGTGTTTAATATATGGGAAAAAGCCAATAAATTTTCTCCATAAGGGACCAACATCATCAAATTAACATAAAAAATATAGATAATTCTTGTGTTCTCTATAACAATTTATTTGTCCTATCACTTATGGTTAACGAACAAATAGTCAAAACATCATAATTAAAACTATTCACTCTCTTTATTATTATCTAAAGATCATGTATGTAAAAGTTATTCAACTTGGAGAGTATCTTTTAGCCAGTCATATGCATAAAAAAAATAGATAGTTCATAAGAAAGATGTTACTTGTTATCAAAATCTTTGATCGATTTAGTATGTATAGATGACTGAACGATATCTAAATTGAATAATTAAGAGAGTAAACAAATCCGATTATGATGTTCGAAATAAATATTTATGATTATGACAAGTACTCCTAAAGAGACAAGCATTATCCAAAAAATATTGACTTATATGATTGTTTGGTTTCACACTTAGCTACCGCCAGCTACATGTAGCAATATAATAACTATATAAGTCAAGTCGTCAAATGTTTCCACACATAAAAAAAAAAAAAAAAAAAATCTAAACCAAGTTAAGTCGTCAACGTATGATTAAAAAAGTTAATCAAAACATAAAAACATGAATAAGTAATGGAAATTCTCGATTCTGTCAATTATTTCAAGTGTCTTGTAATTCAATTGATAAAAAATATTTGTTTTTACACTCGAGGTTTCGTGTACAAATGCCTCTCTTTTACATTTTTAGTGAAAAAAAGTTTAACGGAGATGAAGTTGCCCTATCTTAGGGTGCGGGCATTACCACAACCTTATTTGAGAACTTACAAGAGATGGTAGCCCCTTATGGCTTTCAAAAATCGCTCACCAAAAGGGCTTGTCGGCAATAGGACTCGAACATAACCTTTGTTCTACTGGAGGGAACAATCCTTACTAACTCAACCAATCATCGTAAAAACCTTATAATTTAAATGAGTATAGTATATGGATTATCATATTATTTGCTGATTAAATGGTTTTGGGCTTGCCTTTTATCCGTAAAGAAAAAAAACCCACAATTCTCTCACGTGAGATAGCCTTTTCTATATGAACGAATAGAACCCCAACGGTTCACAACTTGAAGTTGGATTTAAAAATGGCACCGGCTCTAAGAGCAACTCCACTGTGTGGAGTAGCCCCAGCGACAGGCCCCAAAACAATGGGTAGTAGCCCGAGCAACACCCTCCAGCGTATCCGGATGATGGCGCACGAGCAGGCCCGAGCAACAGGCCCGGCGAGAATCGCTGGCCCGAGAGCCCGAGGTGGGTATAATGCAATGCTGGTGTCAGGGCGACGCTAGCCCAGTTTTAATATTTTTTTAGTCAGGCGCGTCCATTACAAGCGCACTTGGGGGCGTGTCCCCGACAAGTTTCAGACGCTGGGGCCCACGGCGCAGGCTTGCGCAATGTTACCGTTGGAGGGCACGTGGCAGATCCTTGTCCGTTGGATTTCAACGGTTACTTTATGTGGACCATTGGATTTCCAATGGTAAAAAAAAAAAATCAAACTGTCATTAATTTCAACCGTTGGATTTGAGATCAACGGTCCATGGTATTTGGCTTTATAAATTTTTTAAAAAAAAGTTTAAATTTTTGAAATATTACTGTTGTGCCACGTGGCATAATCTGGAATGTTGGAATTCAATTTTTTTTTTAATCCAACGGTAGAGATTAATTATGCGAATAAAAAATTTAAAAAAATGTAAAAAATTAATAAAAATCAGAAAAAAAATTTGAAAATTTAATTTTTTTTTTTTTTTACTTTTCTATAAATATTTTCTCATTATCTTCTACCTTACACCACAATTTCATATTTTCTCAACTACTTTCAACCACATTCCCATCTTTCTCTCAAAGTTTAAATCCAATTTTTTCCAGCAAAATGACTACTGATGCAGGTATGAATTGGACGCTTATTGAAGATGTTGCGTTGTGTACTAGCTGGGTTGAAGTTACTCATGATTCTCTTACGGGTAATGAGATGCAGTTGCGAGAAATGTGGAGTCTTATTCATACCAGTTTTCTTGAGAAAATTGGTGTAACATCCCACATCGCCCAGGGGAGTGATTCTTAAATGTATATTCCCATCCCTGCCTAACACGAGGCCTTTTGGGAGCTCACTGGCTTCGGGTTCCATAGGAACTCTGAATTTAAGCGAGTAGCGCGCGAGAGCACTCCCATGATGGGTGACCCACTGGAAAGTTGCTCATGAATTCCCGAAAACAAAACCGTGAAGGTGTGGTCGGGGCCCAAAGCGGACAATATCGTGCTACGGTGGTGGAGCCGGCCTGGGAAGTGATCTGCCCCAAGTCGAGATGTGACAATTGGTATCAAAGCCTAACCCTGGCCACGTGTGTGCCGACGATGACGTCAGGCCCCTAAGGGGGGTGGATTGTAACATCCCACATCGCCCAGGAGAGTGATCCTTAAATGTATATTCCCATCCTTACCTAGCATGAGGCCTTTTGGGAGCTCACTAGCTTCGGGTTCCATGGGAACTCCGAAGTTAAGCGAGTAGCGCACGAGAGCACTCCCATGATGGGTGACCCACTGGGAAGTTGCTCGTGAGTTCCTAGAAACAAAACCGTGAGGGCGTAGTTGGGGCCCAAAGCGGATAATATAGTGCTACGGTGGTGGAGCGGGCCTGGGAAGTGATCCGCCTCGGGCCGATATGTGACAAATTTGACCCACTGGGAAGTTGCTCATGAGTTCCCAGAAACAAAACCGTGAGGGCGTGGTCGGGGTCCAAAGCGGACAATATCGTGCTACGGTGATGGAGCGGGCCCGGGAAGTGGTTCGCCCTGAGCCGAGATGTGACAATTGGTGGGAAAAGAACTAAAGAATCGATATTCAGTCGTTGGAAAATACTTAGTCAATGGTTTAGTACGTGGAGAGACGCCTTGGCACAAGCTAGTAGTAATCTTCGAAGTGAGGAAAATTTAGCGGATCAGGTAACAATATATTATTTATTTGTTTGTACTATACCCAAATTTACATTACCTAATTTGATGATATTTCTTCTCCCGCATTGTGTAGGTACTTCAAGCACAAGCTTGGTATAATGCCAAAACCAAAGGTAAAAACAAATCATTCAACCGGTGGGAATGTTGGAATATTGTCAAAGATTGTCTTAAATTCAGAGTTGTGTCTGTCAGTCCAGAAGTTTTCATGAACAGCACCCCTCTACACTCTACGCCCGATCATGCATCACATGTTCATGAAGATGACATAGAAGAAGTGCTCGAATCGCCCTTCCCTGAACAAGCGTCGGGGTCTACCCGTTATCCAATTAGGCCTCAAGGTAAGAAGGCTTCAAAGAGAAAAGGGAGTGCTTCCAAGAATGATTATGCAAAGTATATGGAAGAACTTGCTCGCCAAGGTGAATTGACTTTGGCACGGAAATGGTTAAATTTGAGGCTGATAAGGCTAAAGAGGATACAAAAACTGCAGCTGTTGAGAAAGAATTTCAGGCTACTGAGCAAGAAAGAGAACTACTTAGGCAAGAAAGGAAACATGTTAAAGAAGAAAGAATGGCTCAACAAGATCGTGACATCATAAAGGAGCCCTTAGAAGGGAAGTTTCTGAATTCTAAATATTTTTGGAAGTCGGAGAAAGCAAAGGTGGTGTGAAGGAAGCGTGCAAGAGAAGCGATGGCAAGAGGAGATGGTCCTAGCACGACAAGAGAAGATGCTCCTAGCACCACAAATTGGTTAGGTGATGATGATCCATTCACGAGGCAATAATTTTCCAATCACTTTGTTTGTGATCGGCGCCCATAATTTTCTAATCACTTTGGGTTGTAATTTCTTATTTATTGAATAGAGTACTTTATGTTGTTTCCAATTTATTGAATTTAGTACTTTATTTAAACTAAGAGTATATTTATTTAATTTGGTAATTTATTTATACTAAGAGAATCTTTATTCAAAAGACATTTAAACACACCAAATAAAATTACATCAACATACCAAATAAAAAAAACTCACTAAATGAACTAAAAAAAAAACACACCACATAAAATTAAATAAACACACCAAATAAAAACAAACACTAAATGAACTTAAGCATCTTCAGTTTGTTTCAATTCCCACTAGTGCTCTATCAAGTCAATTTGCCAAACATTGTGCATATATGGCCTTTGAAGTGCAGTATATCATTGAATGAGCCTATCATTGTAATGTCGATCCCTTTCTAATGGCTCGTGTTGCAAGGGTTCTTCGGTGGATTCATGAGCACAATATATTTGTGTTCTGGAATTGTTCATCGTGTCTGGCTCATATTCATCAACTGCATTATAATCGTACTTGTTGATGCACAAAATCAGCGAGGACTTTGGTACAACAGAAAGTGTCAGGTTTGTGACCTTCGCTTGGTTGCTTCGATCACTAGTGAAGATAAGTACGTAAATGAATAGGGACAGGGAAGCAAACACAAGATGTACGTGGTTCACCCAGATCGGCTACGTCCACGGAGTAGAGGAGTTCTCATTAATTGTGAAGGGTTTACACAAATACATAGGTTCAAGCTCTCATTTTGTGAGTTCTAGTGAATAGTTTAGTACAAAATGACATTAGAGATTATTGTGGGAGAATGATCCCTATTTATAGAAGAGAGTTTCTAGTTTTGTTCTAACATTGACACGTGTCGTGTTGTGATTGGCTTCTGATGTTGACACGTGTCGAGCTGTGATTGGCTTCTGATGTCGACACATGTCGCATTGTGATTGGCCTCCTGGTTGAAGGGAAGCTCTTCTGGGTCCTTGACGGAATAACGTTGACCGGTGCTCAGTAGTTTCGGGATTGGTCAAGTATGTTACAAACAGTGCTCCCCTAAGTTCCCGAGTGAGGGAAGCTCCTCGGTTGGGGACTTACAAGATCCAAGTCATTGAGTAATCACGAAACTTCTAAGTACTGAAGTGTGGTATCATTTTCACGTGCCTTATCTGTCTCATATGTAGATGTGGCATCTTCTCTGGAAATACTTTTCCTCCATCCATGGGTGGTATCTTTAACCGATGAAGATGCACAAGGTAATGTATCAATTTCACTTGAAGCTTACTTGTAGTTTCGAGCTTGGTCAAGTGCGATACAAACCCTATAGTAGGAGTCCCCCAAGTCGCCGAGCTAGGAGATCTGCCGAAAGAGGTGACAGACAAGGTAAGCAGTCAAACTTCCAAGCAAGCAACCCAGGATCGGAGGTTCGACTTCGGCTTCCGGTTGATTGTTCTCCTTCTCCTTGTCTCTCATTCAGCTGCCAGGATAAGGAAAAGCAAATGGAGAAGAGATGATATGAGATACTTTTGCTTTTGAAGAAGTAACTTTCCACAGGCTTATTCTTGAACTGTGCTGGATGGTTTTCTGGTTCCCTTCAGAGTATAAGGCCGACTCAAGAATTTGAGGGTCAAAACAAGTCCATCAAATCTAGAGTACGTTCGACCTTGATGATATGAGATACTTTTGCTGTTGACGGAATAATGAATGTGGTATGGAAAGGTGTCGTGCTGTAGTGATCTGTTTCAGCTCCCCGTTGAACCTTCTGCTTCAATCTTTTGCATGGCAGAAGTGGTGTGCAACCTTTGCATTTAAATGGTCATTTAGAACATTCCTTCATAGTGACTCATCCATGCTTGGCAGCTTCAGTGTAAAAAGCCAATATCTGATCAACTGTCATGAGGTATGTGCCGGTGGAATTCATGACCTTGACAGCAGTTGAGGATGAGTTCTCGAGAGCAATGCTAAGTAAGCAACCAGGCAAAGGTCTCAGGCAGTCAGTTCCAGATTGGAGGTGTGGACAAGGACGAAGACAAGGACAGGGAGAAAGCATGATATGGGATACTCTTGCTTTCGACCCTGATGATATGAGATACTCTTGTTCTTGGTGTGGCTTATTTGCTGAGGTATTATTGGGGGGAAATAAAGCTGAGTATTTCGAGAGGTTATGTTGAGGGTGCATTCTCGAATGCGAGAAAGGGTTGAGCATTTTTGCAGGTTTGCCTGTCCGTTGAGGAGGGAGGTCGATGTATATAGGGATTTCCCAATAACAAGTAGTAATGCTATTCCTTTACCCTTCTTGGTCACAGTAATGTAGTGGGAGCTGCCAGCTTCACGTGTTTTAACTTTGTCAGAGCACTTTGAAAAAGTGGTATGTGGTATCTGGAAAGCTAATGTTGCGTGTGAAGATTACAGACAAGATTTATCTAAGGAAATCTGGCTCTCGAAGTTCTGAAAGCTGTGCCTCTTCGGTTTTCGAACAAGCAATCCCGTCGGGGATCTGGCTCTCGAGATTCGGAAAGCGATGCCGCTTCGGTTTTTGAGAAAGTAATTATGTTGGGAGTCTTTTCTCGAATGTGAGTAAAGGTTGGACGTTCTTGTCAGCCTGTCTTGCCACAGAACACGGAGGTCGACACACATAGGGACTTTTCAGTTGTCAAGCAGTGGTGATGTTCCTTTACCCTTGTGGGTAATAGTAGGGTAGCTGGAACTTCGAAATTCTCGTGCCTAAACTTTGTCAGAGATCTTTGGCAAAGTTATATGTGGTACCCGAGGAGTTGATGGTGCGTGTGGAGAGTGGTGATTGAACAACAAGATTCGCATGCTTTCTACTTCACCAGAATTCTTCGACAGATTGCCCGTAATTTCCGCAAAGGTGAGTGTGCATGTGACAGGTGCTGACGAGGCTGAAAAAGCAGGTGCTTCTTCGATTTCTGAGATCGGCCCTCGTGGTCTCTGAGTAGCCTAACTTTTGAGAAAGGAAGCGCCTCTTTGATTTTTGAGATCGGCCCTCGTGGTCTCTGAGCAGCCCAGCTTTTGAGAAAGCAAACGCCTCTTCGATTTCTGAAGCTCCGTCGAGTGCAGATTTTTATAGAGGCTGGCATTAAGTTCCACAGCACACTTGAATCTCCACCAGTAGAAGCTCCCTTCTTGCACTTCTAAGATCTTGATTTGTCTGACCTCTTCCCTCTTCAACACCTTTGAAAATGTCTGGCCCCTCCGACCGTCGTTTTGACTTGAACCTTGGAGAAGAGACAGCCACGCCTTCTCCAGACAACATATGGTGGCCATCCTTCATATCCCCTACTGGTCCTCTTACCGTTGGGGATTCTGTGATGAAGAATGATATAACCGCTGCGGTGGTGGCCAGGAACCTTCTCACTCCCAAAGATAACAGACTACTTTCCAAACGGTCTGATGAGTTGGCTGTTAAGGATTCTCTGGCTCTTAGTGTTCAGTGTGCAGCTTCTATGTCTAATATGGCCCAACGCCTATTTGCTAGAACCCGCCAAGTTGAATCATTGGCTGCTGAAGTGATGAGTCTTAAACAGGAGATTAGAGGGCTCAAGAATGAGAATAAACAGTTGCACCGGCTCGCACATGACTATGCTACAAACATGAAGAGAAAGCTTGACCAGATGAAGGAATCTGATGGTCAGGTTTTACTTGATCATCAGCGGTTTGTGGGTTTGTTCCAAAGGCATTTATTGCCGTCGTCTTCTAAGGCTGTACCGCGTAATGAAGCTCCAAATGATCAACCTCCGATGCCTCCTCCTTCTGGGGTTCTGTCCAGTACTGAGGCACCGGATAACCACCCTCCGGTGCTTTCTCTTTCTGGGGCTCTACCGACTGCTGAGACTTCCCCTGAGCAACCTTTGTGAAGGCTCCCTCTTGTTTGTTTATTTTGATTCATGTATATGTACATATTTGTAACTTATCAGAAATATCAATAAACAAGATTTGCTTCATTTCAACGTATTGTGTTAAATACACCAAGGCCTTCTTCACTAAGTTCTTTGAATTTTTCCTTTTGTTGAAGCTTGTATGTTGAAACTTTGTGAGTGAAGCATGTAGGTTGAGGTAGTGCTCCCTTAATTTCCCGAGTGAGGAAAACTTCTCGTTTGGAGACTTGAAAAATCCAAGTCACGAAGTGGTCGTGAGACTTCCGAGTATCAATGTGCAGTAGCATATGGTAGGAGTCCCCCAAGTCTCTGGTCGAGGGAGTTGACGAATAAGGCATTTCCTTTCTAAGTGGTAGCCCAAAACTCCTTCTTCATATATATTTGTTATGAAAGTTGTTAGGCCCAAAGAAGATGAGGCCTAGGCAATTTTGTATTATTTTTTATTATTTTTTATTTTTTATTTTTTGAATTTTTTTTTATTGATTTTTTTTATTTTTTTTTTAATTTTCAAATTTCCGGATTTTTGAATTTTCGAATTTCCGAAAAAATAAAAAATAAAAATAATATATATATATATATATATATATTTAAAAGCTTTGTAGGTGAAGCTTTGAGGTTGAAGCTTTGTTGGGCATCATGAATTGATTTTGCTTCACACTATCTTGATGAAGAGTGTGTGAAGCTTTTATATATTTTGGTGTTGAAATTTTGTATTGTAGGTGAAGCTTTGGTGTTGAAGCTTTATAGGTGAAGCTTTGGTGTTGAAGCTTTATAGGTGAAGCTTTGGTGTTGAAGAGTTGAAGCTTTATAGGTGAAGCTTTTGGTGTTAAAGCTTTATAGGTGAAACTTTGGGGTTGAAGCTTTATAGGTGAAGCTTTTGTTGGCACCATAAATTAATTTTGCTTCACACTATCTTGATGAAGATAGTGCAAAGCTTTTGAGATTGATATTTGTCCTCCATTGATGAAGCTTTTGTTGGCACCATAAATTGATTTTGCTTCACACTATCTTGATGAAGATAGTGCAAAGCTTTTGAGATTGATATTTGTCCTCCATTGATGAAGCTTTTGTTGGCACCATAAATTGATTTTGCTTCACCCTATCTTGATGAAGATAGTGCAAAGCTTTTGATATTGATATTTGTCCTCCATTGATGAAGCTTTTGTTGGCACCATAAATTGATTTTGCTTCACACTATCTTGATGAAGATAGTGCGAAGCTTTTGAGGATTGTAGTTGTGTTCCATTGATGAAGCGTTATTGAATTTCCCAATTTCCAATTTCCTTTGTTTTTTTTTTTTTTTTTTTTTTTTGGGAAAAGTAGAAATTTGAAAATGTGGGAGAGACAATGTATACAAATTTTGCTTCCATACTGTTAAGCGAGAGATTGTGATGCAAGCCACATCTTGTAGTAGTCGAAGGTTTGGATGAACCATATAAATTGAATTTGCTTCGAACAGTCTTGATCAAGAGCGTGTGAAGCTTTCTATGAGTTGTAGTGTTTGCATTGTTACAGAGGAGAAATGTCTGAAGCAGATGCAAGAGGGCTGAAGAGCTTGATCTTCGTATACCATGCACTGAAGCCATTGTTGGCTTGCAATAAGACTTTGTTGGTGACTATATGTCTTGTTAGGCATAAGTGCTCCCCTAGTTGAGTTGTAAAGCTTGATGGTTTTTTATTATTTGTGAATGCTAGGAGTTCACATGTACAAGTTGTACCACTCGTCTTCTGGTTAGTGGAATGAATGGTGGGTTGCTTTCATCACTTGGTTGGTGGTATGAATGTGAATTCCTTAATCACCTTTCATCACATTTCATCACCTGGTTGGTGACATGAAGGAGAGTTCGCGTTGTACATTTCATCACCTGGTTGGTGGCATGAAGGAAAGTACGTGTTGTACATTTCATCACCTGGTTGGTGGCATGAAGATGAGTTCCTTCTTCACCTGATTGGTGATAAGGGTGGCAAGTTTCCAAATAATATTAGAGTACGGGTTGTACATTTCATCACCTAGTTGGTGGTACGAAGGTGAGTTCCTTCATCACCTAGTTGGTGAGAATAAGGGCAAGGTGTCGAGGCACATTGTGGCAAATGTCGAATGACACAAAGTGTGTTGAACCCTTTCGAAGCACAGTTGGCTTATGTATGGATGTATTGGAATGTATGATGTTTATGCATGAATGTGTTGGAATGTATGATGTTTATGTATGAATGTATTGGAATGTATGATGTTTATGTATGAATGTGTTGGAATGTATGATGTTTATGTATGAATATGTTGGAATGTATGATGTAGATCCTTTGTATAGTCTTGTTGACACATACTTAGATTTTGTTTTGTATTGGAAACATTTGCGTTGAAGCTTCAACACTTGAGTGTTTCATTGCTCAGAATGTAAAAGAGTTTAGGGCCGAGTTGGCTAAATCACCTCTTTATTGAATTCATACCAAATGGTCTTTGTTACATAGGATGCCGAACGGCTGTAGCTTAACACTTGTACAATGTGAGTCTATTTGTAATAGTACTTCAAGTGGTCAGCATTCCATGGATGGCCAAGGGTCTTGCCGTCGGAGTTTCTGAGCTTGTAGGAGCCAGGGCGGCTGATGCTGATGACCTCAAACGGTCCGTCCCAGTTAGGACTGAGTGTTCCTTCACTCGGGACCCTATCACAGAGTAATCTTTTCTTCAGTACCCAGTCTCCCACTTTGAAAGAGCGAGGTTTGACCCTTGAGTCGTAGTAGTTGGAAATGCGATGCTTGTAGGCGACATTCCTCAGGTGAGCCTGATTTCTGTGTTCCTCGACTAGATCCAGGTTGAGGGTGAGTTGTTTGTCGTTCTCACTCTGCATGTAATTCTGGATTCGGTATGTTGCTTGCTTAAGCTCAACCGGGACAACTGCTTCTGTACCAAAAGCAAGTGAGAATAGAGTTTCTCATGTGGAAGTCCGATATGAAGTACGGTATGACCAAAGAACTTGGGGTACGAATTCTGGCCAACAACCTTTAGCTTTGTCCAAGCTAGTTTTCAGAGTGCGCTTGATTATTTTGTTAACGGCCTTGACTTGTCCATTAGATTGGGGATGGGCTAGAGAGGCAAAACATAAGTTGATGTTGAACTTAGAGCAGAACATCTTGAACTTCTTGTTGTCGAACTGCCGCCCATTGTCCGTGACTATCGCATTGGGAATGCCGAATCTACAGAGGATGTTCTTCCATACGAAGTCTTCTATTTTTCCCTCAGTAATGGTTGCCAAGGGTTCTACTTCAGCCCACTTTGTGAAGTAGTCAACTGCAACGATTACATACCGGACCTTGCCCTTCCCTGCAGGCATTGGGCCTATCAAATCAAGTCCCCATTGGGCGAAGGGCCAAGGGCTGATCATAGGAGTGAGCGGCTCGGGATGGGAGTGAGGGATAGTTGCGTAGCGTTGACACTTATCACATGAGCGAGATATTCTGATGGCATCTTGGTGGAGTGTTGGCCAATAGTATCCTTGGCGAAAAGTCTTGTGCGCTAGGGATCGAGACCCAACATGATCTCCGCAGACTCCTTCATGTATTTCCCGAAGGACAATTTCCGCCTCTGCAGGTGTAAGGCATCTTAGGTAGGGCAGGGTAAAAGCGCGCTTGTAGAGTTGGTCATTAATGATCAGGTAGCGAGCAGACTTGTATCGAATCTGCTTAGCTTGGACTTTGTCATTTGGGAGGGTGTCATGGGCAAGGAATTTATAAATTGGGGTGATCTAACTATCTCCTTGTTGTAAATTGCACACTTCCGCGACCATGGTGCTTGGTGCTGCCAACAATTCGACATGAATTTTTTGCCCAATCTTGTCTTCCACTGCCTAGGCGAGGCGGGCCAAAGCGTCTGCATGACTGTTTGCCACTCGAGGAACTTGGGTGATCTGGTAGTGGAAATGCTTGAGCAAAAGTCGTGTTTGCGCAAGATATGCTGCCATTGAGCTATCCTTAGCATCAAAGTTGTTCGTGACTTGGTTGAC
The DNA here is from genome assembly GCF_042453785.1 of Malus domestica. Taxonomy (NCBI): domain Eukaryota; kingdom Viridiplantae; phylum Streptophyta; class Magnoliopsida; order Rosales; family Rosaceae; genus Malus; species Malus domestica. The sequence goes on from NC_091661.1 coordinate 31,302,580, forward strand.
CACTAATTGGGAGTCACTGAAGATATCAATTTGTTTAACTCCAAGATGCTTGGCCAAACGTAAGCCTACTAGAAGGGCTTCGTATTCGGCCTCATTGTTCGATGCCTTGAATTTGAAACGAAGAGCGTATTCTATCGCCATTTTGTCAGGGGTAGTGAGGACTAATCCTGCTCCGCAGCCCTGTTGGTTGGATGAGCCATCAACATACAGACTCCATGTTGGGGTTGTTGATCCTATCTTCTGAGCTTCCGATGGTAATGAAGTTATTGCTTCAGGTGTAGAAGCAATGTCAACAGGATATGTGAAGTCGGCGATGAAATCTGCTACTGCTTGACCCTTGTCGGCTGGTTTTGGTTGGTAGGAGATGTCAAACTCACCCAATGTTATCGCCCATTTGATCATTCGCCCAGACGTGTCAGGACTCTGGAGTATCTGTCGAAGATGGTGATTGGTAAGCACGATGATGGCGTGTGCTTGGAAATAAGGGCGAAGTTTTCGAGCAGACATGACCAATGCTAGAGCTAATTTCTCAATGTTAGAGTATCGTGTCTCCGCATCTTGTAGGGCCTTGCTAGCATAGTAGACGGGCCGTTCGACACCACTGTCATTTCGGATAAGAACAGAACTGACTGCTGAAGCCGAGACCGATAGATAGATAATGAGAGTGTCACCAACTTCTGGTTTGGAGAGCAGATGGGCTTTACTCATGTATTCTTTGAGGTTCCTGAATGCCTTGGTACATTCCTCCGTCCATGTAATGTACTTCTTATTTCCCTTGAGTGCTTTGAAGAAATGAGCACATCTGTCTGTGGCCTTAGAGATGAATCTGGTTAAGGCTGCCACCTTGCCAGTAAGGCTTTGGATGTCTTTTGAAGTTACTGGTTCTTTCATGTCGAGGATTGCTTTGATCTTTTCGGGGTTAGCTTCAATGCCTCGTTGGCTAATCATGAAGCCTAAGAATTTGCCAGAGCCCACGCCGAAGGCACATTTGTTGGGGTTCAACCTCATTCGATACCTCTTTAGAATGGTGAAAGTTTCAGATAGGTTGGTGATGTGTTGGTCAGCATATTTGCTCTTGACTAACATATCATCAACGTAAACTTCCATGCTCTTCCCAATCTGTTCGGCGAACATTGAATTGACCAGTCTCTGATAAGTTGCTCCTGCATTCTTTAGACCGAAGGGCATGACTTTGTAGCAATATAGTCCCCTGTCAGTAGTGAAGGCTGTGTGTTCTTGGTCTGAGGGGTTCATGAGGATTTGGTTGTATCCTGAATAAGTGTCCATGAAGCTCAAGAGCTCACACCCTGCCGTAGAGTCTATAAGTCTATCAATGAGAGGAAGGGGGAAAATATCCTTTGGGCATCCTTTGTTTAGGTCGGTGTAGTCGACACACATTATCCACAAGACCTTTTGAAGCAGGAGACTTTCCTTGGTCGGATTTTTCTTAACAAGGACAACATTTGCTACCCATGTTGGGTAATTGACTTCACGGACGAAGCCTATGTCCTTGAGTTTTTCAACTTCTGCTTTCATCGCCTCGTATCGTTCAACATCATAAGATCTTTGCTTCTGTTTGACTGGTTTGGTCTTGGGATCAATACTCAAGTGGTGACAGATGATATCGGGAGAGATGCCCGGCATATCTTTATATGACCAAGCGAAGACCTCGGCGTTCTCTTGCAAAAATGAGATCAACGACAACCGAAGGGGTGGTGACAAAGTGGTGCCAATCTTCACCATGCGATCTGGATGGTCTTTGGAGATAGAGACATTCTCTAACTCTTCAGCGGGTTGTGCTTGCTGGGTGAAGGAGTCATCTCGAGGGTCATCGGGTTGACTGTTGCCATTATGAAGATCCGAGTTGGCTTCATCTGGACTGGTCTTTACTACTTGGTTATGTATAAAGAGGGTCTCCTTAGGGACAGGCAGGTGTTGTTGCTTAACTGAAGTGTTGTAACATGATCGAGCACTAAGTTGATCTCCCCTGATGTATCCATTGCCGAAAGGGGTTGGAAACTTCATCAACAACATATGTGTGGATACCATGGCCTTGAGATCATTTATGCCTGTGCGCCCAAAGATGACATTGTATGCCGTCGGGCAATTGACCACTAGGAAGTTAGTGGTAATAGTAGCTGTGTAGGGGCCTGTACCAATGGTGAGGGGTAAGTGTATACTCCCTAAAGGTTGCACGATATCGCCAGAGAAGCTTATTAGAGGAGAAATCGAGCGATCGAGCAAGTGTTCAGCTACATTAAGTGCCTTGAAAGCTTCAGCAAACATGATATTGACTGAAGCACCTGTGTCTATCAGGATTCGTTTCACATCAAAATTTGATATGTGAGCCTCCACGATCAGCGGGTCGTTGTGAGGGTAGATGATACCTCTTTCTTCCTCAGGGTAGAAACATATTGGATCCCAGTTAGGCTTTTGATACTTGCCTCCCCTGATGTCTTCCACGTGAAACACTTGATGGCCAGGTCTTAAAGTTCGTTCACTGTTTTTCATGGCCCTATTGGAAGATTCAGACATAGGTGTGCCGCCGCTTATAGAATATATCACATTCGCCTGGCGTTGGTTACGGTTATCCCTTGGAGGGTGAAGGAGGAACTGATCAATTTTTCCTTCACGTGCCAAAGCTTCAATATGATCACGGAGGATGACGCACTTCTCGCCATCATGGCCATTATACTCGTGATAGCAGCAAAACATGCCCGTGTTTTTCGTGGACTTGTAATCTGGCTGTCTTGGCTTTGGCTTTGGTATCAGATGAGCTATACTGGGGTAGATGGCCGCACATGTAGCGTTCAAAGGTGTGTATGTCTCATACCTCGGGGTAGGGCCTGTCTTGACATGTGATTGGCCCACTGCATTGACTGCCTGGGGACGGGCGTTATTGTGACGATATCCTGAGTTATCCCAATAGTGCCCCTTATTCTTTTTATTAAAATGAGATTAGTGAGGATGGAAATCTTTCCTTTTGCCCTGGGATTGATATGTCTGCTGACTTGGCGAAGCATTAAATGAGGCCGGGGGGTGTGCTGCTACCGTTTGGAAGGTTGAGGTCTTTTCATGCGGTTGGATCTGGCTTCCACTCCCTACTTGCTGATAAGGGGTGACTGTAGGGGGTTTCTCTTGATATGTCATTGCCTCGGCAGAGGCATGGTTGTAAGCTTGTGCCATCACCTCAGAGTAAGTCTTCCAAGTGTTGGCATTGATCATGTACTTGAAGAAACAGTCACGTAAGCCTGCCGTGAAGGCCTTGAGGGCGGTCTTGTCATCTGCCTCAGTGCAGCGGGAATACTCATGGCTGAAGCGGCCAGCATACTTTCGTAATGACTCGTCCGGCTTCTGGCGAATAGTGTACAAGTCATCTGCGGAATGCAAGCGATTAGGTCTGGAAGATGTGTTGAGAGACAAACAACTTCCTCAACTCTTCAAATGAGTCTACCGTCTCGGGTGGAAGACGGCAATACCAGTTTAAAGCTCCGCCAGAGAGGGTGGAGGGGAAGAGAAGACACCGTTCTTCATCGGTGTGTCTCCGGTATACCATGGTGGACTCAAAGAGGTTAAGGTGTTCAATCGGGTCTTCCCTTCCAGTATAGAGTTGTAAGTCAAGCTTCTGCTTTATCTTCGCTTGGAGGGGGTGTTGAGGATCCTTCTTGTGAGGGGGCCAGGCCTGGGTTGGTTCCAGTCAGGTATCTCAGCTTGACGTTCAGCCTTCAACTTGTTTACTTCCTCCAGGAGCTGTAGGACGAGGGGGTCCTGAGTGGAGTTGTGCATCACTGAAGTTTTCTTCCGTAAGTCCCCATCGCCTCTTGGAAGTAGGAAAGTTTGATCAAGATAGCATGATTTTTCCTTGGACTCGTCACACTGACTCCTAGAGTGAGTATGTCGGAACATTTCCGAGTCCCCTGTACCTTCATGTTCTTCTGGGACTTGTTGCCCATTCCCTAGATTAACTGCTGGCCTGGGTCGTGGGAGAGGACCGAGTCTTTCAGAAACTCTTGGGTCATTGATCTTCGAGCTTATGTGGATAGGATTCTCTCGACGTTGCTTTAGGAAGTCTCGACAATCGCGATAGACGGCTTTTGATCCTTCCACTCCTTCTGTGAGGAGGTGCTTTCCTCTACTCCTTCTGCTTCGGGTTGAAGCAGCTGGGTTGAGAGAAGTCTCATGTTGATTATCACATTGATGTGTAGCTCGATCCATATCAGGGATGTCCGTGTTGGATATCGGTGACCCTCCGTGTTGAGGGGCATTCAGATGATTGTTGACCTCAGCAGGGGCGACAAGCTTGTGTGCTTGAGCATGCCTAGCCTCGTGAAGCATCTCAAAAAGTTTTTCATACTGCTCCTGGAGGACCTCGTTCCTCATCACTATCTTGTTGTTCTGAGCTTCTAACTCATCGACTTTAGCTTGAAGAGTAACTCTATTTCCTTCCTACTTTCGTTGCTTCATACTAGGTCCAATGGGGGTGTCATTCTGTGTGCTATGGCTTCTTTCGCTCCCCATGTTGGAGAGAAATGTTTGGCCAAAAGAAAGTGTACGAGCGGTGGAAACCAGCTTAACAAAGCTGAAGAGAGTGGGAGTAAGTGTCTTTCCCACAGACGGCGCCAAATGTTGATGCACAAAATCAGCGAGGACTTTGGTACAACAGAAAGTGTCAGGTTTGTGACCTTCGCTTGGTTGCTTCGATCACTAGTGAAGATAAGTACGTAAATGAATAAGGACTGGGAAGCAAACACAAGATGTACGTGGTTCACCCAGATCGGCTACGTCCACGGAGTAGAGGAGTTCTCATTAATTGTGAAGGGTTTACACAAATACATAGGTTCAAGCTCTCATTTTGTGAGTTCTAGTGAATAGTTTAGTACAAAATGACATTAGAGATTATTGTGGGAGAATGATCCCTATTTATATAAGAGAGTTTCTAGTTTTGTTCTAACATTGACACGTGTCGTGTTGTGATTGGCTTCTGATGTTGACACGTGTCGAGCTGTGATTGGCTTCTGATGTCGACACGTGTCGCATTGTGATTGGCCTCCTGGTTGAAGGGAAGCTCTTCTGGGTCCTTGACGGTATAACGTTGACCGGTGCTCAGTAGTTTCGGGATTGGTCAAGTATGGTACAAACAGTACTCATCTTCCACAATCATGTTGTGAAGAATGATGACCGTCATCATGATGGATCGAAGCGACTCTAAATCAAACATTTTGGCAGCACCCCTGACAATAGCCCAGCGAGCTTGGAGGGTACCGAAACAACGCTCCACATCCTTCCTGCACCCCTCTTGACAGCTTGCAAAGTGTTTTTCCTTTGCACTTCATGGATGTGGCACTGTTTTGACAAACGATGACCACCTTGGGTAAATGTCGTCTGCTAGGTAGTATGGCTTGTCGTACTTATGTCCGTTGACCCAGTACGTGACTTTTGTTGCCTTTCCTTACAGGACATCGTTGAACTCTAGGGATTGGGCAAAGACAGTGAGGTCATTTTGAGCTCCCAGAACCCCGAAAAAGACGTGCCAAATCCATGTATCAAAAGATGCCATCGCTTCCAAAATGATACATTTTGATCATTTTCTGTCCCCATAAGCGTCTTACCATGCCCTTGGACAATTTTTCCAGGTCTAGTGCATATAGTCAATGCTTCCAATCATCCCAAGAAAACCTCGCATCTCGCCCTTCTTCAGAAGCCTTTACAAGTCCATCTCAGTAGGTCTCTGGAGGTACTCTACGGTGTAGATAGATTCGACTGCGGAGCAGAACCTCATCAAGGACTCAAGAATGGTTGATCTTCCCATTATCACTATCTTGTCCACTTGGTCTGCAGATGCTCCATATGCAAGCATCCGCAAGGCAGCATTAATTTTTTGCTTAGGCATGAGACCCATAGCACCAAAAGCATCATTATTTTGCACAAAGTAAGAATCATTGTTGTAAACAGTGCCCATGATTTTGTTGAACAAATGTCGTTCCATTCTAAAATGACATCTAAAGTACGTATTAAGGAATGCATTGTTACGGACAAAATAATCGTCTAAGAGTTCCTGACCTCGTTGTTGCCTCATTCTTTAATGTTTCCAGAATGGTTGGGCCTGGAGATCTATGCCACAACTTGGATAACTTGATGGGAATGTAAAGCTCTTACCATTCTTGATTCGTCATCTCTCCGTCTACGTTCCTTATCATCTTCCCTCTCATTTTGGGCCCCCTGGCGTTTGAACAAACCTTCTGATTGGTTAAACAATTCTTCCTCTTGCTGATCAATTTCCCACATCATCCTTGAGGAAGAAGAAGACATTGTAAGAAGTAAACAGAAACTATGAATAATGATAGAGATTTTGGTGAATAAGGAAGCAGAAACTATGAATAATGATAAAGATCTTGAGAAAATTAGTGTGAGATTTCTGAGGATGAATGGTGGATTATATGGAGGATTCAGAAAGTATTAGGTTGTAGATAATGCCACATGGAAATCTATCATCCATTTAATCCGTCATTCGTTAAAAATCTGGTGGAAATCTATCCTCAAAGATTGTAAACAAATTGTGACATGTGGCGCAACGTGATTGGTTAAAAATCTTATCAGAAATCCATCACCAATAATTATCTTTTCGGATAATGATACGTGGCGCAACGAGAACAATTAAAAATCTTATCGGAAATCCATCACCAATAATTGTCTTTTCAGATAATGACACGTGGCGCAACGAGAACGATTAAAAATTTTATCGAAAATTCATCACCAATAATTGTCTTATCGGATAATGACATGTGGCACAACGAGAACGATTAAAAATCTTATCGGAAATCCATCACCAATAATTGTCTTTTCGGATAATGACACGTGGCTCAACAAGAACGATTAAAAATCTTATCCGAAATTGCAAAAAAAATTATTTTGTATTATTTTATAAATTTAAAAAATACTAATATTTTATTGCCAATTGCCAGGGCTATTTAGTGTAGAGGCGGAGATGCAAAAGACAGTTACTGTTCATTAAGGGTAGTTACTATTTACTGAGTGGATATCATAGTGGATAGCCCTAGGGGGCCTCCACCATAACCATGGTGGAGTTGCTTTAATATGCTGGGATTCGCTTGGGCAAGGGTTCTGTTCAGCCTAGGGAATAGTGTAATACTTATAGACTAAAACTTTTATGTAGTAATGATATCATTGTAGCGGTATACTAAACTGCTAACAAATAGTTAGGTAAAAGTTTCAAACACATAATTGACTCATAATAACACTAATATGGTGACATCTTAAGTAAATGCGGTAAATCACGCCATTGATCATATAATTATTCTAATATTTAAAAAATATTTTTGTGTTAAAAAATGTGGTAAGAGTAGTATACCATTCATTCCGAACAATTGTCAACCACTCTTTTGATTTGCTTATTATTCTCTCTCGTTGGTAGTTTGTTTTGGGAAAATTAGGTTCACATCATTCTTTTTGTTACTTCATTGATTAAAATCCTATTCATTTTCAATTTTTGGTCAAGGTCCTTGGGTATTAATAACATCATTAATTATTTGAATAATAAAATATTTTTATTTTTAAATATATTCCTTTAGTGTTAAAAATGTTACAATTAGTATATTTATATTTATGGCTAAATTTTTTATCATATATTTTAATTTTTAGTTTGTACCTATTTTTAATTTGCAAATATTTTTTAATTTGTACCAATTTTCTTTTCATTTTTAATTTGTACCCATATATTAATTTCTTTTTGTGCCCATATTTTTTAAAGTTTTATTTGTGTTTGTACCCATGTATATACCGTCACGTGACATTGTATATTTAATCAATAATAGAAAAATAACATATGGTATACTTATGTTTTATGCCTAAACTTTGTATCATATATTTATATTTTTAGTTTGTACCCACTTTTAATTTGCAACATTATTTTTAAATTTGTAGTATTTTCTTTTTAGTTTTATTTTGTACCCATGTATTAATTTCTTTTAGCGCCTATATTTTTAAAAATTCATTTGTACTCGTAATTTTTAATCTTTTATATGTACCCTAATTTATTTATAATGTACCCATATTTATTTATAATGTACCCATTCTTCTTTATTAATGTACCACTTTGTTATATGTGAAATGTACCAATTTTTTTTGTAAAATGTACCAATTTTTTATAACAGTATGGATACATTCTTTTGCCATTTATTATTTCTTATTTTTACATAGTTTTTATCCATTTATTCAATCAAAATGTTTGAATTTTTTTATTGTAACCGTTTCTAATAGTATTATAATGAGGGATTTTAAATTTATAGGATTATAAATCTCATAAAATATCAAACAAAACTATAAAAATATTAATATTAATAGTAATATAATGAGGTGTACAAAGTCAAGGGACCTTGATCAAACTTTGAATACTATTAAGGTTTTAATCAAAGAATATTAAGGATTAAGGACCGTATCCAAAGTATCCCTTTTTTTTTGTCGAAACTCGTAAAAAAAAAAGAAAAAAACTAGAAACTACAATGTAGGTAAGATAGATGCCTATCAGTAAATTATATCTTTTATTTTATTTTTTTTCGGTTTAATACGTAACTTCTTGATCTGTCATTTTATTTTCTTCAATAAATTCATTATTTAAAACGGATGAGGAATATCCGTGAGTGATCGAAGAATGACTAGATCACTCACGGATGAGAAATGTTTCTCAACTGTTTGTCCATTCCAAAGCACTTGTTATTCTGATCGATGATTGGAATTTAAAAGAACAAAGGATCAAATATCACAACAACTACACATGATATTGTAACTATCTTGTTCCACAGTGGCTTCAGTTGATTACAAATAGTCAAAGTTTTCCTACTGAAAAATATACAACAAACTAACAAGAGAATCAGAATCATAAGCTGAAGTTACAACATACGAAGATACAACCAGCTTCTTAGCAGAGATTCTGTTCAAGGAGCGGGATAGCATAGCCATTGCACAATCGTAATTCCCAAATAATGTCCAAGTATTGATCACAAAGTGATTGCTATATAGTAAAGGTGGTCCCGTCATCAGTGGGGCAGGATCCCTCTTAAGAAGGGACTTCAATATTGTAAAGAAGAACTAACACCTTTGATGGCTCTGTTAGACTCTCCAGACCTATAGCTTGTCTGGTGCAAACCATAATTTGTGGTACAATGACCCTGATAAGTATTTAGAAGATCTAGTACTCCAAAGCCTTGTAGGCTGTAAGATCATCTCCAACAGAAGGGTCCAGAGGGCCGAAAATAGCTCGAAAACCGTCTCCAACCGAGGACTAGGCCAGAGGGCTCGTGGGCCCTACGGAATCTGAAAGGGTCAAAGGGCCAACCGGCTGGCCCAATCCAGCCAGCTAGCCAGCCTCGGGTTGGGCCATAAAATTGAGCATTTTTGTCGGATATAACCGACAGGAATATATTTAATATAAATATATTCTTGTTGGTTATATCCGACAGGAATTCTAGGCCAAATTTCAAATGCAACGGCTAGCTGATGTCAGCTAGCCGTTATTTTTTTTTTTTTTTTTACTTTTTTTTTTTACAAATTTTTTTTCCCTATAACTTCTATTTTACAAAATTTGTTTCATATTTTTTTTTTAATTCTCATTTTTTCCTATAAACTTAAGTTGTTGTAGTTTTTAAATTTAATTTGTAGTTTTTAAATTTAAGTTGTAGTTTTTAAACATAAGTTGTAGTTTTTAAATTTAAGTTGTTGTAGTTTTTAAATTTAAATAATAAATTATGTTTGACCCTATGATCCTTTGGCCCTTTGGCAACGATCAATCGACCAAACAATAAGGGAAGTAAATGATGGAGTTGCGGAGATAGGTGATTTGAGTAAGGGTGTTAGAAACTTCTCTAGAGTTCCATATCTTCCTCGTCACAAACCTCTTTAGCCAACATTTTCGGTCTTTGAAGATTATCTATTCGGGACCATCCGATAAAGCTGCGAAAGAAGCTCATGGTAAGTTATGTTTGCATATTTATGAAAAAATTGATAACAAAGGTAACTTTATATACCAGGTTTAGGACCAAAAGTAGAAGGGATAGATAGTTGAGACAGCTAAGGAGCCTTCCAATTCCCCGAAATCAGAAGATGGTGGTTCTTCCAATCTCTGGCTCTCGAGGGATCCAATGACAAGAATTTCTTGTGATATCTAGGTTTAAAATTAAAGAAGCTAGTTTCACCCTTAATGGTAGTCAAGTCGAAGAGATAGAGGAAATCTCTAAAACCTAAGGATACGCCTAGCTTCAGACCCAATGCCAGGAAGGTCAACATAACCAAGTAAGAGTTCGGGTTCAGTTGCATAGGGTGAGTATTTGTGAAGAATAAAATGAGATGAATCATAGGATGGAGTAGGAAACTAATGACCCCTAAGTGGTCCGGAGACAAAACGGGAAACCCGGCTGGGATACCAAAACCCGAATACATGTCGGATCCGGCAGGAAGTGGGCTAAGGTGCACATCATCTGGAACATGACATTGGTCACGAGCCTTGACGATTTCAAAGTGTGGCGGAGTACCACCATATTTAGACCAAGGTGTATGTCTCGACATGAGAAACAGGGTGGGAGACTTGCCGGCCTAAATTGATTAGAGAAGACAAAAAGAGGAATTTGTACCTGTAAACGTAAGTGGAATGTTTGAAATATTCACACAAGAGGGGTTTGAAATGAAAAAATTACATCTAAGCTAAGAGGCCACTTTGAAACGAGAAATCACAGGCTTGGTGAAGAAATTGAGCGGAGGAAGTGAAGAAAAATGGGGATAGAAAAACCCAAGGTAATGACACATAAATATATACATATGTATGCATAGAGATATATGCAACTATATGAAAAGTAGGTGCAGAGATTCGCATGTCGGTACGCAGAGGTATGCCCATGTTGCGTGTAAGAATGTGCCTATATATGCCTATGTACCCAAATATATGTATATGTGTGTATATATATATGTGTGTGTGTGTAGTCTAGTCAAGGATGTGATGTCTGCAAGTCTACAAAAAAAAAATATATATATATATACACACGGTCAAGTATGTCTGCAAAAAAAAAAACAAAATATATATATATACACACACATATACATAGATAAACAGCCCGATCAAGGATGTGATGTCTACAGAAAGAAATATATATATATATATATATATATATATATATATATGTATAGAGAAAGAGAGGGAAAAGCAAGTGTTAGTGTGCATGTGATGTCTGCAAAAAGAAAAAAAATATATATATATAGAGTGAGAAAAGCAAGTGTCACTGTCGGTGTGTATATATATATATATATATAGGAAGCCCTTAAGTGAAGGGAATTTCATTTTTTTTAAATGAGGATACACTCTTGACCGTTAGATTTGGTTTTAATGAAATTTTGTGGTTGAAATTCTGTGGCATGTGATTTAATCTCAACCACAGAATTTCATTAAAGCCAAATCTAATAGTTAAGAGGGTGTCTTCATTTTTTAAAAATGGGGATCCTTTCCCTAAGGTACCGTTTGCTACGCAGACGGGACGGAACAGGACGGGACGGGACGGAACAGGATGGAACGGATGATGTAAATATTGAAAAAGATAAGGAGAAATTTTGTCATAAAATGTTATAAATTTGTGTTCCACGTATGTGGAACGGATCGTTCCAGGGGGAAGAGGTGGAACGAAAAATCAGCCAAATTTCGTCTCATGGGACAACCCGTTTCACAGTTTTTAAGCGCACCAAACGTGGGACGGAATGGCTCGTCTCGTCCTGTCCCACGTACCAAACGGTACCTAAAGGGGCCTATATATGTATATATATGCGTGTGTGTGTAAAAGCATACGAAGGTGTCAAACTAGGCGTGCAGATTAGACTTTTGGCCTAAACGTGTAGACTAGGTGTACAACCTAGCATTGTGGATTGTATGTGTGCAGAGGAAACATTATTACGGGTTATATGTGTGAGGAGGAAACATACATGGTAAATATATATATATATATATATATATATAGGAAATCTTTAAGGAAAGGGATCCCCATTTTTTTATAAAAATGGGGATTAGTTGTGGGGTCCACATTACATCGAACTTTAACGATCCGAACCGTCAATTTTTCAAGTTGCACCTCATAGATCATCCTTACAAAATATTAGCCAAATCAGAAATGTTTAAGACATCTAATTGGGTTCAAAGAAATGAACGAATATTTTGTTATATAAGAAACAATGAAATTTTATCTTGATAATTAAATAGGCAAATGGTTTCGGATTAAATTGAATTTTTGCAAGAATGATCTATGAATCGAGACTTACAAAATAGACGGTTCGGATCGTTGAAGTTCGATGTAAAGTGAGTCCCACACCTAATCCCCATTTTTTGAAAAAAAATGGGTATCCCTTTGCATAATGGGCTTATATATATATATATATATATGCAGGTGTGTAAGTCATGTAAAAGTATATGTAGGTGCGCACGTCATATGAGAGATAGAGGTTTATAATATTTTTATATCATGAGAAAAGCAGAACATCTAGTCTGAACAGGTACAAAGAAGGAAACAAACTAGGTGTGTTGACAAGATGCGATAGAGATCTATATAATAAATAGGGTAAATCTCAGTTTACTATCTTTATGTTTCGTGGTTTTCAACATTTAGTACATCAAGGATTTTTCATCTCATAGTCATACCTAAAGTGTTAATTTTGGGACAGTCTCATACATCCATTAGTCAAACTGTTAAGTCTACCATTAACTGATGGCATGGCGCCTATGTGGACAATGATTGGGCGCCACGTGTTATTAAGGGGTCCACGTGGTTTTCTTTTTTTGAGAAGGGGTATTAAAAAAAAACCGTCTTCTACCTCCCCCAACCCCCCCGCACCCTCTCCCTCCCTCATCCCATCACACCCTCTCCCTCTCTTCTTTCTTCTACAACCTGCACCCCTTCCCTCCATTCTGCAACACACACGGTCATGATTTGCCTCATTTTCCACCAATGCTTGTCATAGTCGGTGAACACCATGTCCTGCCCTTTACCGTTGAAGATATCAACAACGACGTTTCGGGTCCTCGACTTGAATTCGACTCCCTGGGTATGGAGCACCTCCTTTGCAAGCTCTGGCGAGGAGACGACGATGAGGTTGCGCTGCCCCATGTGGAGGAGGAAGCAGTCGCCGAATTTCTTAGCGAGTTCGATGAGATTACGGTGGTTGAGGTCGTCGCCGACCTGGAGCCAGTTTTCAAAAACGGGTATGAGTATGGGACCCGATGGGAGCTTGAATTTCTTGCTGCAGAGTTTTGAAATGGTGATGGCGACGGTCACTGCGATGCGAAGAGACCTAGAAGGGTCTTTTCCAAGATGAATAGGTCCAGATTGTACCACTGAGTTTGCAGAGTAATCAACTAGAAAATATGATTTGGAATTTATAAACTAGGGCTTGTAGCTTGTAGAAGAAAGAAGAGCGGGAAGGGGTGCGGGTTGCAGAAGAGAGAAGTGAGGGAAATGGTGCGGGGGGTTGGGGGAGGTAGAAGATGGTTTTTTTCTTTTCTTTTTTCGGAACCCCTTCTTGAAAAAAAAATCCACGTGGATCCCTTAATGACACGTGGCACCCAATCATTGTCCACATAAGCACCACATCATCAGTTAACTACAGACTTAACAGTTTGACTAATGGATGTATGAGACTGTCCCAAAATTAACACTTTAGGTATGACTCTGGGACGAAAAATACTTGATGTACTAAATGTTAAAAACCACGAAATATAAGGGTAGTAAATTGAGATTTACCCTAATAAATATGTATAAGTGTCAGTCCACTTTCGTAATGTGTCAGTCCTTGTTCGTAAATCATGTGTCAGCCCTCATTCGTAAATCCTCGTTCATAAATCATACAAGGTGTTAGTCCATTTTCGTAACATGTCAGTCCTTGTTCATAAATCCTCGTTTGTAAATCATGTGTCAGCCCTTGTTCGTAAATCATACAAGGTCAGTCCACTTTCGTGGGAAGGTGTCAACCCTGATTCGTAAATTATGCGAAGATGTTAGTTGGCTTTTCTAAAGTATGCAAAGGAGTCTGTTGGCTTTCGCAAGTTAGGCGACAGTCGACTTTCGTATATTATGGTTTAGGTGTTAGTAAATTGTGCGTCAATACGACATGGTGAAAAAAGCTAGTAGAGCATCTGTAAGTTAGGCGAATGAAACGAGGCCTTTGGTAAATTTACCTTCAGTAAATTTATCCTTAGAAAAAGCAACTTCCACAAATTTGGCCTTACCAAGAAGTGCTTAAAGTTTTAGCTTGGCTTAAAGAGTATAGTTCCCCTATTTTAAATACGTAAAAACAGGAAAAATGGGGCATTTTGGGAGGATAAATTTCAGTTTCGACTCATGGGCCAATACCAATCACCCAGAGATGGTGTTGTGCAAGATAAAGCGTGAGGAAAGCCCACAAAGAATATACAGACGCACGTGTCTAGATAACTGCCTTCACTACGGAGGACCATTGAGGAAGTGGGAAAGGAAGACATGACGTGGTACTTGTTCATGAAGCATGTTGTCATGTTACGGAGGACCACTAAGGAAGTGGGAAAGGAAGAGAGGTCATGGTACTTGTTCTCTAAGCATGCAATCCTATAAATATGGAGAGGAGCCAAAGAACAAGGTATGCAATCAGAATCCGAGAAAAACCAGAGAACAGAAAATCAATTAACTGACTTGAGCGTCAAAGTATCTTTTGCAGGTACCCCGCCCAAACAAGCTATGGAGAAAGATAGGATGCCTCTTACGAGGGATTCGGCGAATGTGAGGATTGCAGTCAACAAATTTGTGGAGGTATTTCTTCTCGTATGAAATTTCGCTTCAACAACACCTCTAAATTGAGAGTTTTTCTGCATGTATTTGCGTTGAAGATTTTCATTTTTGTTATTATTTTTTTTTTCAGGTGAAGCTCATTCACTGAAAGTAGAAAATATTCTGTATAGGGGAAAATCAGAGTTCCAAGAGATTTTGGTGTTTGAGGTTTGCCATTTTTGTCTTAAGACAGTTTAATTTGCTTGTTTATCTCCCTTGTGTTCCTTTTCTAAATCTTATTTATGAATTCCTTTTTATGCAGTCCTCAATACATGGAAAAGTGCTTGTTCTTGATGTCATTATCCAGCTGAGTGAGAAAGATGAATGTGCATACCAGGAGATGATAGCACATCTAACTCTTTGTTCAATTTCCTCCCCCAAGACAGTAATTATACATGATCCATCCCTCCCTCATGTTTTTTGTTGTGTGTGTGTGTAAAGTCTGCTGAATCTCTTGA
Organism: Malus domestica; assembly: GCF_042453785.1. NCBI lineage: Eukaryota > Viridiplantae > Streptophyta > Magnoliopsida > Rosales > Rosaceae > Malus > Malus domestica. The sequence continues at coordinate 31,317,881 of NC_091661.1, forward strand.
TCTCTTGATCATGATCACCCGTGACCATGAGAACACGTAGTATAACTAGATTGAAATCAATTTTTTGCTTTGAAAAATGGAAACACTTAATCTGGGATTTGAATAGAGTTTGAATGTTCTTCATGCACTTTTCTTTTGCATATTCTCTGAAAGCTTAAGATGGTTTTCACTGCAAAATTGGGCAGAACCCGAATACATGAGCTCATGGTCATGTTGCTGATCGTAGTATGAATTGCAAAGGCTATCTGAAGATCATTTAGGGATCCCTTGTTCGTTACCTGCCAGGCATCACATATGGTGTTTAGCCCATAAAATTGTACTATTCTACCTCATTTTGGCTTGACTTGGATGCAATGATTTTGTAACCATATCTGCACAATGGTACTGGTAGGTCTCGGGTTCGAGACTTGGGAGCAGCCTCTCCATAAATGGGGGTAAGGCTAGCCGACATTCACCTCTCCCAGACCCTGCGTAAAGCGGAAGCCTTGTGCACTGGGTACGACCTTTTTTTATCTGCACAATGGTACTGCTCCGCCAAACTTCGGATTTGGCTGAAGTTATCCTGTAGATGACCATTTGCACTATGAACCAGCTTCCCTAGTCGGCAGAGAATAGAATGTCGAATGTGGAATGGTGTTATTATGAAATTTAAAAGCCCACATCTTTATAATAATTTGACTTGGTTACAGCCTGGTGATTGCAGTTTGGTCTACTTTTGTGCTTGGAATATAGTGATAGAAATTAGAAGTGATAAAAATGAGAAGCATTTATGCCCTCATAAAGTTGTTATTGTTTTCTTATTGCAGCGACAGTGCTAAGTGCCATATGATTTTCGATGCAGGTTCTGGTTGTTGGTGGTGGTGATGGTGGGGTTCTTAGGGAGGTTTCTCGCCATCCTTCTGTTGAGCATAGTGATATATGTGAGATAGATAAGATGGTTCTAGATGTAAGTAGTGTAAGTACTCCTTTGTGTATTTTGTTGGTATATGGTCCAGCCCATGATCAATGTTCTAGATTATTCTAGTAAGCAAGAGATGAGGCTGGAGCTTGCTAGACAATTCTAGCATGTTATTAAGTTGATGGAAGAAGCTAGAGAGTACTAGCTTCCTTGGTTGCAAATGGAAAGATCTAGAAGCTACAAGTATGTGGCTAGTCTAGATTTTTCTATACTAGAGGTTTGAAGAAGGAACTAGAAACTAGTAGAATGCCAAGCCCTCACCTATAAATATGGGTGTGATGTAACCAATTGAGAACCAACAAAATCAAGAGAGTAGTGAGTAGCAAAGGATCAAGTCCAAAGCTAGAGTTCCACTCCAAGAGTGAGAGTGAGAGTGTTCCACTACACATTGTGTGAGTGAAGTTTAGTGTGATAGAAAGTGTGTGTCCTACTTTCTTGTATCCATCAAGCCTTGTCTTTGGCTTGGTAAGACTACTCTTGTTGTACTCATCTTTTCATATAGTGAAGATTGATCCTTGTTTGGTGGACGTAGGCATAAATTGCCGAACCACATAAATTTTTGGTGTCCATTTTCTACTTTACTTTGTGCATTCTCTATCTTGTAGTACCGACATTCCTAACAAGTGGTATCAGAGCCCGGTTGGCTCGTACTACGAGATGGAAGGAAGTGGCACTATGATCAAACTCACCAACTCCAATTGGGTAACATGGAAGCCAAGGATGGAGGACATTCTCTATTGCAAGGATTTGCATGAGCCAATTGAAGGAGATGCCGCTAAGCCGAGAGCATGTCCGATGCCGAGTGGAAGAAGATGAATCGCAAGGCTATTGGCACAATTAGACAATGGGTGGATGATAGTGTTTTTCACCATGTGTCTAATGAAACCAATGCTCGCGAGTTTTGGACAAAGCTTGAGTCCTTGTTCGAGAAGAAGACTCCAGCTAAGAAAGCTTTCTTGATCAAAGAGCTCATCAATGTGAAGTACAAGGATGGTTTAAGTGTAGCAGAACACTTGAACAATTTCCAGAATATCATCAACCAGTTGGCTACTATGAAAATGACGATCGAGGACGAGCTACAAGCGCTCTTGTTACTTGGATCCTTGCCAGATAGTTGGGAGACCTTTGTGGTGAGTATAAGTAACTCTGCTTCTAATGGTGTTCTTACCCTTGATAATGTTAAAAATAGCATGCTCAATGAAGAAACAAGGAGAAAGACTTCTGGCACAGATAGCAGCCAAGTATTTGTCACAGAGAACTGCGGAAGAAGCAAGAGTAGAGGGCCTAGAGGTCATGGCAGGAGTCCTAGCCGATCCAAGTCAAGGTTCAGGGGTGCATGCCACCATTGTGGCAAAGAAGGCCATATGAAGAAAAATTGTCGAGTTTGGAAGAGAGAGCAAAGGGAAGGAAACAATCAGAAGAAAGATGATACTGGCAATACCACTGCTGTCATATGTGGTGATGTACCAGAAATATTGTCTGTTGGTGAATGTCTGCATATGGGCAACTCTGACAGAGACATTGAATGGATCTTTGACAATGGAGCTTCCTTCCATGCTACGTCCAAATGGGAGTTCTTCAGTACATACAAAGAAGGTGACTTTGGCATAGTGAAGATGGGGAATGAAAGCTATTCCAAAATTCTTGGAATTGGTGATATATGTCTAAGAACTAATCTCGGCTGCCAATTGATGTTGAAAGATGTGAGACATATTCCTGATATACGTCTCAATCTGATATCCATCGGTACCCTTGATCGACAAGGATATTATCACCATATTGGCGAAGGAAAATTGAAGCTTACTAAAGGCTTAATGGTGGTAGCAAGAGCACGACTTTGTTGTACGTTGTACCGGTCAAATGCCAAGGTTTTGAAAGGTGAGTTAAATGCTGTGGATGACTCATCTCTAGACTTGTGGCATAAGAGGCTAGGTCACATGAGCGAGAAAGGCCTACAGGTTTTGGCAAAGAAGTCTCACATTCCCTTTGCCAAAGGTACGTCGTTAAACTCTTGTGAGCACTGTTTATTAGGAAAACAAAGAAGAATTAGTTTTTCGATTCCATCTACAAGGAAAGGAAATTTGTTAGATCTTGTTTATTCAGATGTGTGTGGTCCCATGGAAGTCGAGTCACTCGGAAGAAATAAATATTTTGTTACTTATATTGATGATGCTTCACGAAAGGTTTGGGTGTATTTGTTGAAATCCAAAGACCAGGTGTTTCAGACATTCCAGGAGTTCCATGCCATGGTGGAGAGGGAAATTGGGAAACCTCTTAAGTGCATTCGTAGCGACAACGGCGGCGAGTACACATCTCACCAGTTTAGAGAGTATTGTGTGAAACATGGCATACGTCATGAGAAGACAGTTCCTGGAACTCCACAACATAATGGTGTTGCTGAAAGAATGAACCGAACCATCATGGAGAAAGTCAGGTGTATGCTGAGGACTGCAAAGTTATCTAAGCAGTTTTGGGGTGAAGCTGTAAGGACAGCCTGCTATTTGATCAACCGATCTCCATCAGTACCATTAGGTCTTGATGTTCCAGAGAGAGTATGGGCTGGTAATGATGTGTCTTACTCTCATCTGAAAGTGTTTGGCTGTAAAGCTTTTGTGCATGTGCCCAAAGAGCAGAGATCGAAGTTAGACTACAAAGCTACACCGTGCATCTTTCTTGGTTATGGCGATGAAGATTTTGGTTACAGATTATGGGACCCATACCAGAAGAAGTTTATTCGAAGTAGAGACGTGGTCTTTTATGAAGATCAAACAATTGGGGATTCGGATAAAGAAGCACAACCAGATGGCGCAGACAGAGGAGTTGATCCATTAGCTTCAGATGAAGAAAGTCACGATGACATCCCTGAAGCAGCTGCCAATGAAGTGCCTGCAGAACCAGATAATGCTGATCAGAGGGAGCCTGATCAAGATGTGCCAGACCATGAAATTGCTGATCAGGTGGAGCCTAGTCAAGAAGAGCAGATTCAAGGAGAATCCAATCAGGGGGAGCCTCCAGCCCTACAAGAGAATGAAGATCAGGTCAGAAGATCCATCAGAAGTCGAAGACCGTCTACCAAGTATTCTTCATCAGAGTATATCATGTTGACTAATTATGGAGAGCCTGAAACATATGAGGAGGCCAGAGCTCATAACGACAGTGACAAATGGATGAAGGCAATGGAGTCGGAGATGGATTCCTTATCAAAGAATGATACCTATGAGCTGGTGGAGCTTCCAAAGGGCAGGAAAGCATTGAAAAACAAGTGGGTGTTCAAATTGAAAAGAGACGACAACATGACAAGGTACAAGGCTCGTTTGGTTGTCAAAGGTTTTGGTCAAAAGAAAGGAGTTGACTTCGATGAGATTTTCTCACCGGTGGTGAAGATGACTTCCATTCGAGTTATCCTTGGTATGGCAGCAAGCATGGATCTTGAGCTCGAGCAGTTAGATGTTAAAACTGCATTTCTCCACGGCAATTTAGAAGAGGAGATATACATGGAGCAACCCAAAGGCTTTGAAGTCAAAGGTAAAGAAAATTTGGTGTGCAAGCTCAAGAAAAGTTTATATGGTCTTAAGCAGGCTCCGAGACAGTGGAATAAGAAGTTCAACTCATTCATGGTGAGTAATGGGTACAAGAGAACTCATGCTGACTCTTGTGTCTATATCAAACAATTTTCTGGAGGTACATTCATCATCTTATTGCTTTATGTTGATGACATGTTGATTGTCGGACAAGATGCTTCTATGATTAAAAAGCTCAAAGAAGAGTTATCTAAGTCCTTTGACATGAAGGACTTAGGGCCAGCCAAGCAGATTTTGGGCATGGAGATAATTCGTGACAGAAAATCCAAGAAGTTGTGGCTGTCACAAGAAAAGTATGTTGAACGGGTGCTTGAAAGGTTCAACATGAAAGCAGCCAAACCGGTAAGCTCACCTTTAGCCAATCATATCAAGTTGAGCAAAGAGTCGTGTCCAAAAACATATGAAGAAAAGGAGAAAATGGCAGTTGTTCCCTACTCTTCAGCAGTAGGAAGTATCATGTATGCAATGGTGTGCACACGACCAGATATTGCTCATGCAGTAGGTGTGGTGAGCAGGTTTCTCTCTAATCCAGGGAAGGACCACTGGGAAGCCGTTAAGTGGATTCTCAGATATTTGAAGGGGACTTCTAAGATGTGCTTGTGCTTTGGCGGTTCCAAACCAATCTTGGAAGGATTTACAGATGCTGACATGGGAGGTGACCTGGATGGTAGAAAATCTACGTCTGGGTACTTGTTTACTTTTGCAGGGGGAGCCGTGTCTTGGCAATCCAAGTTACAAAAGTGCATTGCTTTGTCCACAACCGAGGCTGAATACATAGCCGCTACAGAAGCATGCAAGGAGTTGTTGTGGCTGAAGCGGTTTCTCCAAGAGTTGGGTTTGAAGCAAAGTGATTATGGCGTTTATTGTGATAGTCAGAGTGCTCTGGATTTGAGCAAGAACACTACATATCATTCACGCACTAAGCACATTGATATTCGTTATCACTGGATTAGAGACGCTATCGAGAACAAGTTGCTACAGCTGAAGAAGATTCATACCGATAATAATTCTTCAGACATGTTGACAAAGGTAGTCACAAAATCAAAGTTGGAATTTTGCATTAAGGCTGCTGGGATGAACTCCAGGTAACTTGGAGTCATGATCGGAATTCCTCCCTCATGGACTAGAGGGGGAGATTGTTGGTATATGGTCCAGCCCATGATCAATGTTCTAGATTATTCTAGTAAGCAAGAGATAAGGCTGGAGCTTGCTAGACAATTCTAGCATGTTATTAAGTTGATGGAAGAAGCTAGAGAGTACTAGCTTCCTTGGTTGCAAATGGAAAGATCTAGAAGCTACAAGTATGTGGCTAGTCTAGATTTTTCTATACTAGAGGTTTGAAGAAGGAACTAGAAACTAGTAGAATGCCAAGCCCTCACCTATAAATATGGGTGTGATGTAACCAATTGAGAACCAACAAAATCAAGAGAGTAGTGAGTAGCAAAGGATCAAGTCCAAAGCTAGAGTTCCACTCCAAGAGTGAGAGTGAGAGTGTTCCACTACACATTGTGTGAGTGAAGTTTAGTGTGATAGAAAGTGTGTGTCCTACTTTCTTGTATCCATCAAGCCTTGTCTTTGGCTTGGTAAGACTACTCTTGTTGTACTCATCTTTTCATATAGTGAAGATTGATCCTTGTTTGGTGGACGTAGGCATAAATTGCCGAACCACATAAATTTTTGGTGTCCATTTTCTACTTTACTTTGTGCATTCTCTATCTTGTAGTACCGACATTCCTAACATATTTGATTGTTAAGAATTTGAGCTGACTATCTGTTTTCTTTTGATTGGCTTCTTGTAGGTGTCCGAGAAGTTTTTCCCTCAGTTAGCCGTTGGATTTCAGGACCCTCGCGTCCACCTTCATGTCGGTGATGGTAGGTTTGACACTTAAAAAGTGTCAGTCAAATTGACTTTGTATTTGGGTGCTGTCCATTATATCTCATTTTTAATGCATGACAGCTACTGAATTCTTAAGGCTTGCACCTAAAGGGAAGTATGATGCTGTAATTGTTGATTCGTCAGACCCTGTCGGTATGATTTTTATCTTTATAATAGTTTTGGCGTGCAATTTTTGGCCGGCTGACTTCGAATTTCGTTGTATTGATTTGTGAGCATATAAGATGTCTTTGAGCTGTTGTTTGTGTAAATCTTACGGAGGGCATGTTTGTTTCTGGTTACTCTATTTTCCGTGTCCCCCATAATAAGGTTCTAAATCTAGTGCTTAAACGTATGGTTTACTTTGGATGCAGGTCCTGCCCAAGAGCTTGTAGAGAAGCTATTTTTTGAGACAATAGCTAGAGCATTTATGCCTGGTGGTGTTCTCTGTAACATGACAGAGAGCATGTGGCTCCACACGCATCTTATTCAAGATATGATCTCTGTTTGCCGTCAAACATTCAAGGGGTCTGTCAATTATGCTTGGGCGAGTGTTCCTACGTATCCAAGGAATACTTTCCCTTTCTCGCATTCGTCTACTCTCGCTCTCAACCTTTATATATAATATATATGTGTTTTTTTTTTAATATGCCAGAGATATCTTGAGTTTCTCTGTGAACTGGTATTATTTATGCATTGACAATGACTAGACTAAACACCTCGCATAACTGCTGATTCTCGATCCTTCTTAAGACCAGGTTGATATCATGAAATTATTCTTACTTGTGAGATTACTTGTCATGCAGTGGTGTGCTAGTTGTCAGATTCCACGCGAATTTCCAGGACTTTCAATGTTGTTGATCTTCATGCGTTCAACGATGATGAGTCATTTTATCCAGATGATAACTTGGGGTCGAGTTCTTTCGAAGTGAAGACTGATGTAGAACAACTAGCGCACACATTCATAAGAGTTTTTAAAACGTTATAATACAAAAGCATTTTATAGCGTTCCGAAAACGCTATGGAAAAGGCTTGAGAGACCACGACGTTGCTGTTGCTGTAGTAGAAGCTGCCATATCCTTCACCTCTTGAGAACCCTATTTCTCGTTTTTCTCCCACTGTAGCGGGTATTTGGAAACTACAGTTTTCAAGTCGTTGGCCATGAGCACAAATGCTTCTACTTTTGTCTGACACACGACATATTTGCTGGAGACTGGAAGTTCGGTGAAACTGTCTGATGCGCAATCGAGGAGCTCTTCCCCGTAAAAGTCACCTTTCCCGAGGGTCTTGGTGGCCATTGATGAGATTCCTTGCCCATCTTGACTATCACTCGACGCGTAGGTCCACACTGTCCCTTCGATAATGAACAGTATGCAGTCGACTGGATCTCCCATTCGAAAAACGAAGCTGTTCTCATTGTACGTCACTGGCTTCAGATAGTTGCAGATTGACGTCAACACTTTGTCATCCATGCCTTGAAGCTTTTTTACCTAAACGCATGCACGCGCACGGAGACATATATTATCAAAACAGCATTGCAGTGAAAATGAATGCAATTAATAAATGGATGCAATTAACCTAGCTGTAATAATAACAATTTTATCTGTGTTATTAACTAACTTAGCATTATTATATAACTTGGGACTATAAACTTTAAGATTATAGTGCAATTTTATCTTTATTGTAAATAAAACGTGGAATGTTAACGCCATTTTGTTTTAAAACAATGTATACCATAAATTAATGACGAGAGATGGAGGTTGAGTAACATACTTTGGTGATTGCTTGGAGACGACGATGATGACGGTAGTCACGGTATGCTGTTGCTATAGTAGAAACTGCCACGACCTTCTCATCAGGAGTACCCTTCTTGCCTTCCTTCCACTGTAGCCGGTATTTGGAAACTACACTATCCAAGTCATGGGCCGTGAGCAGAAATGCATCTACTTTTACCCGAGTTTTGACATGTTTGCTAGAGACTGGAAGTTCGGTGAAACTGCCTGGTGCCCAATCGAAAAGCTCTTCCCCGTAAAAGTCACCTTTCCGGAGGGGCTTGGTGCCCATTGATGAGATTCCTCGCCCAGCTTGACTATCACTCGACGCGTAAGTCCACACTGTCCCTTCCATAATGATTAGCACGCAGTCGAATGGATCTCCCATTCGAAAAATGTTGCTGTTCTCAATGTACGTCACTGGCTTCAGATAGTCGCACATCAAAGTCAACACTTTGTCATCCATGCCTTGAAGCATTTTTACCTAAACACGTGCGCGCACGCGTGCAGACATATATTATCAGAACACCATTGCAGTGAAAATGGATGCAATTAACCTAGTTATAGTAATAACAATCTTATTCTGTGTTGTTAACTAACTTAGCAGTGTTATATAACTTTGAACTATAAACTCTGAGATTATAGTGCAATCTTATCTTTATTGTAATTCAAACATTGAATGTAAACGTCATTTTTGTTTTTAAACAATGTATACCATAAATTAATGGTGAAAGATGGAGGTTGAGGAACATACTTTCTTAAGTGTTTTCATGCAAAGACAACGCTTCAGAGATGTTCTGGTTTTCCCGGGAAGAATGAAGAACAGAAAACTATGGAGATCAGCGTCAATGTGTTGTTTCAATGTTTTTTGTTTCAATGTTTGCTTTATGCTACTCAAGATTTCTTTCTTTATTTCTTCAGGGAGTTCATTTCTGGACATCCAGGTGTCTACGTCTAGCCTCTTCATCTTAATCTTTTGTCTCATCTCCTCTTTTTTGGTAGCTTCCATCTGCATAAAAGTCTGTCTCGCCACAATTCAAACAATGACTTAGTATACTCGAAGAATGATCTCCGCATACAGTCCCAAACACAGGAAAATTGTTGAAAATGTACAGAGAGATTGAATATACCAACCTGCACGTTTCCAATGAGATATAAAAACAGTAGCAAGCCAACGACAGAAATGAGAATCGCAAACAAATTTTCCCACACATATGTACTTGTTGTCAGATTAGTCCCAAAATTACTGCAAAATATTAAGGTACATGATATCACATTAGACAATGTTGCTGAATTAGATAACCCCAAAAATTTTATTCCTTACATATTTTCTAAAATTGTTGATTGTGAATGGATATATGCGAACCTTAGATTTCGCAAGCCCCACCAGAAAGAGTAAAAGAACTTCTTTCCGAACTTTATATGCTCCGTGTTTTGATTCTTAAGGGAATCAAGAAATATTCCAAAGTTAATCGGAGATAAAACACCATCTGGAGTATCCAACGGGCAACGCTCGTTAAGAAATGTTATATTTCTAGCAGTAGTACTCTGACTATCGCAGTAGAAAGTGTTCACACATCCCCTGAGATCTATAATATAATTTTCACAGGCCTTGTGCCAACATGATAACTCTCGTTGAATAGAAAAAAAGTACCAAAAACCTCCGAGTATCTAAATCCATAACATGCAAACACAAAACCCCAAATAATAAGTCTAACATTTTAAAATTAAAAAAAAACTGCATCCATAATCCAACATTAGTAATTACCAAAGTATTAAAATAGAATGACAATTGAGGTGAAACTTACGTGGCTGGCAAGAATATAGAGAAACAAGTTGAATAGACCCTTAATCCATATCCCATTAGTCATTTTGAATTCCTTGGCCGATAGGTAAATTAGATAAATCCTCGGAAAATATTGACAGAGAAGACAAACATTCAGAACCTTTTTATGTTCCACAAATCCTGAGCCTTTCATTGTGTAAAACATGACTACTAGCAGCTGCAGAAAATCAAAAGATCTAAAAGGGTTAGAACATAGAAGTCCATCAATTTCATTTAGCCACAAAAAAGAAAACTAGAGTTTAGTTCATTTTTCTTACTTGTGGTAGGGGAATAAAGGAGAAAAAGTCTATTACAATGGAGACAGATAACCACGACATCTTTTGAGCCATTTTCTCAATCAACTTTCTGATTTTAGATTTCTTATCTGAACTTCCCCCAGTTTGTCTGACCTCTGAAGAGGGTCCTTTTTTCACGGTATTTCGTTTCGAACTTTGAATATGGTCACAAATTTCACATATAAAATGCACCAGGAAAATGACATCCGTGAGTGATCGCATGAGACAAACAACAATACTCAACGTTTTGTCCATTTGAAGGCACTTGTTATCCTGATCAATGATCACAACGTAAAAGAAGAAGGGATCCAGAGAGACAGCAAATACGCATGATATCACAAATATTCTGTTCCATACTAAAAGGTGACTCCCCTCATGCACATTACAAATCTTCTTTATCAAGGTAAGGTCGCTACTGCACATTGATTTCGAACGTTCTCCATCCTTTCTGGGAAATACGCAACAAACAACAAATGAAATTCACATGCGTTCACCCTAAACCCTAATACGAACCCCTCGAGCTAACAAATTAAACAAGATAAAATCAGATATAAACCTGGTTCTAATAGCAGCTAATAGATATATTTCAGACATTCTTCGCTACAACAAGTATCCGTCTTGCGTAACGTACAATAAATAATGAATAATAGGAGAACGGTCCAAAAACCTAATTGTATACTCTAAATTTATATATATTTAGAAGAAGAAAAAAATCTCTTGGAGTGTACAATTAGATTTGTGGAGTGCCAAAAGTCAAAAGTAGTCCCCTAATAATAATTCAACAATAATTTTATGAGATTGGTTACAATACTTATATGCATTTAATACAATAAGTTTTTGATAGTTAAATATAATTCATGTGAATAGTTTGAGACCACCAACCACCACAGGGTAGACAGTGGTTTGGGCGAATTCAAGGCCCGCATTCCACATGGCTCGTCCTTTGATTCATGTGGCTGGTGAATCAAACTGGTGGCCAAATATGCACCTGTTTATTTTCGAAATTATATTGTGTTTGCATGTTTCGAATATTGTGATATATTATTGAATCTGTGTGACGGACATGAAATTGATATATGTGTGTGAAAACATGAAAAGAATGAATGAGGAATAAAGCATTAAGGGCCCGTTTGGTAGGTTGGATGAGATTGGACATTAGGGATGAGATTGGATTGGTAAAGGCTTGCAAGACATGACTTGTAATCCATGTAAAAGGATGGTAAATAAGCCACTCTATTGTCGATTCATAACTCATCCTAACCGGTCTTGTCCATCTCACATTTTGACACAACAAATAACTAACTAAACTCAAGTCCATTTTAATTGATCTCATCCAGTCCACCAAATGGAGACGAAGGTCATTTGGACCCTACCTGAAGCCCAACCAACTGCCAGCATTGGAGCATACAGCTCGCAGACCTAGTTTTCGTGTCATGTTTTCCGAGTTCGTGTCGTTTTCGTGGCATACCCGATATCTTAACGGGTCATGTCGTGTAACAGCCATTGAAGTAAACGGGTAATATGACCCGTTACCAGTTAAAGAAAATATATTTTAAATCAATAAATAATGAAAATGAAAAACATAATTTGACCCAAAAAAAAATGGAAAACATAATACTAAATTAATATATGCATACCACATTATCACATAAATATTACTTCAAAACACCAAAATATATATATATATATATATATATATATTTGTCTTTCAATTACATACTCCAAAATAAGAGTCTAATGAAAAAACATTAGTACATTACTACAAAATACCAAATGTTCAAGAATATGAAAAATGAAGGAAGTTGTGTTTCAAGGTTGAGGAACCTTGCACGTTTATATATGCTTTCACATTTTTCAAACTTATATATTAATAATTATGAATTTTATTTATTTTAAACTCCCTTAAACTACTATTCATGAGGGTTTGTATGATTTTAAAAATTCAAACGACTATGTACCCATACTCAAAGCGTAGAAGATGTGATCACAAGCGTTTTCATATGTTTTCTCATTTTACACATTTGTAAATTAATTATTATAATTTTTTAATGTGTTTAGTATTTTAAATTATTTGATATTTTTATTTTTAATATGTTTGATGATTTTTTTAATATCACTATTTGCCTAGAGTATATTATAAAAATAAATAAATAAATAAAATCTAAAATTTTAAATTTATATAAAATAATAATATAATAATACATATTTAATACGCAATATACACATATGCATTATGATTATTGTATTTTGTAGTAGTTTAAAAATTTTAAATCATCAAAATAGCTAGGGCTGGTTCGGTATGGGATACCAAACCGAAACCCTTGTCCCGATTCTCAAACCGAAGTTTTCTGGAATCCCAATTTCAAGAACAATCTGAAATCAAATTTTCGGGAATCCCAAAATATTTTCAGGATTTTGGGACAATTCGGGATTCCAAAAATATTATTGGGCTTTTGAACTTTTAGGCTATAAGAACTTGACTGTGTAGTGTGCACAATAGCCAATCTGCATATGAATCAAGTCCCCAAGCATGAATCAAGTCATTCTATAATTAAGATTAACAAGCATAATCCAACCAAAATCCTTGCCTATATCTCCTACTCACAATAGCCAATCTGTTTATTCTACTACACATGCATGCAATTGATTTATGAAAGAGATATGATCTAGCATTGCAATTGAAGATTCCTTAACTTAATGATGTACAATTAAGTGGGTATTTGACAGTTCATCAGTTCAACATCTTCATATATAAAAGAACAACTAAACAAACTATAAATACATTTATGGTGCTGCATTACAAACATCCCAAAATCCCACGGTTAATTCTAAACTCCATTCATCAATTTACACCAACTCTCGAAATTCATTTCAGCAACTACAATTATTGCTACAACTATGAAGTTATGAACTATCAACCCGTAACAAATTTATTCTTCAATTGTGAGTCTGTGACAGAAGAGAAACCCTAATCTCGAATTCCAACCACCAATTTAACCCCTAAACCCTCAGTATGCAGTATACTTTATCTTCCAAGTGCTAAATTTCACAAACCCTAATCTTGAATTCCAACCCTAAATTAGCTTGTGAACTTTACCTGATTTGGGTGAGAATTGCACAGTGCACTGGATGACTGGAATCGAGAGAGATTGAGAGACTGAGAAGGAAAGTGACACTGTTGTGGCTATGATTCATGAAGGCTCATCCAGTGTGACTCTGTGAGGGATGATAAGTCGAGAGAGACTGAGAGAGAGATCAGAAAGGTGATAGTCGAGAGAGATGTGACTCAGGTGAGTCACTGGTGTGGCTGGATTCGAAAACGGAGAGGCAACTTGGCGACGAGGGTAGTGAGGTGAGGGTTTGAGTTTAAGGCGAGCCACTAGAGAGTGAGTGTACTGAGTGTCAAGAGAGAAGGGAGAGACAAAGTGTAAGTGTAGGGTTTGATTTCTATTCAATGGTTGAGATTAAATCTCAACAGAATCCGACGACTGTTACAATTTCAAATATATATTTAAAAATTAAATAACATATATATTTTTTATTTCGGTTCAGTTTGGGAATACCAAAAAAAAAATAAAAAAACTTGAAACCAATTCCCGTACTGAAAATTTCGGTTTGGTTCGGTATTGGGTACCGAACGTTTCGGGATTTTTGGTTTGGTTTGGGGAATTTTTCGGTTTGGTTTGGGATATTTGGTATTTTTTTTCCACCCCTAAAAATAGTTTTTTTCTTAACGTGTCAAAACAGGTTACTTGCGTGTCACTTTCGTGTAAACCTGTTAAGGATCCATTATTAACCGATGTGACCCAATAACAATCCGATTAGTTATTATGTTAGTCTGAAATATATTATTTTCGTGTTATTTACGTGTCGTGTTAACGGGTCGCATAAGAAATTGTTGCTCGAGCCGATCTGCCCCAGTCCAAGACCCAGACTCAGGCCGAGAAAAGGACGTCTTTCGACGTCGTCTTCTTCGCAAGACCAGCGTTGCCGCCTCCCCGATGAAATTGAGTACAGGGGTTGCGCCTCCTTCATCACAAACGACCTAGGTCGTCGTTCTTGATGTGATAATCGTCGTGAACGATTGGAAAATTGAAATCAAGGACTTTGACATTTCCTCGAATTAATTTAGACACCAGTTGAATGCCGCCGTCGATTTCAACAAAGCCAGCCACGGGATGATACGTAGTCCACAGGGACTACCGACGAGAATAACATCTGTCGACCTAAATCCCAAGGTTCTTCCACCTTACTACCTCGTCAGTTCCTCATTCCTCATCGTTCTGGAACAACTTCCCTCGACGTTCATCGAGGTTGATGTGACGGTCTTGAACTTTACGCTCGACCCCGAGGATAGCGACGTAGCAGATGGTGGCGCCCCCTTTCTTTCCAGCGAAAATCGCACACCCAGCCCTGCTGAGGGTGTACGGTGTACCAGACCACAAACCAGGACTTTGGTCCTCATTTTGCGGGTCAACCCATGTCTCACAGCAGTCAACCCGGGCCACTTTTGGGCTTAGGATTTTCTAGCCCATCACGGGCTTTGTTTCTCCTGCCCACGCGCCAAGCTGCAACTTCCCGCTGCACCGCGCTGAACCACGAATCCGGACAAAACGACATGTGGGCAAGGGGATGGATTAAAAACAGCAAAAACTTTTTTTTTTTAAATTACTTTAATGCCTATAATTTGAAAGTTTTCACTGAAGTCCACTCCTTCAAGTACCTCGCCGCCGACTCTTGGGCGTTGTATCGTTCTTGGCGTTGTTGTCCACGCCATTTGGGTGTTTTATAATTAAAAAAGTAAAGAAACAGAAGGTGTTGCAATAGTCATATGTACAAGCGTAGCGTACAAAATAGTGTAAATTTTGTATGCATTTTGGGACTCTCCGCGAATCCCCAACGCCTTATCACAAATTCTCCATCGCTACGCCAGATTGCGCCATCATGGTGCGCTGCTATACTTTGATGAGAGTGACATATGGCTAGGAGTACGCTAAGTTTAGAATTATAGTACTTAAGAGAGAGAGAGAGAGAGAGAGAGAGACCTGTGTGTTTTCTCTGCTGCCTGGTTCTCCACATCTGAAGCTGCTCCCTTGACGTTTCCAGCCATAATAACTCAAATATATAACTCAATGACACTGATGATGAGTAAAAATGATTACCCAAATAGGTACGACGCGGTTTTCAGTTTACGGGGTGGAGAGAGAATAGCATGCAGATAGCTAGCACTTGAGTTGAGTGGCAGAAACTGAAGCTGCTAGCTGCATTGTCGTTCTGTTTTATAAGAATTCAAGTTTGTCCTTTTATATGACGTACGTAGGTATCTTAATATGACGTAACTATTTTAATATGGGAAGCTTTAATAAAAATGATTTGAGATAAATTTATTTTAACTAAAACCACCCTATAATTTTATTTAATATAAAAAGCTTGAAATTTAATAAAAAAACATAAAATATAATACAATAAAAATAAAAGCTAAAGCCTCATCAATAATAAAGAAGCCCACATGCAACCCCAATGTTTCTTTTTTCCAACCAATGCCACCGACGGAAGTCTCATTCTGTCAATTCATTCCATCAAAAAGTTGAATTTTTCCATTAAGCTTTGAACTGCGTGAAGTTTGTCAGGGCCACACTCCGATTAAATATTTGTTTAGTTATGTCCATGTTTGTCTATCATATGAGTCGAATCACTTTTTTTATTTTTTTGGGTCAAATCAACTTTATTTTTTTATCTTTTATCTGGCTTGGACGTTTGTGCCCTCACCCTTTTGTCTCCTTTTGCATTTCTCTTATCAATGCAATTGTTATTCTTGATCAAAAATAATAATATCTAGGGAACAATATTGAGGCTAATTCATAAGCTCCAGAATATATTATTCAAGATGGACATGTCAACGAGATGTATGACTTGACTTGTGAAGTCGAGGCATGCTCAATCTATCACAAGAATGCTAATTATATGCCAGCGAGATGATACTATTAGGGAAATAAGTTAAGTAGTTGTGAAAGTAAAGAAATAACTTAGAACTCATTAGTGCTCTTCAAAATCCTTATCTAAACACAACGTGGTGAAAATCTTGGCTCATAAGACTGAAAATCTCCTAGTTTTAAAACTTATTAGTTTGGTTCAGTTTCAAAATAGGTGTAATTTTCTTGTAGTTTCAAAAATAGTGTGGATTATTTTGGTTTAGTTTTCAGAAATAGTGTTAGTTATTTTGGTTTAGTTTCAAAATAATGTGGGTTATTTTGCTGAAATTCTAAAAATAATGTTTATTTTGTTTCCTTCCAGAAATAATGTAGATTATTTTGGTTTAATTTTCAGAAATAGTGAGGGCTATTTTGTTGTAGTTCCATAAATAATATGAGCTATTTGGGTCTAGTTTCAGAAATAGTGTGGGTTATTTTGTTGTAGTTCCAAAAATAGTGTGGTTATCTTGTTATAGTTTCAGAAACAATGTGGTTTATTTTGGTTTAGTTTCAAAAAATAGTGTGATTATTTTGCTATAGTTTTAGAAATAGCGTGGGTTATTTTAGTTCAATTTCATAAATAGTGTGAGTTATTTTTCTGTAGTTTCATAAATAGCGTGAATTATTTTTGGTTCAGTTTCAGAAATAGTGTGCTTTATTTTGCAGTAGTTCCATAAATAGTGTGATTATTAGATTCAGTTTCAGAAATTGTTGGTTATTTTGGTTCAATTTCAGAAATAATATGGTTGTTTTGCTATAATTTCAGAAATCGTGTGGGTTGTATTGGTTCAGTTTCAGAAATAATGTAGTTATTATCAGCAAAGAACACAATGCAAAAACCAAACATGAATCCAAGTCTCAAGTTCAGATAGCACCACATGTTACTTGTTTAATTAATGTCAAAAGACACAACAAATCAAAACTTTTCTGTTAACCAAACATGAATCCAAGTATAGAAAGCTGAAACCGTTGGATAACGGCACAAAGTTTTTTTGAATACCTCTACCCGAAATTTTCGTATGCCGTTCCATGTTCTTTATCTGTTTCGACGTTAGGTTTTGGTTTTTTGTTTTTTAATTTGGTAGATAAATTTACATATTGAATGTGATTTGTCAGGGTAATTTAGGTAGTACACTTTAGTTTAAAGAGAAACTGATGGTTTAATTAAAAACAGCATGGGTGTAAAGAGTAAGTTGGTTGTAAAGTAAAATTGTATGGGTTTAAATAAAAAAATTTCGTGAAAAAAATGTATCTGTATATACAGAGGATCCGAGGACAAACCATTTTGATACTCATTTTGAAACATTTTCTTGTGATTCTCATTTAGTAACTTTTTTGAAAGACCTTTTTATATTTCAATTTATCATTTATAAGTCATCTTTACAAAGAAAAAAAAATCAACAAATCTAAAATATTAATACAGTAAAAATGATGATGATGATAATGATGATGATGATGATGGTGTCAAGTCATGCATAAATTGCTTTTCGATAATGACTTGATATTTTGACTGAAGTGGCAATTTAAGGCGTGCCCTTTTGTGCATTCGATTATTGTCCATCATTCACATGGGAAATGGGACCTCTAATTTGTCATGAATGGGGACATATTATCCGAAGAGGATCCCTTTAGGATTCTCTTTGTAGAGATTTTGGGGATCCTTGAATTCGATACGTACATCGTTCATCGTACGATCAGTTTTTATTATAAAAAAATTAGGTTCTCTTTCCTTCTTTTGCTACTCCATTGATTAAAACCTTATTCCTTTTCAATTTTTGATCAAGGCATTTGGGTATTAATAACATCATTAAATATTTCAATAATAAAATATTTTTTTTATTTCTAAATATATTCATTTAGTGTTAAAAATGTTACAATTAGTATATTTATATTTATGGCTAAATTTTTTATCATATTTTTTTATTTTTAGTTTGAACCCATTCTTAATTTGCAAATCTTTTTTAATTTGTACCAATTTTCTTTTTAGTTTTAATTTGTACCCATATATTAATTTCTTTTTGTGCCCATATTTTTTTAGTTTTATTTGTATTTGTGCCCATGTGTTTACAATCACTTGACATTATATAATTAAGGTCCTTTAGTATTAATAACATAATTAATTATTTCAATAATAAAATATTTTTTATTTCTAAATATATTCATTTAGTGTTAAAAATGTTACAATTAGTATATTTATATTTATGGCTAAATTTTTTATCATATATTTTTATTTTTAGTTTGAATCCATTCTTAATTTGCAAACCTTTTTTAATTTGTACCAATTTTCTTTTCAGTTTTAATTTGTACCCATATATTAATTTCTTTTTGTGTCCATATTTTTTTAGTTTTATTTGTATTTGTGTCCATGTGTTTACAATCACTTGACATTGTATAATTAATCAATGATAGAAAAATTACATATGGTATATTTATGTTTTATGACTAAATTTTGTATCATGTATTTATATTTTTAGTTTGTACCCATTTTTAATTTGCAACATTTTTTTTAATTTTTAGTTTTTTTTTTTTAGTTTTAATTTGTACTAATGTATTAATTTCTTTTTGCGCCCATATTTTTAAAAATTTCATTTGTACTCATTATTTTTTAATCTTTTATTTGTACCCTAATTTATTTATAATATATCCATTCTTCTTTATTAATGTACCACTTTGTTATATGTGAATGTACCAATTTTTTTAACACTATTGATACATTATTTTGCCATTTATTATTTCTTATTGTTGCATAGTTTTTATCCATTTATTCAATCAAAATGTTTGATTTTTTTTATTGTAGCCATTTCTAATAGTATTATAATGAGGGATTTTAAATTTATAGGATTATAAATCTCATAAAATATCCAACAATAAATGTCAAAACTATAAAAATATTAATATTAATAGTAATATAATGAGGCATACAAAATCAAAGGACTTTGATCAAACTTTGAATATCATTAGGGTGCGTTTGTTGCACCGGACTAACTCGGACTATACTAACTTTAGGGACTAAGCTGGACTGGCTTAGACTAGACTAAGCTGGACTAACTTAGTAAAGCGTTTGGTGTAGTATCGAATTAAGAACTAAAATAATAAAAATAATAATATTTAATTCTATCTTTTACATTTCTTTTTCTTTTTCTTTTTTTCTTTTACCTTTATAGAACACCCTCTCTCTGGAATGCTCTCCATTTTTTTCTCCTTCCCATCCAACTGCGTTTCTGACTCTTTTTACTTTCTCCCTCATCACCAAATTCCATTCTTTTTCACCACTTTCTCCCTTATCATCAAATTCCATTCTTTTTCATTCATTCTAAAAAAAATCTTCTGATTTGTCATGTGGGTTTTTTTTTTCTGGATTTTTCACAAGCTTCTGAATTTCATTTGGGTTTTGGCAGATTGGTATTTTTTGTTTCTGGGTTTTGGCTGGCATCGTGGAGTTTGCCGACGATGTCCCGGCGGATGAAGGTGATGGTCAATAGCGATATTGGGAGTTAAGGAAGCCAAGGATCTAAGCAGAGGAAAATCACTGTCTTTCGACAGCAAGCTCGGCGTCAGCGATAAACTGGAGATGTGCACGGGAAAAGCAGATATGAGGTCTCATGATTCTGGGTTCTGGGCAAGAAGAGATGGAGAGAGTCGGAGAGAGTGAAACAGAGAGTGGAGAGAGGCAGTTCTTAGCTTGTCCCATGGTTTTCAGGGACTCCCGCTAAGAACCTAGTCTCATTAACACTAGTCCCGCATGATATCAAACACAGGACTGGACTAATAGTTAGTCCAGTCTAGTCCAGTGACACTTAGTGAGGCCAAACAAACGCCCCCTAAGGTTTTAGTCAAAGAATGTTAAGGACTAAGGACCGCATCCAAATTATCCTTATTAAATGCTGTTCATGTTTAATATTAAATAATTATATTTAAAATAATTTTTGACCACACGATGAACCATAAATGTACATAATTCAAGGATCTATAAAATCCCCACAAAAAGATCCAAAAGGGATCCTCTTCCTCAAATGGCTACTAAATGAGGGTCAAAGTTTGAACAACCATGTAGGGGCTTAAAAATTAGAATTTAGTGTAAGAGGCGGGTATATTACTTTATTTAGCTGACTTGTGACTGATTGAGAGGACACACATCCTATTTAATTGATTTATTGCATGGGTAACTGATTGAGAGATTCAATTATTTTGTCTGAACACGTTATAATCGAGTCATGTATTTTGGTTTTACTTGCGGGCCTATGGGCATGTGGCCAACATAAAAAGAAGGCTAAATTACATAATACCCCCTCAGGTTTGAGGTATATTACAATCTCATACAATATTTTAAAAATATTTCACTTTCATACCTCAAGTACTATTTTATTTCAATATAATACATCTGTTATATTTTTCATCCATTGATCCGTTAAGTGCTGCCAACGCGTCACACCACGTGGCAAAAAAAAAAAAAATTTTAATTTAAAAAAAAAAAACCTGAATCTTCTAAATAAAAAAAATAAAAAAAAAAAACCAAAAACAAAAGCTGAAACCTTATCCCCCCTCCTACTCATCTCTTCTCCTCGCAACCCCCAAATCCAAAAACCTTAACCCTCTTCTCCCTCCCAACCACCTCCCTCTCCTCCTCTCTTCACTTCCCATCCCATCAAAAAACCCACCTATCCCACCCCACCCCCACCTTCCCCGAGCCCTTTCTCCTCTTCACCCCCACCCTCGCAACCGCACCCACCCTCCCTCTGCACCCATCTTTTTCCCTCCTCTACACACCCCACTCCTTAAATCCACACTCATTCCTCTCATTTTCACCTCACGAACCCGACGATGGTGGTGTAGACGGGATCTAAGTTTATTTTTTATTTTTTATTTCTTTCTAGGTTGCAGGTAGGGGGTTGGGGGAAGAAGATGAAGATGAAGATGAAGATGGAGGAGAAGAGAGGTGAGGAGAAAGGGGGGAAGACGAATTGAAGGGTTTTTTTTTTTCTTTCTTTCTTTCTGGGTTGCAGCCTTGCAGGGGAAAGAAGATGAAGATGGGGGAAAAGAGAGGAGGAGGACGGGGATAAGGTTTCAACTTGTTTTTGGGTGAGCTGGGTCGTAGGGGGGTCGGGTTTGCGTCGCCCCGGGGGGGGGGGGGTGGGGTGGGGTTCTGAAAAGGATCTGGGTTGGGGGGCCTTGCGGGGAGATAGCATAGGTTTCCATTTTTTTTTTGTTGAGAAAATTCAGGTTTTTCTTTTTTAATTTAAAAATTATTATTTTTGTCACGTGGCACACATTTGGCAGCCATGTCAGCACTTAACAAATCAATGGATGAAATATATAGCGGATATATTATATTGAAATAAAATAGTACTTGATGTATGAAACTGAAATGTTTTAAAGATGTTGTATGGGGTTGTAATAGACCTCAAACCTGAAAGGCTATTATGTAATTTACCCTAAAAAGAATTCTTACATCTTTCAAAGTTTTGGAAAACAATTGGCTCTTATGCTTCCTCCACTACAGGGAAATCAGTCTTTTCTAATTGTTGTGTGCAAAAAGAAAGTACCTAATTTTTGTAGTTGATGAGGTCTTGGGTTTTTATGACCGTTTTGCAGTTAAAAGAGTAAAGCTACATGAGTAATTTGACAACCAAACTTTATGTGTAATTTATCTTGCTTAAACCTTCAATTTTTTCTCTTGTTTGATTTTCATTTCACATCCAACGTATTTCTATTTGTTATCTAATAATATAATGTCGATTTTCTTAAAAAAAAAAAAGAAAAAAAAAGGTAGTTGATTAATTAGATACGATGATATCAAAAAAAATTTTGAATAGGAACCACAAAAATCTCAATTACATCTTTTAGAGAATAAAAATACGTGACTCGCGCATATGTAGGTAGTTGGCTGCACAGTTGACCACAAGGGACCAACAACATTAAATTAACATAAAAAAAATGGGCATTTTGATTTAGATCCCTCATTTTTAGGCTTCTTAGATTAAACATCTGTTCTACAATTTTGGGGCCATGTGTATTTTAATTAACCCATTGTAATGTACCTAAATTACATAATTTGCCATAGCCTTTAACACATGTGTTTCCCGTATCCAGTTCTCCTCACGCCAAAATGCATGCAAGGTTCCTAGATTCTTGCTAAATGTCTCAGAGTTTTAATCCAATAAAAACACTGATTGTTGAATATCAGAAGGATTTGAATTTAAGGATATTAATAATGTTCTTTTTATCCAGTAAATTCTATTTTCCAGCGGCACTTTTTTCTATATTGCAGATTAGATTGTGTTGTTGCGTTTATAAACATCATGGAGAGCATGGCTTCTGGCATACCTGTTCTTGAACATTTTGAAGACGATGGCATGAAGGAAATGAGAGCTACAATAGTAAGCAGTATTTTAAACGATGAATTTAATTGGAGCCAACAGTAGGCAAAATGCTACTACATTAGTCAAATAAGGCATCATTGTGGTGATTGCCATCTTTTCAATTATGTTATGAGAATGCACTTTGCTGGACCTTCATTACAATAATATTTTGTATTTATTTTGGTTTAGTAGAAACGTACTTGCAAGTAAGTTTCTTTGCTCTGTTGAGAATATAAGTTGACTTTGTCCCATATTATTTATGTTTGTGTGTTGGCTCAAATGTACCAGGTAACATTTTTAATTTGGTACATTATTGGACTACAACTTTGTAATGTACCAAGAGTTTGGTACATCATTTAATGTTATGCTGAAATATATTGATCGTTTGGTACGTAAAGTTTTTATTTTTGAAACGTATTCGTCTGGAAAAACGTTATACAATGTGTGTTTGTGATGTACCAGAAGTATGGTACGTTACTTAATGTTACACTGACTCATATTGATTATTTGGTTCATGAAATAATATTAAATTAGATCATTCCAGGAGTTTGGTACGTAAAGTTTTTTATTTTTGAAACATATCGGTCTGGAAAAATATTATACAATGTGTGTTTGTAATGTACCAGAGTTTGGTATGTTACTTAATGTTACAATGACTTATATTGATTGTTTGGTTCATGAAATAATATTAAATTAGATCATTCCAGGCGTTTGGTATGTAAAGTTTTTTATGTTTGAAACATATCGATCTGGAAAAACGTTATACAGTGTGTGTTTGTAATGTACCAAGAGTTTGGTACATTACTTAATGTTACACTGACTCATATTGATCATTCGGTTCATGAAATAATATTAAATTAGATCATTCCAGGCGTTTGGTACGTAAAATTTTTTATTTTTAAAACATAAGAGGCAAGAATTGTTGGTGTGTTAATCCAAACGTACCAATTATGTGGTTTGTCTTTTGTCATTAGTTAGACATTTAATGATCAATTGGTATTAAACTATCAACTAATAGGAACGTTAATTAGCGTTATATTGACATATTAATACAATAAGTTTGAACTTTGTAAATTACCGTGTAAGTTATTGTGCGATATAGATACTATTGATCATCAAATGGTTCCCTGATATATGGGTTTTTGAGATATCGAGAATATTATAAAAATGAGTTGTCTTTCAAAAGTGTATGATAACTGAGCATATACAACATTGAGCATGAAAGAGAAGCTTTTATAATGGTAAGATAAAAAAACATAATGATTTATTACCAAAAATATAATATTGAGCAAAATCAAAAGGGTGTTGAGCAAATTAAAAAAAATTGATAAGATATGATTGATAATCAAAAGGGTGCTGAGCAAGTGTTCTTATTGTGGTGTCCAAGCTTCTTGCACCTCCCACACTTCATTGGTCTTGATTCTTCCCCATTAGACTTAATCCTCTTAACCCTTGGTCTACCGGGTTGTTTTTTTCACTGGAGGCTTGATGACAAAATCCTTCACTATATCAATTGGGGGTTGATGGATGTCAGGAATCGATTCAATTGGAAAAAAATATGAAGACTTATAGTAATCGGCTGTGAAATAGTCTTCAATGTAATCATAAGGATTGCCATCGTTGTGCATGATAGCTGCAACTGCGTGTGAGCAAGGGAAACCTTTAATCTGCCATTGACAACATGAACAATACCATTTTTCCAAGTCCACCATCACCGAGTCATTGCTACGTACTTCAAATTCCAACTCCCTTGACCGGCTAATGTGCCAATGTCTTCCCACCTCCAATAACTTATCCAACTGGTTCTCCATTTCGGGGCATAAATAAGAGTTCCATTTCTCTGCATCAATACGTCTCTCAGCATTCATCACCATCAATTTAACTCTTATGCTTTCTACCAATTGGAATATTGGTAATAATCATTCTTTCCTAATCCAAGAATTGAATGACTTGGCAACATTTGACCACATTTCACCGTACCTACCAAAAAAAAACAAGTCAATCAAAACACTGCATAATCTTGACATTATGTTGTTCCATAACCAAGATTTCATACCAACTGAAAACTCCTAAAAAATATACTGTTGAATGAAAGCATAATAAGAGAAGGAATAAAAATGAGGAAAATGAATAGTGGTAGGACGGCAAGTCTTAAACCAAATCATGTACACAAGCACCTCTTCATTAAAACTCAACATAACAATTGTACCTGGCACTTAAAAAGAATGCATCTGAATAGTTCTCTTTGGGCAAGTCTTCCAAAAATTTGTCAATTAGTCCACCGCCCTTTTTTCTCAGAATCTGCAGGTTTACGTCGAACACTTCTGGAGTGAATGAATAAGCACAGTTCTTGAATAATTGGACCATTTTCTTAGGAAACTTTTTTCCAAGGCCAATAGGATATGTGGTCTTAATATTCTTTTCTATGTGGTAAATACAAAATCCATGTGGAGAAGTAGGGAAAACATTTGCCACAGATTGAAGCAATCCTTTGTGCCGGCTTCCTAAAGAATAGGCACGTATAGAAATATAGCTACATAAAAGGATATATATGGAATTTAATAATTAACATATTAAATTAAAAAAACACAATAATGACTTGTAATCTAAATAAATATAAAAATTGCTGACATGGCTATTGTTTAGGCATCCTAATCAAATTTTGTAGTAAAATCAATGTTTAATCTAAAGAGTATTAGAAAAGTGAAAGGGAATCTAATTTTCCCTAAAAAAATATAGATAACGCATGTGGCGGGACTTGATAATATAATACTTGTCCTTTACGGGCTTCAACTTGTGACCCGCTTACTATTAACGAATTTTTACTGTTCGAAATTAGCCTAGGAAAGTCCCAGCAAAATCCAAAAAAATCAAAGTAGAGAATATTCTAGGAATATTCCATAAAATATTTCGATAAATATTCCAAGAATATTTCGGATCCATTCGAAAATGGGTCGGGTCAACGGGTCGGTTTCCTGGATAAACAGGTCAGGGTCGGATCTAGGTTCTGGGTTATTAGGTCGGGTCGACCCAATATGGGTCGCGGGAAAGAAGGCCGAAAAATTTCCAACTCTGTTCAACACTTAAATTTGAACCAAAACACACCAAATTTAAATCAAAATGTAGATAAAAGATAAGGGCCTGTTTGGTATCATATTTGAAAATTTTTATCATTTCTCAAAACATTTTTTAAGAACATTTCTTGAAGACTAAAAAACTTGATTGGTTTCCAATTTAAAATTTTTAAATCTTACGACTTAAACTGGAACAAAAAGATCTAAAAAGAGATGGTCGCAAGAGAGGTAGAAAGAGGAGAGAGGAGGAAAGAAAGTAAGAGATGATTTAAGGAAAGAAAAAAAAAGAGAGAGAATCGGACAAGATAAAGAAGAGGATGAGTGAGAAAAAGAAACTAAAAAATGAAGAGAGCAAATTGGAAGAGAAACGAAAAAGGTAAAAAAAAAAAAAGAGGAAAGAGAAAGAAGAAAAGAGAAAGATAGATTTGAAGTGGGGATGAGGGAGAGAAAAGAAAGAAGTGAATTTAAGTTTAAAAATTCACTTTTTATGTTTTTAGAGAATAGATTATATTTTTTAGTTAGTCTTGAGTTCAGTTTTTAAAAATAGTCATATCAAACAAGATTTTAAGGTCTAAACTTGAAAATTATTTTTGAGTTTAAAAAGTTGGATTCAAGTACACTACCAAACATGCCTAAGGAACTCAAAACTACCTAGCCCAGGTTGAAATGTGACCGCAGACGCCGGAAAATGGCTCGAAAGCCGTTGGATTTCCGCCGGAATCTGGGAAAATGAAGGCACGGTAAAAAAAAACTCAATTTTTAGCTCGAAACCAACCCAAATAGTTAAGAAATGTTATTAGGAACCAAAATAAGTCCACTTCAGTATAACTCACCTCGATTTCGTTGAATTTCCAAGTCGAACTAGCCGGAGTTCGACGGGAGAAGAAAGTAAACAGTGGCCTCTGCCACTGCGTGGTTCAAGGCCTCGGCCTGGGTTCGGGTTCACTCTTGTTTCTAGGTTCGGGACGACAAGAATCAGGTGGTGGTTTGTGTTGTGGTAGCCGTGCTCGCCGGAGTGGTGAGTTGGAGGTGCTGATGTCGATGTTGTTCCAAAAGAGGAGGGAGCTAGTGAGAGAGAGCTAAGGGAGGGTTTGAGAGACGAAGGGAGAAAACTTCGAGAGGGTTCCGAGTTTTAG
This sequence comes from Malus domestica, assembly GCF_042453785.1. Classification (NCBI taxonomy): domain Eukaryota; kingdom Viridiplantae; phylum Streptophyta; class Magnoliopsida; order Rosales; family Rosaceae; genus Malus; species Malus domestica. The sequence continues at coordinate 31,344,727 of NC_091661.1, forward strand.
GAGGAGAGTGACACGGGGCAAGAGAGTGAGAGGTGAGTTGGGTATGGCCATTGGGGACCACAAAAATCTCACCAGAATTTATTAAATTTCAACTTTAATATCTAGATTAGTGCATTGACTAAATTGCCCTTCAGCTTTGTTGTTCTGTAAAATCTCCATCGTAGCTTCGAATTCGATTCCACTTGCGTCCACGTGTTCGTGGCGACGAGTACTACTCGAATATGGTAAAATAGTAGCTCATACATGTCACGAAACGATGGTCAACGTAAGTCAATATCCTCTTCTCTAGAGGCATTTTGGTCATTGCCCACTTTTAATATTAAAATAACATAAAATTAGGGATGGCTCCTAGCATAAATTAGACCCTTAATGTTTGGAAAACAAGTCTCAGGAACAATAATATAGAAAATAGACCGAGTTCTCTTTGATTTACGCTTGTCAAGTTGCTCTATGAATGTCTCCGGTAGCTGTTCTACATCACTTTCTAACCATTTTTATTGGTTTACTCATGGGAAAGAGGATCCTAGCCAGATCCCTTTCCTAGGGATCCTAGGGATCCTGCAATCGTGTCCGTTCATCGTACATCGTGCAGTCAGAAATCATTTAAAATTTAAAATTCAAATATAAATAGTACCTAACGAAATTGACTGCACAATGTATGATGAATGGACATGATTGTGGAATCCCTAGGATCCCTAAGAAAGGGATCCGGCGAGGATCCTTGTTATACTCATGTAGGGATCCGGCGAGGGTCCTTGTTCTACTCATGGTACCATGACTACCTTGTTATTACTTGGTGTTGTCCAAGAAAAAGTAATCTAGCTATGATGTTGATCATACTTGCTGGAATTAACTGGAAAGTAAGAAGATTGTACTAATGGCTTTTAGCTTTTATACTTTTGGTCATCGGTAATTATTTTTTTCTCATATATCTCAATACCTTTTGATAAGAGGATTCTCGTGTCTAATATTTGTACCAAATGCATGCATAGTGTCTCGCTAATTTGTAATTAGCAAGGACCGATATAGTCAGTTAATACAATTACTATGTTTAGTTAGGCTACACAAACACACACACGGCTTCAAGTATGTAAATTTAGCTGCGTTCTGTGGTAATTAATTCAGCTGAATTAGGAGAGTGCAGATTTTTGAATGCGAGCATGGCTTAGAGACAAAGTGGAAAGTGGTTGTGCCACAATAGCGTGTAGGTATTTACACATTAGTAAGTGGAGCAAAAATGTTATTCGTACCATTTATTTGTGTCATCTATCTAATAGAAATGAGATTTACATATGTTGGTGTGTCTTACCTCTACTATAGAGATTGTACAAATAGATAGTAAGTGTAGCATTACTCATAAGTGGAGAGATTTTTCAATGTGTCCGGAATAAGTGGCGGTACCATATGTTATTGTACAAATAGACGGAATTTTTTTTTTTATTTATTTTTTATTTTTTCAAGTGTTCCTCCACTTATATAATGAAATATGACGTATGTGTCCATATTCCGAGCATACTGAAAAATCTCTCTGGTAAGTGGCTCATCATTTGAAGCTTCCCTTAATAGTGGTTGTAGCTTTTAATTTTATGCATGCTACAGAAAATAGCAGGTAATTCCTCTCATATATTTCAAGAAGATCAGAGCTTCAATACGGGTACGTCATCTTAAATCAAAGTTGAATACTTTGAAGTCCTGTTTTAAAATTTATATATGATTTCACATAAGTTTGAATTGTAAACTGAATATCATTTAGTCTATTTGTAACAACTGTATCAATTGTGAAGTAGCATGTTGTAACCACAATTATGGAAAGAACAAAGAGTTTTGACATATTTTTATTATAGCATTTCGAAATGCTATGATATGATCTATTCACTCATATAATTTTATGCAACAAAAGAAAATTCATAGCACTTCAAAAACGCTATGGAAAAGGCTTGATCGCTTAGTGTGGGCTGATATAGCGCTTTCTAAAACGCTAGGGTATCCTATTGTAGTGCACGTTTGTTTTTGCGGAGATGAAGACGGAATGCTGATGCTATGGTAGAAGCTGCCACGGACTCCAACAATTGAGAACCCTTCTTCTCCTTTTTCTCCCACTTTAACCGGGATTTGGAAACTACCGTTTCCAAGTCCTTGGCCATGAGCACAAATGCTTCTACTTTTGTCTGACTTTTGACATGTTTGCTGGAGACTGGAAGTTTGGTGAAACGGTGTGATGCGCAATCGAGAAGCTCTTCCCCGTAAAAGTCACCTTTCCCGAGGGGCTTGGTGTCCATTGATGAGATTCCTTGCCCAGCTTGACTATCAGTCGACCCGTAGGTCCACACTGTCCCTTCGATAATGAACAGCATGCAGTCGAGTGGATCACCCATTCGAAAAACGAAGCTGTTCTCAGTGTACCTCACTGGCTTCAGATAGTTGCAGATCAACGTCAACACTTTGACATCCATATCTTCAAGCTTTTTTACCTAAACGCATGCGTGCACGCAGACATATATTATCAGAACCACATTGCAGTGAAAATGGATGCAATTAACCTAGCTATAGTAATAACAATGTTATTATGTGTTGTTAACTAACCTAGCATTTTTATATAACTTGGGACTATAAACTTTAAGTTATAGTGCAATCTTATCTTTATTGTAATTCAAATGATGAATGTTAACGTCATTTTTTTTAAACACTGTATACCATAAATTACTGGTGAGAGCTGGAGGTTATTGAGAAACGTACTTTCTTAAGTGTCTTCATGCAAAGAAAATGTTTCAGAGATGTTCTGATATTCACAGGAAGAATATAGAACAAAAAATGATGGAGATCAGCATCAATGTGTCGTTTCAATTTTTGCTTTATGCTTCTCAAGATTTCTTCCTTCATATTATCAGGGATTTCATTTCTGGACATCCATGTCCTTACGTCTAGCTTCTTCAACTTAATCTTTTCTCTCAGCTCTTCTGTTTTTGTAGCTTCCATCTGCATAAAAGTCTGTCTCGCCACAAAACAGACAATTACTTAACATACTCGAAGAATGATCTCCGCATGCAGTCCCAAACACGGAAAATTGTTGAAAGTTAATGTACCTACGGAGAGATTGAATATACCAACCTGTACGTTTCCAATGAGATATAAAAACAGTAGCAAGCCAATTACAGAAATGAGAACCGCAAACAAGTTTTCGAACACATATGTACTTGTCATCAGATTAGTCCCAAAATTACTGCAAAATATTAAGGTACATGATATCATATCAGACAATGTTACTGAATTAGATAACCCCAAAAATTTCTAAATGTTGATTGTCAATATATATAATGTGAACCTTAGATTTCGCAACCCCCACCAGAAGGAGTAAAAGAACTTCTTTCTGAACAGTATTTGCTCAGTGTTTTGATTCTGAAGGGAATCAAGAAATATTCCAAAGTTAAATGGAGATGAAGCACCATTTGGAGTATCCAACGGGCAATGCTCGTTTAGAAATGTTATATTTCTTGCAGTAGTACTTAGACCATCGCAGTTGAAAGTATTCAAACATGCCCTGGGATCTTTACTATGATTTACACAAGCCTCTTGCCAACAAGTTAACTCTCGTTGAACAGAAAAAAAATACCAAAAAGCTCCGAGTACCTAAATCCATAAAATGCAAACACAAAACCCCAGGTAATTAGTCTAACATTTAAAAAAAAAAATTGCATCCGTAACCCAACATTAGTAATTAACCAAATTATTAAAACAGAATGCCAATTAAGGTGAAACTTACGTGGCTGGAAAGAATGTAGAGAAACATGTTGTATAGACCCTTAATCCATATCCCACTAGTCATTTTGAATTCCTTGGCCGATAGGTTGATTCGATAAATCCTCGGAAAATATTGACCGAGAAGAAAAAAATTCAGAATGTTTTTGTGTTCCACAAATCCTGAGCCATTCATTGTGTAAAAAATAACTCCTATTAGCAGCTGCAGAAGATCAAAAGATAAAAAGGGGTTAGAACTTAGAACATAGAATTCCATCAATTTCAGCTAGCCACAAAAGAGAAAATTACAGTTTAGTTCATTTCTCTTACTTGTGGGAGGGGAAGAAGAGCCAAAAAGTCTATTACAGTAAAGACAGATAACCACGGCATCTTTTGAGCTATTTTCATGGCAACTTGATCAGTCAACTCTCTGATTTTCGTTTTCTTATCTGAATTTCCCCCGGTTTGCTCCACCATCGAAGGGGCTCCTTTTTTTAGGGTTTTTGGATTTGGATTTTGAACACCGTCACAGATTTCACATATTAAATGCACCAAGAAAATGACATCCGTGATCGACCGCATAAGAAGAGCTACAATAACCAACGTTTTGTCTATTTGAAAACACTTGTTATCCTGATCGATGACCACAACGTAAAAGAAGAAAGGATCAAGAGAGACAGCAAATACGCATGATAGCACAAATATTCTGCTCCATATTGGAAGGTAAGGCCCCTGCTGCGCATTTCGAATCTTCTTTATCCAGGTAAGGCCTCTGCTGCACATTGGTTTCGAACGTTCTCCGGCCTCTCTGGGAAACACGCAGCAAACAACAAATGAAATTCATATGCTTTCACCCTAAACCCTTATATGACCCCCTCCAGCTAACAAATTAAACAAGACAAAATCAGGCACAAATCTGATTCTAATGGCAGCTATTAGGTATATTTCAGACACTCTTCACTAAAACAAGTATTCGTCCTTGCATAATGTAAAAGAATAATGAATAATAATAAGAGAATTATTATTGGTATTCTAAACTTTATGTCAGCGAACATTGTTTATGAGATGATGGAGTCCAGGATTGTGAGATTTTGACGAGGCCGGTGTTGGTGGGGTTGCAGCAAGCAACGCCGCAGGCCAATGGCTACTTAAACCACCACCCAAGCCCAGTCTCCGATGGAGCCAACTGTAGCCTTGTGAGGCTTGCCGAGTCTCGAAGACTCCACCCCACACACATGGGTTTCCAAGCTATTCGATTATATTGTTTGTGTGTTTTTTAATTGAACTGCATTTATAGAATATTTGTATTTCTATTGAGAATGCAGGTATGTTTAATTCTCGAACTAGAAGTTCGAGCATGCCGTAGAAATCATTTGAGTTTCCTAGAACGCACCACTCATGATGAGAACATATGTTCTCCATGATTAATCCGTTAAACCAAACATGGATTAGAACCTGAATATTCTAATTAATAACTATGATACCGATGGATGCCTTATTTCCACACTTGTGGCACCCCAATTGAAATGGGTCCAAGATGTGGCGTTCCACTTAACTACCAAGAAATTAAGAAACCATTGAGGCCAACAATGACATGGAAGTAGTGACAAAAGCCTCTGCCATGGCTCTTTCGCTCACTCTTATGGACACAAATGGTACAATTCTAACAATTTGTAGAATCCGATTGAATTAGACTAGAGAAGATTTTCTCGTCTTTCCATGCTCCTGCAATAGCAGTATAAAAAACGTAAGTTCACTAAATTCTCGGCTATGATTACTACCATGTTGCTTCCTGAAAAGCACAACAATGCCCTTAACTGAGTTTGTCAGGCATGCTTCTACTGGATCAAAGACACTCCGAAGTAAACGTTGAGTTCTTTACAAAGCCCAAATAGTCGATATTGGCATATAGGCCGCGACATGGGTAGCAAACCCTAACTTGCCAATAATGTTAGAATCAAGGCCCGCCAAGGTATACCAATCATGACCATGAGTGTGATCCCTTGGCTTCTAAGATCCAAAACTTCAAAACTTAGGGATAGTCCCTAAACCAATGTTGTTGAGAAGTACCATTCCATAGTCAACGTATGAGATTTATTTTATCTTGTGATCTTTAAGACACCACCTTGTAGAGATATACCTCTAAGAGTCGGTGCATGTAAGAGAAAGTTTTTGACATGGAAGTCCCTATATTGGCCGAATTCCCCTAGTGAATTTAGTTGAGTTTGTGAACAATTCTTATATTCCCAGATTTAAGTTCGGTGTTTGTTCTTTTCTTGGATATCATTATGGATATTTGGTGTTTGTTCTATTCTTGGATATCATCATGGACATTGACTCGAATATGAGTTAATTGAACCATATTTTTCAAATAAATGTGATCAAGTTCGATTAACATGTGATTTGGTACAAAAGTGGGAAAGTTAGTCATCAAAATAAATGTGCGAATTTCATACTAACTTCATACCTAAGATCATCACTCCTCAGACAACCAAATTGGGTCCACCCAACCCGTTTCTAGGCCCTGGCACCACCCACCTTATAGGGAGGCTCTTATGTTCTCCCATTCTGAAAGAATGTTGTTGAGATTTCAAAGATATTTGAAAGGACAACAATCATGTTGGAATTGCCATTGAGAAAAATTAAGTAGAATATCTTTGCATCACCTCTAATGAATATGACACAAACTTAGGATGTTCCGTGTGGAATAAGAGCCTGAAATTCAAGGATATCAAACCTAGGACGTGCTGTGTGGAATACGGGCATGAAATTTGTCCCAACAACTGGGCCATCCCGTGAAGGTTGGTTCCCTGCTATACTTTGATGAGAGTGACATATAGGAGTATGCTAAGTTTAGAATTAGAATACTTTAGAGAGAGAGAGAGAGAGAGAGAGAGAGAGAGAGAGTACGAACCTGTCTGTTTTCTCTTCTGCCTGGTTCTCCATATCTGAAGTTAATCCCTTGACGTTTCCAGCCATAATAACTCAAATATATATGTACTAAATGACCCTTATGATGAGTAAAAAAGATTACCTAAATAACTACGACGAGGTTTTCAGTTTACAAGGTGGAGAGAGAACAGAATGCAGAGAGCAAGCATTTAGAAACTGAATCTGCATTGCCATTCTCTTTAAGACAAACTGAATTCACGTTTCTTTTAATATGACTTATGTCTTTTAATATGACGTAGGTCTTTAATATCGTAGATCTTTTAATATGACACAACAGTGCAACCAATAACAGACGCCACCTTTTCTGTTAAGATTCAACAAACATTTAGATTACAATAAAGATTAGGAACGCAACAAACACCTGCAATATTCCTGCTTTTTGCCTACAGAAAACTATACAAACCTTCTTTTACCATAACAACTGTTACAATGCCCTCTTTTTTCTCTCTAACCAATAACATCCGTGACCAAAGTACTGCACACTTCAAATTATTTAGGCATCTCATATAATATCAAAAAACATTGCAAAAGAACCCCGTTATTATGAGAGATTTTTTAGTGTACGGGAACACGGCGTGGTACTTCGAGTGTTATAATATAAGTGGATGAATGCTGAAAAAAAATAAACTTCTCTCCATTCATATTATTACACTCGGTGTGTCCGATACGCTAAAAAATCTCTCCTTTAATAGTTGAGACTCCCTAAAATACACATCAGCAATAAAAATACTTAAAAGCAATGGCATCCGGATTTTATCATAACCCGATTAGTAGAAACACAATTTCTAGTATTCAACAGTTAAAAATCAAGTTATGCAATGTAGATGGCCAGCGCAATTTAAGGCGTGCCATTCCAATAATATAACGTCCATTTTCTTAAAAAGAAAAAAAATGGTAATTGATTAGATTATATGGTTGCCATCAATAAAATAGGATAGTATTATTTACATACTTATTTTTACCTCTCACACTCTTGTTAATTTTTATCCGTTAACCTTTTATAATTCATTCAATCCAACGGTTGAGAAGCAAGAAAGGTATGTGAGAGATAAAAATAGTTGTGTGAATAGCATCACTCATAAAATATTGAGTAGGAATCACAAAAACCTCAGTTACTTCTTTTAAAGAATAAAATATATTTGTCTGTGTGTGGAAAAAGCCAAAATAAACAAAGAGCAAAGAAGAAAGGAGAAAGAACAAACACAAAGAACAAAGAGGAAAAAACAGAGACAAAGAATAAAGACAAAGAACATGAAGCAACAAAGAAGTGAACTCAAATTTTGTTCACACAAAGAATCTCTTGTCTTGGTGTATTAATATATGTACAATGTACACCTCAAAGAGCAACAAAATCTCTGAGACTCTTTCATTGGTTGAATTGCTCACCTGTGGGAAAAGCCAAGCAATTTCTCCACAAGGGACCAACAACATCAAATTAACATAAAAAAAATTATAGATAATGCTTGTGTCCTTTATGAGGAATTTATTTGTTCACTTACTTATGGTTAACGAATATTACCATCTGAATATCATAATCAGAATCGTTCATTCTTTTTATTATCATTTAAAGATTATACATGCAAAAATTATTCAACTTGTGATCTTTTAGCCAGTCATATGCGTAAAATAAATTAATAGTTCATTATGAAGATGCGTTACCAAAATTTGACATGCTACAACCGTCGACTTGTGGTATAGAGTGTAGCCCCAAGCTGGGGGAGGCGTAGGAGAACGCCGACATCAATGCACGTTGTTTATTGCTCGGAGACGACGACGACGATGGCAGTATGTTGTTGCCATAATAGAAGCTGCCATGTCCTTCACCTCTGGAGAACCCTTCTTCTTGCTTTTCTTCCACTGTAGCCGGTACTTGGAAACTACTATATCCAAGTCATTGGCCGTGAGCACAAATGCTTCTACTTTTATCTGACATTTGGCATGTTTGCTGGAGACTGGAAGTTCGGTGAAACTGCCTGGTGCCCAATCGAGAAGCTCTTCCCCGTAAACATCACCTTTCCGGAGGGGCTTCGTGGCCATTGATGAGATTGCTCGCCCAGCTTGACTATCACTTGACGCGTATGTCCACACTGTCCCTTCGATAATGAAGGGCATGTTGAAATTTTTTAGATCGACGGTCCGAGAGACCCACTCTAACGACATCGATATTGTCCTCAACTTTATCACATGTCTAATCCGTCAGGTGTGAGATTTTACCACAAAAAACTTCGGTATTAGTTAGAGTAGGGTAATCATATTTAAAGCCATCATTGTTGACTTCCCCACCAATCGATGTGGGACTGCCAACATGAATTTCCCCCAGTTTGTCCCACCACAGCGGAGGTTTGAATCTTCAGGGTATTTCGTCTTGAATTTTGAACACGGTTGCAAATTTCACATGTCAAATGCCCCAAGAAAATGACATCTGTGAGTGATCGCATAAGACAAGCAACAATAATCAACGTTTTGTCCATTTGAAGGCACTTGGTTATCCTGATTGATGATCACAACGTAAAAGAATAAGGGATCCAGAAAGACAGCAAAGACGCATGATATCACAAATATTCTGTTCCATATTGGAATGGAAGGCCCCTGCTGCACTTTGATTTCGAACGTTCTCCTTTCTTTCTGGGAAATACGCAACAAACAACAAAAATTCATATGCGTTCCCTCTAAACCCTAATATGAGCCTCTCGGGCTAACAAATTAAACAAGATAAAATCAGATATATGGTTCTAATAGCAGCTATTAAGTGTATTTCAGACATTCTTAGCTACAACAAGTACCCGTCCTTGCATAACGTAAAATAATAATGAATAATAATTCAACAATAATTTTACGTTGGCTATAATACTTATATGTATTTAATGCAATCATTATCTGATGGTCAAATATAATATCCATGTGATCAGTTGGAGACCACCAATCACCATACAGTGTGGTGGCCAGGAAATGCTGAAATGCCTTTTCGAGTCTTCTCGGCCCTTGAAAATGTGGACTGTCGTGGCTTAGCCACCCGTTGGTCCCCTTTTTAAGAAAAAAAAATAGCTGGAGATCACCACAAGAAGTCTGAATGATCATGAACCAATGCTAAATCTTTTTTTTTTTTTTGTCTTGTCTTCCTTCTTGTCAATTTTGTTAAGTTGTTTATCAGTCCTTGTGAATTCGACCCTTGCTTGTCTCTATATTATTTTTTACGAGTTATGTGCTTGCAAGGATAAAATTTATGTAAATTGGTTAGCCTAATTAGGTTGTCTAATTTATCCAACGAGTTTCTTGCGCCATTACTAGAGACTGCACTTAAACAACATTGTAATTCTTTTTTGTTTTACTTACTAACTCAGTTTATTTTGTTTTTCAGTTGTACGTCTTTTAACCCATTAAAGCAGCCCATCGACTTAGATCACATATGAAGGGTAGTTCAAACAGTTTTTGGACTCCTATTATTTTAGAAATCATCACTGTACACTACAAATAGTACTTTATTAAAAGAGTAAACTGTTATTTAACCCTCTAAACTATCACATGAGTGTCAATTTCCTCCTTGAACTATTTTTTCAGCCAATTGACCCCCTAAACTATGTTAAGGTGGTCAATTCATCCCCTACCATTAAGCATCTTTAACTCCATCTAATTTTCTAGTAGAAAGTGTCATGTGCTTGGCACATGACCACCTTTTTACATTTTCTATCTAAATCTTTACAAAGAGAACATATAAAACAAATATTTAAAAAAAAAACAAAACAAAACATACAAACCCTAAACTTAATCATTCAAAATAATAGAAAAAGTAAAGTAGAAAACCCAACCCCCAAATCCTATTCTCTGCTAGCAACCCTTCCCTTCCCACTTTGCCCGACACCCCACCCAACTTAATTCTCTCTCTCTCTCTCTCTCTCTCTGATATACTTTCTTTCCCTGTTCGCTTTCATGGATTCATGACGGCGCCTGAGATTTCATGATGGGCGTTTTTTTTTTTTGGGGCGTTGGGGGGGTGGGGAAGGGGCGGTTGATGCAGCAGGAGGTGGACGGAGGGCGATGGAAGTGTAGGCGGCCTGAGATGAGATTTGATGATGGGTAATTATCCTACCCTTTGAAATGACATATTTGCCTTTAATTTTGAAGGCAATTTGGATGGAGCTCGAAAAACTTAACGGTAGGGGGTAAATTCACCACTTAAACCTAGTTTAAGAGGTCAGTTGGCTGAAAAAATAGTTCAATGGGAAAATTAACACCCACGTGATAGTTTAGGGGGTTAAATGACAATTTATCCTTTAAAAAAAATTATAAATCATTATGAGAGAATCTCATCTTACAATTAAATTTAATATTTTATCTAGTTCTCTAACGTAAATTAATGGGACTTAAAGCCAAAGCAATATTTCGCTCCTTTTTTTTATGAGAAATCGTTCAGTTTAATTATAAAAAATTAAATAACATTTATTTTTGGAATGTGTTATCTACATATCTCATTTTACTTCTTACACAACCCTTTTAATTTCTATCCGTTGATTTTATTCAATCCATCCGATCCAACAGTCAAAAGTTAGAAGGATATGTAAAAAGTAAAATAAGGTGTGTGAATATCACATCGCTTATTTTTAATTGTGTAGTCAGGCTCCAGATCAATTCTCTTGTTTCTTTTTTGAAATCTCATACATTTTGTCGTCTCAAATTTGAAATCTATTCAACAAATGAGTTTTAAATTTCTTTAATAGAGTTTCTTTTATTAATGGAAAATAGGATTCCAAGTTGGTCATATGATTAAATAATATATAAGTAATATTTGGGAGTTTCCATTCTTAATATCATTTAAGCAATTTGTGATAAAACTCAACACCTAGTAATAAGTGATTAAATTTGGACAATATCAATGATATTAGTGGCGGGTCATGCTTAGGCCTTGAAAATTTCACATATTCTACATAGTACATGAGGAGTACTTATCAAATATAGCCAAATATTAGCCTCTAATTCAAAAATATCAGTTTTTATAAAAACTTTTAAATATATCCAAAATATCACTTAAATAGACACAAATACCCTTAATTCATACAAATAACTAGTTGTTGATTAAAAAATTCTTGTGCAATAATCAAGTGGTGCTTTCACTAATTTTTCTAATATGGATCCGAAGAATTTCTATTTCGTAAACCTTAAAAATATGCTTTTGCACTTTCTAAGAACACAACAAATATCTCGATTCACTACCACATTCAATGATAACCTTCAAAACAGAATCCTGACATGGACAACACCTGTCACAGCCCGTCCCGAATTATTTTTATCGATGACGTGAAATGTCTATTTGGCCCTTAGATGTCGACATGTATTGTGTGTGACATGCTTTTAGAGGTGGACCAATATGTTAAATTCCTAAGTTTTTGGACTCAATTAGAAGTTAGACTTTTGTTGGTTTTGATTGGTGACAAGCTAGACCACATCCTCACACACACACACACACACACACACACACACACACACACACACCACTCCCGTGTACCCTCTCTCTCATCCCTCTCTCATATTTTCTTGTCATTTCTGTACAACTTGTACGGACACCCCTCAAAACCTTTTTAATCATCACGGATCGAGGTCGTGAATGATGTTTTTGGACTCCTTGCAAGCTTAGGAGTCGAATGGTGGTGGTGGTTGGACGTGAAAACCTCGAAAACCAGTGAAACCAAAATTCCTGATTTGGGTTACTGTTCATGCAGTCGTGGTCGTGGACTTTTCAAGGAGTTTTGAGGTCCTGAGAAGCTTTAGAACAACTTCACGAAGCTTGGGAAAGAAAGTTGGAGTGTTTTGGACGTCAGGAAGCTTAGTTTGACTGATTTCAATTTTGGCCGGATTATCGAGGTTTCTCCGGTGAGATTCCGTCGATTTCAAGGCTTAAAAGTGGTAAGAATGTGTTCTACTCACTTTAAGCTTCATTTTGAGACAAATTTCATAGATTTTGGTGCAAAAATGAGTGAGAAATGAAGTTTTAAAGTTTTTCCAGAAACCGACGATCGCAGCGGCGCCGGTGACGGTCTCCGGCGAACCAAAGATGAAGGAGAATATTCCGTCAAGTTTGACGGAATATTCTAACGGTGTCAGGTAATGCCGTTAACTTTATTAAGGTTTTAACAGAATATTCCTATCGGCCGTTAGGCTTAGTTAGGGTTTGGCCGCGCGTGGGGGCGCGTTTGGCCGTGCCTTGGCCGGCGCGTGGGTGGTCAAAAAAAAATTCTAAAAATATAGGGATGTTCATGGTGTTGAGTAGATCACGTTGGTATATTCAAACACCCCATTTGAGCATTGTATGAGAAGTTATTAGCTAGTTTTGGTTATATGCTTTAATTAACGTTTATTTAGTTATTTCGCATATAGGTGTGACCTATCATGAGGACGAGCGCCATCAATCGAGGCTCGGGGGCTACGACCCGTCGACATACCAGTGAATGGGCTTTTGATTTTCCGTATATACCTATATACTTGAGATTTTTCCCAAAAAATGAATTTGAATGATTATACGTTTTGAAATGTCATGCAAAGTGTCTGCCTATTTTATTTATGCATTAGTAGTTGCATATATTTATGATTGGTGATGCGGACACACATGTAAGTGCCAGGTAAGTTCATAAATTAAAGATATGAGATTGCTTTAGTTATGTGAGATATGATGTGTTGCATTGAAAGCTCATAAACCTTCACCCCGGTGTTAGTGCTCCCGCCCAGAGTTAGGGCACAGTCCTTCATGTGATGTTTACCTCCCGCACCATATGATCACCTTGGATCCAAGTTAGGTGCATATGCTTGTCGTACAGACCATTATAGGTGGTTCCGACTCGTAGGTGACCCGCGATCATTCACACAGTCTTCATGTGATCGTAGTACTTGAGCATATTTATTTTACACATAGTCTTGTCATACAGACCACTTTAGGTGGTTCCAACTCGTGTGCAGGATTTGATATGATTAAGATTGGTTATGAGCTATAGACTCAGTCGTACAGGTTACGTTAGGTGGATCCGGCTGATATGATATCTGGCATTGAGATATTTTAACTGGATTACTTATGGCATTTCATTAAGATATTTTGGCATGATATATTTCTATGGATTTTCATCCTGAACATGATTTCTGATATAGCATATATTATATTTTCTATGAAATTATACAGGTTTTACGGCGTGGGATTAGAACTTTTGAGAAATAAAATGATTTTGAAAAGCTTTATTTTTGCCCACTCACACTTGTTGTTTTGTGTCCCTCTAGGTTTTAGGTAGAAGTGTTTTGGTGGCTCACGGGGATTTTAACGGTGGTTCTGACAAAAGATCATAAATGTAGGATCACCCTTGGGTGTTGTATAATTAGTACTTGTCCTACCTGATTGCACTTAAGCTATTTATGATCTGGTTGTGTATTTCACACTTGATCTTGCACTAGCACTTTATCTTAGTTAGTACTGCTAGTAGTTTGGTTTTTATTCTCTCGTATTCTCTATATCAATTTTGTTTCCGCATTGTATACATGGTTACGTCACTCTCACGTGATGGCCAGCACGCCCTAATTTAGGTCGGGATGTGTCAACACCCTTAATAATGCAAAGGTGTGGAAAATTAAATACAAAGTACATATAATCCAAAAGAAATTTCAGATAAATAACGTTACAAATATTGACAATTCATTATACCATAAATATTCAATCGAAGGAAGAAACTACAAAAGCAAAGAGAAAACGTAAACGAGGAAAAATGCAAAAAATTAACCATCTACACTCATCTTCGTTTAGGGGTGCACAATCTCCACCAACAGTCGATACCTTCGCTAGGTCTCCACCAATTTTTAAGTTTAGCTGTAAGAACTCTTCATCTAATAGGATTTTGGTTTTTAATTTATTAGGTTTAAAGCTTAAGAGTATTTGTATCTATTTAAGTGATATTTTGAATATATTAAATACCGTCCTTTTTTTTGTTAGAGGCTTCTCTTCACCGAAAATTTTGGCTCCACCACTGAAGACTTATAACCTTTGATTAGCAAAAAATAATCACTTCTGCACCTGTGTGGATGCACACTTACCAACCACTGTATAACCAGCAAGAACATACAGGACCATCAATATACATATATGGATTTAGCTCATGTTTACTTACTATAATCCAAGTCATGAACATATGATAATTAATCACTAATCATAACACATAAACAACTAATTTACTGTTATTGTGAGAAAATGCAAGTTGCACGAAGGATTAGTTTAATTAAAATTCCGCTGATAAAAAATTGGAAGTCAAACCTTGCGTCGATGTCGATGCTTTTAGTGTTGCCAACTTGCCATTGGTCTCCTGGATCCCTCAATTGGCGGTGAGTACGGTGACAGACATAGTAGCACCGTTGCATGATCAAACGAGGATGAGCAGTGTATGTTGCCGAGACCGACCGTTATATTTGAGCTTATTTGGATATGCTTTTAAAATGATTAAAAACGCTTTCGGGAAAAATGCTTTTGGAACCAATCCTTAGTAAAAATGCAAGTAAATCCTGGTAAAGCATTTTAAGTGCTTTTAGAATCTAAAATCATTTTTTCTAAAAATGTTTTCAATCATTTTAAAAATACATCTAAACGAGCTATTTGTTGACTTTTGAGCTGCTGCTTGGACAGGAGGACGACGAGCACTGTTTGCTTTAGTCTTCTCACTTTATATCCTTAAGCTCTGAATGTGTTTTTTTTTTTTTTTTTGGCCCTTTTCTGATCTGGGTTGTGCTTCTCGTTATCACTAAAACGAGCAGGACTGTTTGATGGGCCTTAATATGCAAAATAGTAAACATACTGTTCAATAATAGCCCAAGTTTGAAACGATCCGTAATGGCTTAAAAGGGCCCAAGCCTTGGCCTAGATTTCCTCCTTTTATTCAAAATTGTTATTATCATATTTGTAGGTACTAGTGAATGAGATTTGAATTCGGTAACTATCTCGTAGTTCTGCGTCTTTGGTAAAGAAATCTAGATGTGGTGTGCTTTTGGTTGCAGGTTTGGTACTTTTGTGCTATAATATCTTGGTCAATTTCACCACTAGGTCATTTTCTTTAGTGTTGCTTCTTCGTTAGCTGCTGGCAAGAATTTCGTGGTGGCGGCGAACGCTGCTTTCTGTGGTCAGAGATTAGGGATTTGGGTTTTTGTTTTTGTTTATTTAATTGGGCTGAACTTTTATGTATTTGTTTTCCCCCAATGTATTTGGGTTATTTTGCCTTCCTCAATGTTGACTTGTAACCTTCTTTTTTATTATAAAATTTACTTTTCAGACCAAAAAAATAAAAAAATAATAAAAATTAATGCACCATAAGGCTCAATAGCTCATTGACTTGACCTATAATTGCAAATTAATTGATTTATCTTTTTATTTATTCAATCTAAAATCTCATAAATAAACAGAAAGTTCAGAAAGAGAAAAAAGGTTGGCAGAAATCAATCACTTTGCAAAGCATTTCACAACATGACCAATACATATACATATCCCTGTGAGAAATGGTAATGCGGCTCCCACTAAAGCATTGCAACGTACGGGTAAATATTAAGTTAACAACCAACAATACTATTGTAACGTATAGAATTCTTGGCCATAAATTGAGCGTCTCTGCTTTGACGTTTCTGAAGATACTAATTGCCTGCTGCCGATGGCAAGCTCCCACCATTGGCATCCGCTGTTCCAGCCGGGGACAGGGGCGGGCGTGGTCGGAAACGAAGGAAGGTAGAAATTGCCACCTCTCCAGGATTGTTACACTTGAGCAAGTGCCAAGATGGTTTGCTTCTGGAGACTACAGTTTCCAAGTCCTTGGCCATGAGCATAAATGCTTCTACTTTTGTCTGACTTTTGACATGTTTGCTGGAGACAGGAAGTTCGGTGAAACTCTCTGATGCCCAATCGAGAAGCTCTTCCCCGTAAAAGTGACCTTTCCTGAGGGGCTTGGTGGCCATTAATGAGATTCCATTCCCAACTTGACTATCCTTCGACGCGTAAGTCCACATTGTCCCTTCGATAATGAACAGCATGCAGTCGAGCGGATCTCCCTTTCGGAAAACGAAGCTGTTCTCAATGTATGTCACTGGCTTCAGGTAATCGCACATCAATGCCAACACTCTTTCATCCATGTCTTTAAGCTTGTTTACCTAAACACATGCGCGCGCGCAGAGACATATATTATCAGAACAACATTGCAGTGAAAATGGATGCAATTAATAGATAGAGAGAGCATTCGAGGGTTGAAGAACATACTGTTTTTAGTGTATCCATGAAAAGATGGCGTTTTACAGATCTTTTGGTTTGCCAGGGAAGAATAAAAAATGGCTTGTCAACATCAGCATCTTTGTTTTTTTTCAATGTTTGCTCAATGCTATTCATGATTTCGTTCTTGATATTATCAGGGAATTTATTTTCGATTATCCACTTGCAGACACCTTGCATCTTCACCTGAATTATCTGTCTTTCCTCTTCCTCTTTTATTTTTGTAGCTTCTTTCAACATATTCACATGAATTATCATCTGTTCTGTAGCTTCTTTCAGCGTATTCACCTGAATTATCATCTGTTCTGTAGCTTCTTTCAGCGTATTCACCTGAATTATCTGTGTTTCCTCTTTTGTTTTTGTAGCTTCTTTCAGCATTAAATTCTGTCTCACCACAAGTAGAATTCATAAGTAAGCTTCTGTCTGCATTAAATTCTCTTTCACCAAAGAACTTAGGTATCTTATACAATTTGAATACCATTCACAAATAATTGTATGCGACAGCGGCCCTTAAAAACAAATATAATAAAACAAATATATAGAGAGATTCAGTTCATACCAACCTGCACATTTCCGATGAGATATAAGAACAGTAGCAAGCCAATGATAGAAATAAGAATTGCAAACAAGTTTTCCCAGACATAAGTGCTTGTTGTCAGATTCGTTCCAAAATTACTGCAAAAAAAGTAGTTACTTGATCAAGCAATATATATGGTATTGTGTCTGAGCAAGATATGTTTTTATTCATTAATTTGAAAAATTGTGGGCCGTCAGTGCATCTGTGCAAACCTTATATTTCGCAAGCCCCACCAGAAAGAGTAAAGGAACTTCTTTCCAAAGTGGATATGCTCTGTGTTATGATTCTTAAGAGAATCAAGAAATATTCCAAAATTAAATGGTGCTGAAGCACCATCTGGAGTATCGAGCTTGCAATGCTTGTTTAGAAGTGTAATATTTCTCGAAGTAGTAGTTCGATGCCCACAGTAGAAAGTATTCATACATCCAGCAGGATCAAGACTATGATTTGCACATGCACTGTACCAGCATGATGTCTCTCGTTGAATAGAAAAGAAATACCAAAAAGCTCCAAGTATCTGCATTAAGGAAAAATTATGTAGGGCAATGCTATGAGTTTTTACATTAACCAAATCGAACACGGAAATTCATGACGAGAGTAAGTTTGAGAGTACATATAAACCGAAAAATGCAAACAAAATCAACGCTAGTCTAACATTTCTAAAAGAAAGTTTAAACCGGCATAAGTGAATACATAATATTGTAATAAAATGACAATTGAGGCGAAACTTACATGACTAGCAAGAATGTAGAGAAAAAAATTGAATAGACCTCTAACCCATGGTCCAGCATTCTCTCGAAGTTCCTTGGACGACTGGTGAATTCGAAATATCCTTGGTAGATATTGACCAAGAAGCAAGACATTCAGAGCCTTTTTATGTTCCATATATCCAGCGGCTTTCATTTTGTAAAAAGCAACTACAATTAGCAGCTGGAGAAAAGAAATAAAAAGGGGTTTGAAATCCACTAATTACAGCTAGCTGGTTAAGAATAGCTCACAAAAAAAAAAAAAAAAAAAAACAAAGTTTAGTTTCTCTTACTTGTGGAACAGGAAGAAGAGCGAGAAAATCATTTATGATAGAAAGAGATGACCACAACAATATTTTTTTTGATTTCCGATCCAAATTTCCTCCGGTTTGCAAGGTACTCGAGGCCACAAGTTGCAGTTTATTTGCGGTCTCATTAGCCGTCAACTGTTTGTTCTTTTGAACTCTAAAGGCGTCGTAAATTTTATATATAAAATGCACAAAGAAAATGAAATCCGTGAGTGATCGCAAAACAAGAACAGTAGTGCTCAGCGTTTTGTCCATTTGAAGGCACTTCTTATCTTGATCAATGATTAAAATGTAAAAGAACAGAGGATCTAGTGTGACGGCAAACACACAGGACATTACAAATATCACGCTCCATCTGAGAAGGAATTTCCCCTGTTCATCACGAATTCGCATTGTTGGGGCATATCTCGTTGTAGTCCCTGGTTTCCGACTTGAAACGACAAAGAAAAGAACAAATTGCACCCCTCAGAATCATGAAGAAACATAAAAAGACCCAGTAGGGTGCTGTTTCGAAGACAATTAGAGTTTATATGGAAATACTAATACATAAACCAGTGGATATGCATGTTTTGTTCATGAGGAAAAAATTAGAGAGACAATTAATATGCAGAAAATTAAATGCTCGGCATTTGAAGGTGTAAGGTGAGATTGAAACACAAGTGACTCAAATTGCCCCAACGCAACATATAAATGAAGGTTGTGCATGAATCTTAATCACAAGTTACAGATATATATCAGTGAAGTATTTTGACCAGCCAAAAAATTTATATTTTGAAAAATTGTCGTACCCAGTGCACAAGGCTCCCGCTTTACGCAGGGTCTGGGAGAGGTGAATGTCGGCTAACCTTACCCCCATTTATGGAGAGGCTGCTCCCAAGTCTTGAAAAATTACAGACAAAAAATTGCAGTCTTAATGTAAAGAAGTACTAACCCCTCTCCCTGCTTCTCCACATCGAAAGCTTCTCTTCCGTTGGCCATAACTACTCAATTCGTGTTTATGATACACAGTGATGATCAGTATTCCCTGCTAGCCTGGCAGTAAAAATATGTGATCATCAGAGAGAGAGAGAGAGAGAGAGAGAGTTTAGTTACATGGAAGCTTATAGCAACGATACCTGGATTGCTAAGTGTAGGTGGCTTTCAGTTTACAAGGTGGATCGAGTAGAGAGAGAGCGCATCCGAGTGGCAGAAATCGAAGCCTGCTAGTATTTTCTGCAGCAAACAAAAGATTGTTACCGATCCAGGAAATTCCTTTCCGAAAACAAATCAATGTTCTGCCTATTAATGTGCAGTTCATCCGGATTAATTAATGTTTCGTTGAGATTAGTTGTTCAAGTTTATTAAAAAAAAATTGACTTAATAAATAAATAAGCATCGACTTCGGCAAAAAAAAAAAAGAAGCATCGACGAAGGTTCCTAATTTTCTTGCATCGACGAAGGTTCCTAAATTCTTCTCTCCCAATTCTCTGTAATTTACTTCTTGTTTTACCGAACCAAATTATGCAAACTTTACAAACCGCGTGGACGGAAGAGTTGGTAAGGGTGAAATCAACAATTCCCATGATCATATTTTAGCACTTCAATCAAACATGACCGAGTCGGACTTGCAGATTAAACAGGCATTTGATGTACCCTTTGATTAGCAGAAATACTCACTTCCATACCTATTTGGATTCACACTTAGGAACCACTATTTATCCAGCAAGAACATATAGGACCATCAATATACATATGTGGATTTACCTCGTGTTTGCTTACTATAATCCAAGTAGCGAACTTATGATAATTAATCATTAACCCGAACACGAACATAACTAATTTATTGTTACTATGAGAAAATGCAAAGTTACAAGAAGGATTAGTTTATGCCGGAATTAATTAAGATTCCGCTGATAAAATATTAAAAGTCAAGCCTCGGGTTGGGATTATTTCAATGTTGTCGTTGGTCCTTAGATGGATGCCAGTGACAATTTTTTGACATATAGAATGGACACATTGTGTGCAAATCCTTTTAGTTTAAAAAATTATACTAGGGTTTAAGCATTTCAATAATTAAAAAACAATTATTTAATGACTGGAAATCGATATTTGCATGTAATCGCGAAAATTATCATAATAAAAGAAGGATAATACTTGGGTACTGACTGTTCACCACCCAAAATTTACTGACCTCCAATAAAATAAAGACATCTGTCCATGCACAACCAAACACTATAGTCCTGCAAACCAAACATTCTGCTTCTCCTTCTCTCCGCCCACAGTTCACTCCCGACCAGCAAAAACATTGCAAATTCTTTCACAAAGGCTATCACCCATCTAACCACTATGGAGATCCAAATTAATTAATGGCAGAAATTGTGGCTTCAGGATCTTTCTCGTCGCCACAAACATCACCAGATTGAGATCAAATGGTGAGAGGGACTGTCCTGATTGATGATGACTGGTCGCAATCATCGCCGTCGTCCATAACGGAGGACGACGATCGCAGTCTCTGTAGAAGAAAGGGATCGGTGGGTCGCAGGAAAGAGGGATTGGGGTCACCGGCGAAGAGAGGAGTTGCGGGTGCGTCGCCGGAGATGAGAGGGGATCCAGTGTTCGATGAGGGAGAAGAAGAATGTTTGGTTTGCAGATAAGGAATGTCTGGTTGTATTGTTAGAGACTTGAAAATGCACATGTGTCTTCATTTTATTGGTCTATTAGAAGATTAATGGTTAATTTAATATTTAATTTAACAAAACTTATTGTTTGATTAAAAAAAAATTAGTATCCGAATATTATTCATAAAAAAATTGATGATAATAACTATAAATATACGAAGGAATATTTTTTTTTTCTTTTCAATTCCTATGAAGCAATTGGAGTTTATGAAAAAAATTAAATTAGAAAGCCCTTTGTGGCTTTAGTGGTGACTAAATCAACGCGTTATTACTTTAAGATCGTTATAAAATCGGTTGTGTCCTTCACCCTCTGTCAGTAATAGTATCATGGTTTGAAAAATAATACTTCCACAAAAATAGTAGTGTATCTAGATCTGATATTGATGACTAATTTATCAGATGTTGATGACTATCGTTGGAAGAGTAGTCTTTCTCTTTGTATATGCATTTGGCTCTTGTTTATTATATAGTTATCAACATTTGATAAATTAGTCAACCAAGACAATAGAAACAATGTATAGTTTACAATTGGGGTTGACTCTCTGTTTCATCGCCTTAAAAATAATCAATAATTAAACACTTGCAGTTTTCTTGATTAATTAATTAGGGAGTAAATTATAGCGATGGTCATTCAACTAAAAATCAATTATCATTGGTCTCTCAATTCATCAAAACATATAGCTATGATCATTTTTATCAACTCCATCAGAATTTTGTCAAAATAAGTTATGTTGGAAAAACCATTGCTCCAATTGAGTTAGAGTTGAGGAATCATTTCTCCAGTTGAATTAAAGTTGAGAGACCATTGATACAATTTTTCTTATTTGATTTTTCATATTTGCCCCTTGATTCAACCTCACTTACATGACACATGCCTCATTTTGACAGAAGTTCTAATGAAGTTGATGAAAATTATCATAGCTCTACGTTTTGATAAGTTGAGGGACCAATGATAATATATTTTTGATTAAATAACCATTGCTCCAATTAAATTAAAATTAAGAAATCATTGCTATAATTTACTCTTATTTAGACTCTCATTTACACGTCCAAGTCATCATATATCAAACAAATTAATCAGTAGACGACAAATATATGTTAATTTAATTCATGTTAAAAATGTACGTTAATTCAAGTAATCAAAAGTCACAGTCTCTGACCAAGAGACGACAAATATATGTTAATCTAAGTCCGTGTGTAGTTAGCATTCGGAGACCACCGTTGACGAGTCGTTGGCCATGAGAACATAGGCTTTCACTTTTGTCCGAGTTTTGACGTGCTGGGTGGAGACTGGAACTTTGTATCAAAGCGGGTAGTGAAGCACAATTGAGAATCTTCACCCAAAAATCTGACCTTTCCCAAGGCGGACGGCGGTTAATATTGCCGGCCGGAGAAGTTGTAGACGAATAGGTCCACACTCAATAATCAAGAGCATGCAATCGAGTGGATCTCCTAGCTATTCGAAAATGATAATGCTAGAGAGACGAAATCATTTGATATACAAAATTTAGTTTAATATTTTGATCTTCCTAATATTACTCTTATAATATATATATACACACACATATATTATTGAACTAATATATGTTGAAGCATGTCTCACATCGAAAACCTCATAAAGTTAAATCCTTTCATATTAATAGTTCCATTACTAATTGCATAAAGGTCTTTTCAATACAAACCCTGTACCTGTATGTATGTTTATCTTGATGTTAATTAGTAATGTGTAGCCAACTGACTCTGAAACTTTTGACTAATTTATCAATGTTGGTAAAGCTGAATACAAGTGTGTTGGAAAAGTTGTGCCACCATCTGAAGCCAGTGATGTACAAGGAGAACAGTAGTGCTCAGTGTTTTGTCCATTTGAAGGCACATCTTATCTTGATCAATGATTAAAAGGAAAACTAATTAAAAGTGTTTGAAAACTTTGAGTTTTAATGATAAGGACAAAATAAATGGTAAAGTGAATAGTACAAATATTGACTTTTTAGTGTAAAAATGTGGTTTTTCGTTAAAATGAACAGTACCGGATGCTTTTCGTTAAAATTCCCATGATTAAAATGTAAAAGAAGAGAGGATCTAGTGAGACGGCAAACATACAGGACATTACAAATATCATACTCCATATAGGAAGGAATTTCCCCTGTTCATCACGAATTCCCTTTATTGGGGCATATAATGCCCTTGTAGTCACTGGGTTCCGAGGTCCTGTAACAGATCTTGGGTCGTACCCAGTGCACAAGGCTCCCGCTTTACGCAGGGTCTGGGAGAGGTGAATGTCGGCTAGCCTTACCCCCATTTATGGAGAGGCTGCTCCCAAGTCTCGAACCCGAGACCTACCGCTCATGGGCGAAGACACTTGCCAAAGAACAAATTGCACCCATCAAAATCATGAAAAAAACATAAAAAAGATCCAGTAGGATGCTGTTTCAAAGACAATTAGAGTTTATAAGGTATATACATAAACAAGTGGGTATGCATACGAGAGTTCATGAGAAGAATTAGACAGACAATTAATATGCAGAAAATTAACTGCTTGGCATTTGAAAGCGGAAGGTGAGATTGAAACACGAATGACTTAAATTGCTCCAATGCAACATATAAGCCAAGGTTTTTTTATTTCTATATATTTTTTTTTTGTGGGTCAAGGGAAAGATTTTATTAAACAACAAACACACAGTTATAAACAAACAAAGGCCTAAGTTATTTTTATAAACAAACAAAAAAATGGCCTAAAAACAAAGAAAATACAGAAAGTGAGCCCAACAACAGTGAAGCCCAAACACAACCGAGAAGCAGCCACAGCGCTCTCCATTGCCAATCTGAGGGCTTGGGATTTGATAAGCCCCCTAATAGTTTAAATTCATGATTCTGGTGGGTGCAATTTGTTCTTTTTTATGTCGTTTAAGTAGAGAGGGAGAGAGCATTCGAGTGGCAGAAACCGAAGCCTGCTAGCATTTTCTGCAGCAAACAAATTTTCATGCAAATGATGATGTTATATATCGATCCATGAAAGTCCTTTTCGAAAACAAATCAAAAGTTCTACCTATTATAATATGCAGTTAATCTGGATTAATTAATGCTTCATTGAGACTAGTTGTTCAAGTTCCTTAATTATATTGACTTAGCCGCAGGTAAAAACATTGACTTCAAAAAAAAAAAAAAAAAGCATTGACGAATGTTCTTAATTTTCTTCTCTCCCAAGTCGTTTTGTAATGTACTTCTTGTTTTACCAAGCCAAATTATGTAGACCTCACAAAACGCGAGGAACGGAAGAGTTGGGAATCGGATTAGACAAGACCGAGTCGGGAATCGGATTGAAAATAGCACTAAACAACAAACCCTCATGTCCGAAATGCAGATTAAACTGCCATTTGATTAAGACTTCTAGCCTTTGATTGGCAGAAAATATTCACTTCTACTCCTGTTTGGATTCACACTTAACAACCACCGTACAGCCAGCAAGAACATATAGGACCACACCATCAATGTATATATTATTGGATTCGGCTCGTGTTTGCTTACTATAGTCCAAGTTGTGAACATATGATAATTAATCACTAATCAGAACACGAAAACAATTAATTTATTGCTACAGTAAGAAAATGCAAGGATTAGTTTAATTAAGATTCCGCTGAGGAAATATTAAAAGTCAAACTTCACGTCAGTGCTCGGGCTGGATATCGTCTTGGGCCAAGGCAAGATTAATCTTCAATCTTCAACATAAACATCAATTGATATTCCTCCTTGATGACC
This sequence comes from Malus domestica, assembly GCF_042453785.1. Lineage (NCBI taxonomy): Eukaryota > Viridiplantae > Streptophyta > Magnoliopsida > Rosales > Rosaceae > Malus > Malus domestica. The sequence continues at coordinate 31,369,722 of NC_091661.1, forward strand.
TTTTTCCTTGTCACCATTTCTTTTAGATCCACCATTAGCACGCTGCTTAAAGTTGCCTTTACTTTTGGTGTAGAGCGATTCCTCCTCACCTCTTAATGAGACCTCTGCCATTTGCTTTGCCAAAGCTTCTTGATCTGCAAGCAAATTCTCAAACTCAACAAGTGATGGTTGGATCTGCCATCCTTGTACAGCGACGACGATGCCTCGATATTCGGGTCTTAATCCATGGATAATTATTCTTTTTTGCCTAGATTCTGCAATGGTAGCAGTAGGATCTAATTCAGAAAGTTCACGGCAAATAGACTTTACCTTGTAGAAATATTCGGCAATCGTCATGTCTCGTTGGGCCACCGAAAACAACTCGTTCTCGAGAAGCTGCAATCTTGTAACTTTCCTATTTGAAAAGAGTCTGGCGAAGGTGTCCCACGCTTCTTTTGGTGTCTTGGCCTTCCATATGTACTCCAACATGTCATCTTCAACTGTGGTTTTTAAGGCAAACATGGCTTTACCTTCTTTGATTTTCCTCTCCCTCGAAATCTGCGTAGGCGGAGTCGGATCCGCAACTGGAGCCGGATCCTCAACCGGAGCCGGATCCTCAACCGGAGCCGGATCCGCAACCGGAGCCGGATCCGTAACTTCATTACCGCTAACGATATCCCAAAGATCTTGGCCTTGTAGGTAAGACTCCATACACGTCGCCCATGTGTTGTAATTTTTGTTGTTCAACTTTTTGATTCCTCCAACAACTTGAAGATCTCCCATTGTGTCGGTAGAATAGCGATAAGCCGAACAAGATTAGTTAACAATCTTGCAAAGTACTAGACTTCTCACGATTCTCGAAAGCTTCACTAGAAACAGTCCCTGATCGTACCGCTCTTATACCAATTGTTGAGTAAAAACTAGAGTACATAACTCTAACACAAGTGTTGGAGAGACAACACAAGTAAACAAATTACTTGTATTACACACACAAAATATTACAACACACAAACTCTCAAGGACACTCTTTAGAAGTTATGATAGAAGTTATGACACTCACTCTTTCTAGAGACACCCTCTAGACCACTCACACTTTTCACAAGACTAGTCACTTACAAGACTTCCTACTTTTTTACTTAGCTCTCTCTTCTTGGCTACTTTCATCTTACTTGATTACATTACTTGAATTACACCATTACATATTTATAGGCTTGCTAAACCGACTTACTAAGTCGGTGGAATGGACTTATTTCATCCTAGCCATCATTCTAGACTTTTCTACAAACAGCCCACCGACATGGACTTTGCATGACAACCTCACAATTGTACAAATATCTAGATCTTTCTAGCTAGTGATCCACCGACATATCCATGCAATAAGTTTCTAGCATTTACATGGATCATACTTTCTAGAGACACACTCTAGACCACTCACACTCTTCACAAGACTACTCACTTACAAGACTTCTCACTCTCTTACTTAGCTCTCTCTTCTTGGCTACTTTCTTCTTACTTGATTACATCATCCTAGCCATCGTTCTAGACTTTTCTACAAACAGCCCACCGACATGGACTTTGCATGACAACCTCACAATTGTACAAATATCTAGATCTTTCTAGCTAGTGATCCACCGACATATCCATGCAAGAAGTTTCTAGCATTTGCATGGATCATACTTTAGCATATCATCTTGGGCCAAGGTAAGATTACACTTCAACACAAACACCAATTGGCTGGTGTTGATATTCAACATATTTTGCTTTTCTCCCTCATCATGAGGGCTTGGGATTTGATAAACCCCCTAATAGTTTAAATTCATGATTCTTGTGGGTGCAATTTGTTTTTTTTTATGTCGTTTCAAGATCTGTTACAGGACCTCGGAACCCATTCGAGTGGCTAAGTTTAGGAGGCTTTCAGTTTACAAGGTGGATCGAGTAGAGAGAGAGAGCGCATTCGAGTGGCAGAAACCGAAGCCTGCTAGTATTTTCTGCAGCAAACAAATTTTCATGCAAATGATGATGTTATATATCGATCCATGAAATTCATTTTCGAAAACAAATCAAAAGTTCTACCGACTATAATATGCAGTTAATCTGGATTAATTAATGCTTCATTGAGACTAGTTGTTCAAGTTCCTTAATTATTTTGACTTAGCCGCAGGTAAAAACATTGACTTCAAAAAAAAAAAAGCATTGACGAAGGTTCTTAATTTTCTTCTCTCCCAAGTCGTTTGTAATGTACTTCTTGTTTTACCAAGCCAAATTATGTAGACCTCACAAAACGCGAGGAACGGAAGAGTTGGGAATCGGATTAGACAAGACCGAGTCGGGAATCGGATTGAAAATAACACTAAATAACAAACCCTCATGTCCGAAATGCAGATTAAACTGCCATTTGATTAAGACTTCTAGCCTTTGATTGGCAGAAAATATTCACTTCTACTCCTGTGTGGATTCACACTTAACAAACACCGTACAGCCAGCAAGAACGTATAGGACCACACCATCAATATATATATATATGTATATTATTGGATTCGGCTCGTGTTTGCTTACTATAGTCCAAGTTGTGAACATACAGTGGCGAAGCTACATAGGGGCGAGGAGTGACGGTTGCCACTCCGCTCGTCGGAAAACATGCCTAAGACCGAGTCCTAAACCTCTCTGGTTTGGTCGGAAACTGGAAAACACAATGGTGTTTCTGTTTGTTCATACTGCTGCGCGGCTCCCTATGCGCATGGCTTTTGTTGTTTAATTTTAAAAGTAAGACGGCATCATTTCGCTTGCTATCTGAAAAAAAAAATTATAATATTGCGGGGGGACCACTGTTCCCCTTTCCCATCTAACCCGTTCCACATTTCCCAAATGACAAATCCCTTCAATTTTCAAAGGGATGTGATATCCACACACCCATTTTTACTTTTTCCATACTTTTTTAGTTTTCGGCTGTCGGATCGGATGAATTGAAGAAAATCAACGAACATAAATTAATAAGGGGTGTGTGAAAAGTAAAAAGGAGTGTGTGGATAACATATCCATTTTCAAATGTGTGCCCCAATACTAGAAAGCATCAAAACGCCACTCCAGCAGCCCTTTCCCAAATTTGAGATAAATTTTTTTATTTTCTAAATTTATATTATTTCAAACCTAATTGATTATTTTTATTTAATTAATATACAATTATAGGTACACTAATATCATTATTGAGTTGTGATAATCAATATAAATTCTATGAGTATTGATTAATGAAATTGTTGTTTAGGATAAAAATTGAATTCTTGATTATTGATTGATTAATTGAATTATTGAATAATGAATATGCTTATTCATATTGATTAGTTGAATTAAATTTTTGTTTATTGAATAATTTGTATGATTTTTGGTAATGATTAATTGAATTGTTAGTTTAATTAGTGATTAGTTATATTAGTATAGTCTGCTTTACGATTAAGAGTTTAAGATTTTTTTTTTCATTATACAGTTACATAATAAAACGATACTATATAACTTTAGATATAGACGTCGAATGCTTAATTATTCACCTAATTATCACAAAATAATTCGTAGACACTATCTCCAAAATGACCCTTGCCAACCTAAATCCCACATCATGCTAAGGAACACGAAAACAACTAATTTATTGCTACAGTAAGAAAATGCAAGGATTAGTTTAATTAAGATTCCACTGAGGAAATATTAAAAGTCAAACTTCGCGTCAGTGTTCGAGTTTTCAGTGTTGCCGTTGGTCTCCTGGCTCCCCCGATGGCTGGCGAAAGCGACGGCGGACATAATAGCTTCCCTGCATGCTCGAACGGGGATGCAACCGCCATATTTGTTGACTTTTGAGCTGCTGTTTGGACTGGACTATGATGAGCACCTGTTTGCTTTCGTCTTCTCAAATCATCCCTTTAAGCTCTGCATGTGTTTTTTTGCCCTTTTCTGAGATGGGTTGGGCCTCTTGTTCTCACCAAACAGAGCGGGCCCATTTAATGGGCCTTAATATACAAAATCCTAAACATATACCGTTCAATGATGGCCCGAGTTTAAAACGATCAAAAATGACTATAAAAGGCCCCAAGTCTTGCTAAACAACTAGTTCCCACCCTCAAACCTCCCCCCTTCCTTCCCATAAGAAAAAGTTATAGAAATTGTCTCTTAACTTTAACCAAATTGGAACAGTAGTCTTTCAATTAAAAATTCATGACCATTGGTCTCTTAACTCATCAAAACGTGCAGTTATAGTCATTTTCATCAACTCCGTTATAACTTCCGTCAAAATGAGTTAGTGTCACGCATTTGAGGCTAAATCAATGAGCAAATATGGAAAACCAAATGAAAAAAAATTGTAGCAATGATCCCTCAACTTTAACCTAATTAGAGAAATGGTCCCTCAACTTTAATCTAATTAGAGCAAAGATCTATCAACTTTAACCTAATTGTAGTAATGGTCCTTCCACCATGAGTCATTTTTACTGAATTTTGACAGAGTTGACAAAAATGACCATAGCTGCACTCTTTGATGAGTTAAGGGGCTAATGTTTATGAATTTTTATTTGAGATACCATTACTCTAATTGAGTTAAAGTTAAGGGACTCCCCTCCTCCCCATAAAGGTTAGAAGAATTGAGGATCAGAAATTGAAGACAGAACTTCTGAGTGTAAATATAAATATTCTTAATCGCTTGAGTCACAAACTTATTAAGCTAAGTGACTAGATCAAAACATGCAATTTTGTGTTGTTTAACTTAAGCTATGTAGAGTCTACATATAAATTAAATGCTAAACACACACAATTTTTGTCATTTTACACACATTTGTTCAATCTTGTCCATTGCTTCGTTTGATTTAATTTGATAGCTAAAATTAAAAATGAATGTGCGTGTGAAGCGTTAAAAATGGTAAGTGAAAATCAGATCCAATGGAGAAATCATTGTTATGGGAAGAAGATCCTCTTTGGATCAACTTTGTGAGAATCCTAAAGATCCCCATATCTTGACCGTTCGTTGTACATCGTGTGGTCAGTTTTATTCAGATATTATTTATGTTTAATTTTAAATAATAAAAATAAAATGATAGAATGAATGTCTACGGTATATTATAACGACCCGATCGCCCAAAATGAATCCAGATAGGATCCAATTCCAGTACTTACGTTGCTTATTCGTCTTGAGATCCTGCATGACCCCACCCAACTCAATTGCCACCTATCACGCCGTTGATTTATAAAACCTACTGAAGCTAAAATCACGGATTCATTCAATCGAGAACAAAAGAAAAAAGCTGAAATTACAAGTCTACAACTCCAAAAGGTTTTGGTTTATGGGTTGAAAAAGAAAAAGAAAAAGAGAAAAGTAGCAAGGATGAACTCAGTAGGATCCACATTAGCTATCTACTCCAAATCAATCATCACCTTTGATTTCATTTTCAACGGTGGTGGGTAACTCTCGACCTCAAGCAACATAAAGATTTTTCAATGTGCCGAGAACACGAATCATTACGCTATATGTTATTATACAAGTGGAGAAAATATATTTTTCTTATTTTTCAAGTATCCCTCTACTTGTTTAAATTTTATTGCATATTACATGATAAGATTTCAAACTCGTAAAAAGTAAGAGGAAAGACATTATGCACATTGAATTATTAACCTAACTCACGTCTGCATAGAGTCGGAAGTTGAAAATGTTGTGATGAGGTCTCCCCTCCTTCTACTTGTCTTCGGTGACTTTGTTTAATGAGGCATGATGAGTGCCTCCAAGGTCACGTATTTCCAACAGCATGCGTGCGTGGGTCATTGATATGTGCTTTTCAACACCCACATTTTCCCTCATCCAATCCAATGTGTGTTATATTATATGTGTAGTGGTATAGGCACTAACAACTAATAGCAACTGAGGAGGAACTCTTACTGTATACCAGCACCTTTCCTTGCCTTACAAAATCAATTACAAGGGCCTTTGGCGGGCCTAGCAGCCTACCATATCCCCTCCCAATTGAGAACAACTTCCCTAAAATCGAGTTCTCTTGGAACGACATTCAAAGTTAATTATGTCTGCTATGTGAAAAAAATATAAAAAGATGTCACAATTCATTTGAAATATTACTACAGTGACATTTTCGTAATATCGATAAGAGTACTAGAAAAAGATTAGGTTTTTTTTTTTTAATGGGGAAATTTCTACAAAGACCAAAGTTTTTAAAGGATTTAAAGTTTCAAACCATTTTATGAGAAGAGGTGGAACCCATGAACCACTTTTCCCATCACCACCACAAGTGGAAGTGGGAAACCCAACAAAAGAAGTTCATCTCCTCCATATCAAGAACAAGAAGTGGATGAAAAAACAACATAGCAATTTCCCATTTTTTGGGGGTGGTCCACTGTTTGTGCTTTTAAAAAGTGGACCCACAATATATCAAAGACCATTTTTTTAGCTCATATTTGTAGATTACAGTTGCTAGTTGAATTTTTTCTTTAAATTATTAAAAATAAATCTAATTTTGGATCGTCATATCATTTGGTTGACAATGTATGGTCTACGAGATGATTTCCTAGTACTTTCCAAAGATGGAAAATAAAAAAAGGAAAATGTCGTAGACCATACGTTGTAGATCAAATAATACGACGATTAATAATTAAGCTCTTTTTAATGATTTAAAGAATAACTCAAATGATTAATCACCACCTCATATGGTATCTAGTGTACAAGAAATAATCTTAAATTTTAGTATCTCTATCATCACCGGAAAAAACCAACTAATAAAAAGGTAGGACCCACAAAGTGGCTAATGATGTGGGAGAGGAGTTAATTAGTCCAACAGAGTTCTTACTACCAAAAGGAGACACTTTTGCTCCCCTACAAATAAAAACTGCCTCAGATTCCCTGCCCACACAAACGTGTTAGCCTTGATGGATGTCCCTCCACTCTCTCTCTCCCCTCCCTCCCTCTCTCTGCCTTTTGTAAGTCCTCAACTATTTGAATCTCCAAAACAATAGAGAGAAGGGAAGCAAAGGAAGCAGAAGAGTTGTCGTTTTCTTTTGGATTGGTCAAATCTTGTACCAAACCAAATTAGCCGCTTTCAAACGAGCTGCCTATTCACGTCCTTCCTCCTCCTCCTCCTTCTTCCTCAGCATTTAGGTTTCATATACTCCACAAGTTTCAAACTTTGAATTCGACTCAGTCGGTTTCTGGGTTTTTGCCTTCTTGGGTAGTTTTAATTTCAGCTCCGGAAGAACTTTCACTACAAAAGCTACCAGGTTAGTGTTTACTTTGCCTTGAAAATTTTACCCAATTGGATTTTTTTGTTACTTTGTTCAAGAGAAAGAAGAAAGGTAAGAACTTTCAGCATAGCTAATGCAACTGCTCAAATGCACTGTAATTTTTCTTTCATTTCCAAAATTAGATTCTCCAACAGAGAAAAGGGTCATGAAATTTGACAAATTTGGATGCGTTTTTGGATTGGGATTCACTAACTTTGTGTTCCAGAATTACCCATTTGAATTTTGAATTTAATTGATAAAAAGACTAAAAACCCAGAATTGTTTAAGAAATTAAAGGGAGGGAGCTGAAATTTGACAGCTTTGAATGTTAGTGAGATTCAGACAAAATGAGCTTTAAAGTGTTGTGTTGATTTTCTTGTCTGAAATGGTTGCTGAGATGAGGCAAAGCACTAAGCTTTATGCTGTTGAATTTCTTATTCCCATTATATTCTTGTTATCTCTGGAAGGACTATTCTCTAATTAAAATAGTAGATTGGGGTATTGTATTAATTACTTGTTTAAGGAGAGGCTCCTCTCTTTCTTGCAAAGGCAAAAACCTGGTGTTTTTATTTGAGTTTTAAATTGTTAAAGTTCAATGGAGTTTTCATTGGTGCATTTCCTAACTCTTTCCCCCTCCCTCTTTCCCTCTCTCTAAGTTTCTTTTTCTCTTTGGAAGGATTTGATTTAGCTTAAATTTCGATATTTCGCTGGTTTTCGGGGGCTCAGTTGTGCATTTGCCACTCTATAACCTCATATGTTCGTGGTGTTTGTTGTTCCAACTTTAAGTTATTATCTTGATTTCGTTCACTCTCGAAGTGTAGCTCGCAGGAACGATGGCAACATCTGCAATGCCGGTCCCTCGGGTAGCATCTAATTTTGATGAGGTTTCTATGCATCAGAGCTTGCTCTTCTCTGATAGTCTCAGGGTACTCCTCTTTTGCTTAAATATTATTGCTTTAGTTGGTTCTTAGTTTTGCAAATTCAGTGAAGTGAAATAAAAATATCCGAATTCAGGAGACGTTAGCTTGTTCTAGTGCAAAATTCCCTGCAACTGAAGTTGTGTGATTTTCGTTGTGCATTGCATTACTTTTCAGGATTTAAAGAATTTGAGAACGCAATTGTACTCAGCGGCAGAGTACTTTGAACTATCGTACACAAATGATGACCAGAAACATATGTGAGTTGTTCCGATTCATGGCAATTGGGGTTTTACTATGCTAATTCTTTGTATCCATATTATTTTTGCAAAATTAAACAAATATCCTCTTGTTGTGCAGAGTGGTGGAAACATTGAAAGATTATGCCATTAAAGCTCTTGTGAATACGGTGGATCATTTGGGTTCCGTTACATACAAGGTTAACGATCTCTTCGATGAAAAGGTGGATGAAGTTTCTGGCACAGAATTTCGGGTATCTTGCATTGAACAGGTAAGTTAACTGTGAAATTAAAGAAATCGTTTATGATCCAGGTCTAACTATAGAAAAAAATCTTGAACAAGCTTGTCCGATATGTGTTTCTGTATAAAATGATTGGCGAAAAATGCCTTTTTGGGGCCGAGGTATAAGATAGTTAGTCTCGCATGTAAGTTCGTAGCTCATTCTTCAAAAGTTTTGCATGATAATCTTCAGTTAAGAAACCAATGGGTCATTGCACAACAGTGTGCGACTTATTGCACCGAATTCAATCCTACAATTTGTAGCTATGTATTCAATCACAAGAAACCAATGCTCTTTTATGTTTCTTTTAGAGGATAAGGACATGTCAAGAATACATCGATCATGAGGGTCTTTCTCAACAGTCATCGGTTATAGATACTCCTAAATACCACAAGCGGTACATCTTGCCAGGCAAGTACACCACCGTTGTCTCAGTTTACTGTTTTCATACCATAAAACACTCCATTTTATGATTTTTGACCTCGTTTTTTTGGAAATACGGAGATAGAAATGAATAAAAATTCTTACAACTCAAAATCATGTTCAGTTGGTGAGACCATGCACAGAGGCAGCAGAACTAAATCCAAATACCAAGGATGCAACCTAGATGACGAAGATGATTGGCATCAATTTCGGAATGGTAAGATGCTTCATCTCCCATTTTGTTTCAGTGTGTATAATTAATCAAGAGTTTAACATAATCTGGTTCTTGTTGTAATTTGATTCGATCCTAAAGCTGTTCGCGCTACAATTAGAGAAATCCCACCGTCTACAGTCAGGTAAATATTACTGCGGTATCTTGCTTGAATCAAGTTGATGACCCAATTTCATATGTCATAAAGGATGGTCATGTTTTGTGCAGCAAAGGGCGTTCTCCGTCTCCTTCTCCACAACCTCCCCAGCGAGCTGGAGTTTTTTCTTTTACATCTACCATGCCCAAAAAGGAATTAGGTGAGTATGCATCTTGGACATTGCGATATTGACACCGTTATAGTGAGTTGGATATTGATAATCTGATTTTTGATGATGTTTTGAATCAGACAAGCGAACAGTTTCGCCTCATCGATTTCCACTTTTACGGTCTGGATCTCTTGCAAGTAGGCCAACTACCCCAAACAAAAGTCGGTCAACTACCCCGAACTCAAGTAGGCCTACAACTCCAAATCTTTCTAATCCAAGAAGACGGGTGAGTGTCAAACGCTGATTATTTTTTCAATGTTTCTTTTGAAGTTCATTAGATTTTCAACATACTTGGTACGGTTCCCTTCTATTGTGATAGCTGTAAACTGAGAGTTCGGTGTTTATGTATATTCAGTACCCTTCGGAGCCTCGGAAATCAGCTTCAATGCGATTACCTGCTGAAAGAGATAATGGCAGAGAGGTTGAACAATCCCCCAGCAAAAGTAAACGGCTCCTCAAGGCCTTGCTTAGCCGGCGCAAGTCAAAGAAAGATGACATGCTATACACTTATTTGGATGAATACTGAGAAATTGAGGGAGGATGTACAATGGAAGCAGAAAATTACGGTTTCCACCTTTCCCCTTTTGTTTGATTACCTTTTCGTTTTACATAGCAGTGTAATGTTTTCAAGTTTTATAAACAGTATATATCAATTATTACTTCCCATTTCAGAAGTTTGCTTGGTAAGAGAAATACTTTCGAAGCGATAGCGTTGCGATGATATGCGTTGAAAAATCAGTCCAGAACTTCATAATCAATCATACAATGTTAGAAAACTAATGAAAATGACTTGAAAACTTTGAGTTTTAACGATAAAGACAAAATAAAGGGTAAAGTGAATAGTATCATAGTTGACTTTTTAATGTAAAAATATGGTTTTTTGTTAAAGTAAATAGTACCGGGAGTTTTTCGTTAAAGTTTTCTACAATGTAGGGTTTAGGAGCAATCTGATCGTTTTGTAGGAGAATGCATTCAATCTAGCTGCGACTGTAAACTGAATTACACATAAAATAGCATTCATACGCTGTGTTGAATATATCGCTGAATCTTATAGGTCATAAGCAAAGTAATCAAACTACATTTCATGCTCTGAACAGTTCCACAAATACCAACTTGAATTGTTACACATCATTTCATAGAAAAACTAGCAAAGCAAAGTAGCTAACTGGTCACAATTCTAATCCATTTCCAAATTCTTCGATTGTCTTTGTGGCGAGTGTCAATGCATCTAACAAAGCGCTATATGATGCTCGAAGAAATCTCGCCTCAACAGCCTCAAAGTGCCTGTACATAAGATTAAAATCAACCACAGGTTCAGCAGAATTTTTTTTGTAGCAGATTTACTGAATTTAGCCCACAACTTAGCTTTGAACCCACTTTTTTGTCGATAGTTTGGTCGTTAGGCGATAATATTGTTCCTCCCTCACCCCATATAGCATTTTCTTACATCAGAATCAATCCAATGATTCTTCAATAAAAGTTTGGAAAATTAATTTTATCGAACGGAAATGCTTACACTGAAAGCTTGCAGTTGGAAACTGACATCTGCCTCTTCACCTTGTCTGGTTGCAACTGCAGTAATAGATGGAATCAGATAAGAAAACAATTAAACCAAATGAAGTTAGGAACTGAGCAAAACATAGCTTTAACATATGAAGCATCACCTCCTTATCAACAGCTAATGTTGCATAGACGATTGAAGCACTTTCCTCGGACTCAAAATCTACCTCCAAGTCACTGCACACAGACCTCCATTTTCTTAATATCGATGCTCCTACTATGCGGGTTAAAAGAATTCGCAGAGGCAGATAAATTATAAACGATGAAAGTTGAATCAATGATCTCCGCTTCCAAGAGAAACAACCCTTGTAAAACTTTTACAAGGCCACGCAACTGTACGTCCTCCCGTGGTCCTTGATGCATAGTTTTCACATTCAAGTTTTCAAGTTTATTAAAAGAACTATCTAGAGTAATCTCAAGATCCATGCACAACATTTTTGAACAGGGTTCGCCTCAGAATATCTTGATCTACCTACCTCACCAAGAGCTCTAGAACTACTCCCTAACATAGCTGAAAACCCCATCAGCTCCTACGAATCCACGAATTAGCTCAACCAAAATTTTGAAAACCTAACACTGAAGTGAAACGTCGAAATATAGCAGCAATTCAACTTTTCCAAGAAAGTTATGTTGTCCTTCACATTGTGAATGATGAACATCGGTTAATGTATGTACAGCAATATTTCAACGAACGAGATGAGTTTCGTTCAGTTTTAACTTATCACAACAACTATGGGAAGCACAGAGAGAAGTTCAATGGAGTGGAAATACATAAAACTAATCATATAAGCTACACATACATAAACCCAGAAGCAAAACTATCGAAAATAAACTCACTAGGAATTCAAAAAACAGATACTATAAACTGCAATTCGTTCAAACAGATACTCAAGAAAGCAAATTCACGAATAATATACATAAAGATAGAACCTTTTACAAATCGAAAACAAACCCATATCCAAAAATCAACTAAGGATCTTTACTTTTCGGTTCCTGAGGGATTGAAAGAGGAAAATAATCAAAGCCCAGAAAAAAAAATACAGGAGAAACTGCTGACTTTAATTACAAAAGTAAGGAGATTTCAACAGAAAAACATACAGAGAAAAATAGATATTGGTATATAAGAGAGGAAGGAGAGAGAGTACCAGCTAAACTCCCACTGGGTTTGGGCATCTGCCATGTCAGAAGCTGCTGCAGCCATGGTTCTCTGGAGCTGAGAAGCTGGAGAAGCTGAGCAGCGCCTCTCACATTATCGGGTTCTAGTCTTATAGACGAACAAAACGCTGCGTCTCAAAGAACCAAAACGACGTAGTAAAGGAAGGAGTTGTGTGGTATAAGATAATATTTTTAAACTGACGGAAGTACCCTTAGTTCTAGTGGTGTGAAATAGGTACGGAAACTGGTTTTCGAGGTTTAATAAGCCGAATCCGGATCCTCATCGGATGCTTTTTGTGAGGATTTCGGAAATTCATGAATCGTGTTCTTTCATCGTACATCATGTAATTAAAATTATTTTAAATATTTTTATTTAAAATTAAACATAAATAGTATTTGACAAAAACTGATCATATAATTTACGATGAACGAACACATTTCATGAATTTCTGAAATCCCCACGAAAAAAAAATCCGAAGAGGATCCTGTTGGTTAATAGTTAATACGCATAGGCATTTGGGTATATTCCAGCGTATATCTGCCATCCTTCTCAATAAACTCCCGTTGCTCGAGAGATGGCATCTTATATAGCACAACAAAAGCATCTCTCTCCTCTCTCCCTCTCTCTCTCTCTCCCTCTCTCTCTCTCTCTCCTCTCAAAACCTACCTTCCTTTCATTCAATTTCGACACCTTCTTCTCATCCAATCAAACAGTACATATTTTTTCGCAGCCACATGCAAAGGCCAGGTACGTTATTCTTCATATATAACATCATCATTTGGTTTACCGATACTCAGTCTTCAATTTATCATCGATCTTAAATTTTGAATTTATGAACCCTATAGTTGTTAATTATAAAGGAGTATTTGTCTTGGGTAAGATGATATGTTTGTTTGAGGTAAACCACCGCTTGGTGCTGCCTGCATGTATATTGTATATCATACTAATATTTGTGCTGTCTTTAGTTAGTACTACTGTACTAGGGTTGGTTGTTCAAACTCCTGGTTTTTCATGTATATTCATCCCTTCGTTTTCGTTCCTTGATTTTTCTTTGATTCATTTAGTCCCAAAGTATCAAGGTGTTTTCGTTTGTTTTCGGATAAAATAAAAATTCATGAAGAAAATTGGCCAATTATAAAAATTCAAAGATAATCGGCTAAAATTATAGTTTAGGAAAAAAATTGGCAACTCCTTACAAGTTCGGAGAAAAATCGGCCAATACCTCAAAATTTTATACCAAAAATTTATTATGATAACACCAAATAAATAAAAAAAGAAAGACCCTATTTCTTGTTTGCTCTCATTCTGTAAAGCGTACAATCTGTAAAGACTTGTTTGTCTCCAGTATAAATGGATAAAATTATGATCTTGATATGTTGCAAGTGAATTGAGGGGTTGGGATCCGCCTAAATATTGGCCCTTGTGATCCTCTCTCCATTCCTGCCTCCGACTGCAACATGTCTGTATAAAAGGCCTCATATCTTGTTACCAAATCCCGGTTTCCGGGAAGAACACTTGACGCAGCATTCACCAGTGCCGATGGAATGAAAAATCGATGAACCCCAGTTGAAAGAAACGCGGGGTGTTCTTTGACGATCAGCAGCAGCTTATGTGATGGCATGTCCGACTCTTGCTGGTTTTATAGTTCTGAGGGCTCTCCTTCCATTCTCCAATGCCAATGAAAAGAGGCCAAAGAGGTATAAGAGGAAAAGATGTAGCTTTTCAGATATGCTGGACGTGAATGACACACTTCTCCCTTCTGCGCTGCTTTTTCTGATACGGGAAATTCTTGTAACCATCCACCCTGTAAAAGACAGTATATATTAGCACGTAATCACAGATTATATTGACATCAATACAGCAGGCATGCTGCCATTTGGTCCGTGCTCTTATACAGAATAGAGATGGAAGATTTTGTTTAGGTTAAATTTGCTTACCCGAACTTGTTTCAGGCAAATTTGTCCAATCATGTGGCTCGGTCTTTGCTTCCGTTGCCTTGATCAACTCCATAAGAGCTTTGTTTACCTGATATTCAAAACAAATTAACATAAGATTTCCTTTACACGCCAAGCATCATTGAATTATATAACGGATGATTCCATATAACGGATTTACCTCCTCGGTCCTTTCATGACTCACTAGATGCCCTCCAGGAAGATCTACCATTCTAGCAACAGGATGCAGCTTCTCTGCCAGTCTCCTTGCATGATATATTTGAGCAATGACGTCATGCCTATCAATTTAATGAATGTCAAGATGGTTGCCAGAAGAATATGTGGTGAACTGTTAATCAAAATTGACAAGTTTCACACAAACACTTGATTTTTGGAGATAATTTGTTTGAGAGTCGGAAATGTACGTATGAAGCAGTGCCTTTCTGCAGGCATACAAATTCCAGACCACTAACAGTCTTATCTTGACACACAACATGGAAAAAAAGGGGACATCTGAGATGCACTGCATTGTATGTATGACCGCACCTGCCATGAATGACTGAAACGAGAAATCCTGCTGAGCGGATCAATTCAATCTCCTTTCGTGTCATTTTATGCGTCCAGCATGCATTGATTTGACCCTCGAAACCATGGTTGGACTGCATCCCGGTTGCTGATATACCTTTGACATATTCCTGGAGATAGGTTCCAATTCAGAACATGGATATTGTACTACAAATTGTATCTAAGCCTCAACCGAAATATCAAAACAATCAATAAGCAGTTCCCTTAGGATTTCTTACTTGATATAAAATCGCCCTTCTCGTGTTGGATCCAACATATTCTTCAAGATATCCCTGCACGTTAATACAGCGAATGTGTGAGAGTTTCGTTGTTTAAAGCATGAGTCATGTCCCTATTAGTCCAGAGTTAACAGACGGAAAAATAATAGAAGCAAGAGCACCGCAGACCTTCGAGTAGTGCGTGTCCAAGTCTACAGCCGCCCTTTGCTCGGGAGTCTTTGCCTTAAAAAACCGGACAGCAATGGATAGTGTTTGTCGGTCAAGCTGCAACACATTGAACATATTAATGAGAAATCAACTTCACCTCCTGCAAGCAAATTTACGTACTGTTTCTAGTTCATGGGTAAGAAATCACGAACCCTTGGTAAACATTCGAAACCTCCCCCGGTCACATTAAGCAAAGCCAACGACAGAATTCTATCGGGCACCATTGCTGCTAATTTGCAAGCTATCATAGCTCCTGTTGTGGTAACAAAATTCACGTCAGACTAAAGAAATAAATTAACGAAACCAAAGAAAGAAAGAAACCAAGTCCTGCTACGAAGTAAATTCAGCTCACTGTTTGTAATTCAGTCAGTGCCGAAAACATGAACTCACCCATCGAATGCCCGAAAACATGGGCTTCTGTCCACCCCAAGTGATCCATCAATGCAATTGCATCCTTTGCCATTGTTCTTGTTCTGCCACAAACAAAAACAAATCATCATTAATTCAACTTCTGATCCCCATTATCCGTATTTTCGGAAAATTCACGTAACTTTTTACAAATCTTCGATAAAAAATCAAACTTTTCACCAAATTTAACACTCAACAGACGATAAATGAGCACTAACAAATACTAAAACACATTTTATTGCCTGTTTAGTGCCACTTCGTAAAAAAGTTTTATTTTTTGTTAGAGTACATATACTTCCTTATAAGAGCAATCACAAGCCAACAAGCTTCTCGCTTCGCGAGGGTCGAAGAAACGTCTATATCCTACAGTATATAATTATATAATTGAATACTATTTTTTTCCGAGCAAGAAAATTTTGACTTTTTCAAATGCGTAATGAAAACTCACGTATATTCGGATTTTTTCGTGGGGATGGAGCTCCGACCCATGCCTCTGTTGTCGAAGGCACACACCTCGATGTCACCGCCGCTAAAACCAGCCTCATTGTCGCAGCAGGCGGCGGCTGCCACCCTCTCGTCGTCATTGGGTGCAACGGACACCGTCAGTCCCTGAATCTGTGGGCCCCACGAGTCGTGAGTCCCCGCCAAACCTGTCCATCCATTCCAAAATCCATCAACAACACGGAAAATTCAGACCAAACCAAAACCCAGTTCGTATAAATCATTAAAACAGAAAATAAAATAAAATCCGATCAGAAAAAGATAGAAAAAAAAAAGAAAGAAAAAACTGAATCTTCGAGATAGGCGACCTATGATGAGGAGGACCTTGGTCGGTCCGCTGCCGTACGTTTCGTAGAAGATTTTGATTCCGTCGTTGAGCTTGGAGTCCGCTGCGGCGGCATTCTGCGGCGACGCAACCTCGCAAAACGGCATCCTATTCGCGATGAACGAGTGATATCAAATTCTAGAGAGAGAGAGAGGGAGAGGGAGGCAAACTGCGTTTTGTTCAGACGGGGTGAACGAGTGATATCAAATTCTAGAGAGAGAGGGAGGCAATCTGCGTTTTGTTCAGATTTCGGAGAGAAACTGAGGAATTTAGCGTGGTTGGATATGGCCGAGTCCTTATAGGAATATAGGAAGTTGTTGGCGGGAGCGGTTGTTTCGGGGTAGGTGAATAGGCCGCTGTACCGGATATGGTCAAAGTCAACAAACTCACCCAGTCTGAAGTCAGTAGGAAGCATCTGCATGTAACGTAAAAATTTATGGTTTTTAAGATAAAATTGTTTTTGAGATTGTCATAACTTATTTTTAGTCTCTTTTTATTTTTGACAGTCAATAAGTTTTTGATCTTTTGAGTACTTATTTTTATTTTTATAGTCCTAGTAGATATTATGTGTTTAATTGTTTAAGTTCTAAAGGGTGTCAAATTCATGTTCGTTTTATCCCAAAATCGATAGAGTTAGTCCCTGATTTTATCTATTATCAATAATTTTGATCTTTTGTGAAAATTTTCTATTATATAAGGACTAAATGACAAAATATCCTTAATTTTTGTTAGATTGTTTTGGCCCATTGTTTATCAATTGAGTGTATTTTTGTTATTTTGGTCCTTAAATGATTGACAGTGGATAAACTCAGCGACCACTTTTATTGATTCAAATCTCAAGAACTAAAATGAGAAGCTACATCAATCTCAGAGACTATTTTAGCCAAAATAACAAAATTTAATTAACTTAGGGTTAATTAAACATATGCCCTCTAAAACTCAATTTGAGTCTTATTTAACTCTCTAATACTTGAAACGGGAAGGAATACGTGAGAAACAATTTGAGTATTTAGGAAGTTAGGCGACACATTTTGAGTTTCAAGGACTTAAGTATAATTAATCTCGTTATTTAATTGATTAGAATAGCTAATTACATAATTAAATTGTTACTTTATTTGTCAAATACAATTAATTGTTTAAGAACTATTAGTGGGTCCCTAAATAAGCAAAAAGTTCAACGAGCAAGAGTAATTAGCCAAATTGTCAAATTAAACACTCTCCTTTTGGTCCAATACACATTCTAGAAGTTTGACTTTCCTTGATTCTGGTTAGATTACGATTTGGTCACAACGTAGAATTGGCTAAACATTGTATACCCCTCTTTGTACTCACGTTCAAATCTCACTATCCGTCGAATCTATCTTCTTGTCAAGTTCAAATTCCTCTCCCATAGAGCAAAGGAATAGTGTTTGGCTTGTGCTTTCGCTTTGAATGGGTGTCCTCTTTGGATAATAAATGGTTGGATAGAAAATCTCACTGTCCGTCGAATCCATCTTCTTGTCAAGTTCAAATTCCTCTCAGCAAAGGAATAGTTTTTGGCTTGTGCTTTCGCTTTGAATGGGTGTCCTCTTTGGATAATAAGTGGTTGGATAGAAAATCTCACTGTCCGTCGAATCAATCTTCTTGTCTAGTTCAAATTCCTCTCCCGTAGAGCAAAGGAATAGTGTTTGGCTTGTGCTTTCGCTTTGAATGGGTGTCCTCTTTGGATAATAAATGGTTGGATAGAAAATCTCACTGTCCGTCGAATCCATCTTCTTGTCAAGTTCAAATTCCTCTCAGCAAAGGAATAGTGTTTGGCTTGTGCTTTCGCTTTGAATGGGTGTCCTCTTTGGATAATAAGTGGTTGGATAGAAAATCTCACTGTCCGTCGAATCAATCTTCTTGTCTAGTTCAAATTCCTCTCCCGTAGAGCAAAGGAATAGTGTTTGGCTTGTGCTTTCGCTTTGAATGGGTGTCCTCTTTGGATAATAAGTGGTTGGATAGAAAATCTCATTGTCCGTCGAATCCATCTTCTTGTCAAGTTCAAATTCCTCTCCCGTAGAGCAAAGGAATAGTGTTTGGCTTGTGCTTTCCCTTTGAATGGGTGTCCTCTTTGGATAATGAATGGTTGGATAGAAAATCTCACTATCCGTCGAATCAATCTTCTTGTCAAGTTCAAATTCCTCTCCCGTAGAGCAAAGGAATAGTGTTTGGCTTGTGCTTTCGCAAGCTTTGAATGGGTGTCCTCTTTGGATAATAAATGGTTGGATAGAAAATCTCAATGTCCGTCGAATCAATCTTCTTATCAAGTTCAAATTCCTCTCGCGTAGAGCAAAGGAATAGTGTTTGACTTGTGCTTTCGCTTTGAATGGGTGTTCTCTTTGGATAATAAGTGGTTGGATAGAAAATCTCAATGTCCGTCGAATCCATCTTCTTGTCAAGTTCAAATTCCTCTCCCGTAGAGCAAAGGAATCATGTTTGGCTTGTGCTTTCGCAAGCTTTGAATGGGTGTCCTCTTTGGATAATAAGTGGTTTATTGTCAAGTTCAAATTCCTCTCCCGTAGAGTAATGGAATAGTGTTTGGCTTGTGCTTTTGCTTTGAATGGGTATCCTCTTTGGATAATAAGTGGTTGGATCGAAGGAATAAGACCACTCTGAATCTCTGTGTTTGGAGTGTGCAGACCGAGAGGTCCAGGCTGTTCAAAGTTTTAGGTTTTTGTGAAGCAGCAAGTGAAATAGGCTAATGAAGATGTAGGTTAAAATTAAGTGGTCTGAATCTCTCAATCCGCGGCTTCAAAGGCATAGATCTAGAGTGGATCTCAATCCAAATGGAAATTATGGCAGCTAAAAAAAGTAGTTGGTGCATCTTTGGATGGACGGTTTGAGAGATGGATGGTAATAAGGTCGGCCTTGGCTTGTGCTTTCGCTTTGAATGGGTGTCCTCTTTGGATAATAAGTGGTTGGATAGAAGGAATAAGATCCACTCTGAATCTCTGTGTTTGGAGCGTGCAGACCGAGAGGTCCAGGCTATTCAAAGTTTTAGGTTTTTGTGAAGCGGCAAGTGAAATGGGCTAATGAAGATGTAGGTTAAAATTAAGTGGTCTGAATCTCTCAATCCACGGCTTCAGAGGCATAGATCTAGAGTGGATCTCAATCCGGATGGAAATTATGGCAGCTAAAAAAAGTAGTTGGTGCAGCTTTGGATGGACGGTTTGAGAGATGGATGGTGATAAGGTCGGCCTTCTACGTTGATCACGTGGAAAGACATATTTGGTGTTTACTTGTGCTTATATTACATGCTTAAATTCTGCATAATTACATCTCATGTAAAATCAAAAACACTAATTGTTATACCTACAAGTTTTTTGGATACGAACGGGACCTCAGATGCAAAGATAAAACGCTCTTAATCAACTGAGTTGTATTTACAAGATTAACAAATCTAAAAACAAGTTGATGCGTACTTGGAGGTAAGCTAAGCATGAAGAACAGTTCAAACCGTTGGAAACAACCATCCCATCGTCCATCCGAGGAGCAAACCTGCCCCGGCAAGACCCAATCCCACCGCGAATGCAACAACGCCCGTGTTAATTTCGTACCTTGGTCTGCCGCCCCGTTTTCCGGCCCTGCGCTGACCCTTCTTCATGTGCCTGCCTTTGTGAGGGGACCATGGTTGGTCCTTGTTATTGAGCTGCAGGCAGAATTTCTCGAGCTGCAGCAATTGCAGCCACTGCTTGTAAGCAAAGAGTTGTGAGGCCTGCTTCAAAAACAGAGTGATTATGTGTTCCTTCTCTGTATGGGCTTGCTTTGCTGCTTTTTCTGCGTTCCTAGCTCGTGTTTGAGAGTGGCACAAAGCTTCCAATAGCTCGGCTTTGGTTCGATTGTCTTCTGAAATCTTTTGGGTTTCCACCTCATCCTTGCTGAAACAAATTATATTATAAATGAAGGGTATCATGAATGAAATTGATCAAGTAATCTCCGAGAAGTTTTCAAGCAACAAGATATCTGCTTCATTTAGATACAGGCATCGCAAGCTCGTACAGAAAAGTAAAGAAGCCTGGCATATTACTCTAATACTGGGGGAAATAGGCAGACATTTATAATGAGCCAATAATTTCACATACGCACAAAGGAAATTTACGAAAAATACGGTTTACATGATCCTTGAAACATACAAAAACTTCAGAAGAATTGTCCCTTTCATGTAAGAGGGAAGGTAACAGGTTGATCTTCGATTATCATGAAACATAGAACATACGGTTCTATAAATTTTTTAAATTTGTTCAAATGATCTACGAATACCAGATGATAGTGGTCAACTGCGAAAACAATTGTAAAGCAAAAGATACAAATTTACCTTAAGGGACTGCAAGACTCATGTGTTGAGTGACCAGAAGTAAGGCTTCCCCATGTATAAGTGTCCATATTGGAGAAACCCATTTCAGCCATCTGATCCATGGCTGAATTAGGGTCGAAAGCAGAGGGACCCTTCCTACGATGCTTAACCCGGGGCCGCGGGAGATCACAATTCTCAATATGTTCCAGTGACTTCTGAGCAACCAAGGAAGCCAACTCATCTTTACCTGCAGAGCGCCACCACGGTTCAGTTTTCTCAGTTCCCACCCATTGGGATTCTAAACTGGAAGACATTTTCTTGGGTTCCTCAGAGCTCAAGCAGTTCAAAGAATCCAAGTTCATGAGATGATCATCTGAGTACCAAAACTCGCCCGAGTCCTTTCTCTTAGGAACTTTTGGATCATTCCCAATTCCAGCATTGAGCTCTTGCATTCCTTTATTCTGGTCACTTTTTGTACAAGTGACAGAAACCTGGCACGGCTGCTCAACAAAAGAATTAGCACTATTCTTCATATCAATTTGAGTACCCAAAACCCCGTTGGACTGGTAATAGTCGCTTATGATCGGAGTTTTATGAACAAATCCAGAATTCAAAGCTTCAAGTTCAGCCCCCAGGACTGTTAGCTGTTCATACGTAAACTCCTTCTGCGGTCCACAGTTGGGTTCCAGGTTCAACCACCACTTGGTGTTGGGTGCTAGTTCAGGATTTGGGTTATAAGGCATGCAATCTGGTTTGAGGTTCTCAGGTGCAATATCAGATTCCGTTTTTGAGGAAGATGATGACGGGCAGGAAGAAAATTTTGGAGCGCTCCACGCATCTTCTTGGACAAAACAACAGTTTGCTCTACGCTGCCATGTAGTACGTGCTCCTGCTGCTGCCATATCTTGTCTATCTGTAACAGATTTTACAATGAAAAAACAATATTCAGTTGTACTACACTCAGTGAGGCATCTAATTTGAATGCGTAATTAGGTATTTGAAAGCTTTTAACTTGTCTAATGCCGAAAGAGACTCGACCAGTAAATCCTAAGTCTCAACAAAAGAACAAAGATCCGAGATAGGCAGGAGCATCTAAAGACGAAACAAAGAAATTCAGATGATTTCACCAAATTGAATCTTTAACTTTGGTTTGCAAAACTAGCAGGAAATCTTAAGCACTCGTGGGCGTAACAACATTGGCTAGAGCCTAGAGGCTATGCACCTAAATTTGAGTCCCCCTACCGCAATTTAGATTAGTTTAAAGTAGAATATCGATCGTAAAAATGGGAATCTAAAACCAAACCAGATTCTGTAAATTGTACAATCTACGATAATATAGTACAAACACTGAAGACCTAAACAAAATTGACAAATACCACGTTAGTTCATGCAATATATATTCTGTAAGTGGAAGTTGGACCCAGATTCATACAGAAACGTCAAATTTTAATAAAAAGATGTAAAATTTACACAATTAGAGCAAAACCCAACTCAAATCACTCCATAAAATTGAGAAAAACCAAACGGAAACTAGAAAATCCCATTCAAAAAGGTGAAAAACACAGATTGAGCAATAAAGTATTGAACTTTCATCTAAAAATTTTGAAAGAAAAAAAAAGCAAAAAACTACCTTCAAAAGGAGATGGGAATTCTGGATTTCGCATACGTTTTCTGGGATTCGAAAAAGCAGATGCAGACGACAGAGAGACCTCCTCCTCCTTCTCCTCCTTCTTTCTTGTCTCCTACTTCACCGTCGCCTGCTTGCTTGCTAAAATAATGCAAGTCGGTAATATCCGTTTTCAATTCAGTGCGTAAAATATCCAAAAATACCGAAGTCTCAAAGCTTTGCGACACTTTCTTTCTGTGCTGAATGGAGTGGTACGTTGTGCTGAAGAGGGTTGTACCTCGATGTGGAAAATGACATGGTCCTAATTTTGGTGGGAAAATACACGTTCGTTGCCCCATTGGTGGGAAAAAAGACTTTTAGTTACACCGTTCTCGTCATCGTCATCGTTACGTTCTGTGTCAATTATTTGTTATGTAATAAAAAGTAACTCTTAATACTATAGGTTTGTTTAGCTAAAATAATTTCTGAGATTGACGTAACTCCTCACTTTGGTTCATGAGATTTGAAATTGATAGAACTGGTCTTTGACTTTGTCTACAATCAATCATTTTCATTCGTACAAAAAAAAAATCTGTTAAATAAGAACAAAAAATGATAAAAATACTCTCAATTTAACAAAGAATGGGATCAAATGATTTGACAAAAATTGAAGGTATTTTGTCATTGTATTCTTGTTTAACGGAAAAAATTTACGAAATGATCAAAATGATTAATGGTGGACAAATTTAGATACCAGTTTTATCGATTTTAAATCTCAGAGATCAAAATGAGAAGTTATGTCAATCTCAAACTCATTTTGGCTAAAAAGCTAATATTTTATGATTAATACGAGATGTCATGTAGTAGTGTTTACACTAACACCGTCTCATTCTGTGTCAATCACAATTGCTATATAAAAAGAAATTAACACTGAACATTACATAATTGACACGAAATGATATGTAATGATGTACCAGTGACATGTAAGTTTCTATAGTGGTCATATTGCTACAATTGGGGGTGCAATGTGCATTATGGCATCCATTCGTTTTGAAGTTCCTATTGGGATATTATTTCTCCTTCCATTTTGATAGGGACATTAACTTGTAAGCTTGAAATTTTGATAAGTGTTTTACCAAATTGGTAATTTACACATGGGGTCAAGGCCATGCCACCCATTTTCGTTTTCAGAAATTGACATGATAGAAAAGATCACATCACTCACTTCCAAACCGTCCTTCGTACGTATTATGGGACGCAAGTTGAACCCACCATTGACCGACCGGACATGTCATATTTTTACATGCAAAGTTAAGTTGGTTGGTCAAGGGTAGTATTTTTATTACAACACGGTTAGACAAGTTAATTGGTTGGAGTGTGATATCTACACACCTTTTTTTACTTTTCTTACTTACACTTGGGGTCAAATTGTTCTCTCGTAAATTAAGTACTGTGAGGCCAATCAGTCAACAGTAGTGTGCTCGCTCTTTGTAGCCGAGTTTGAATCTGTATTTTAGAGTATTGTTAAGTCAGCCGGTCAACGATAACACACCCGCTCCTTGTAGTGAGATTTACCCGCTTCACGTAGCTAAGTTCGAATTCCCTTTTAAAATATCATGGTTTTTTTAGCCAAAATAGTCTATGAGTTTTGAAGTCGATAAAAGTGGTCATTGACATTATTTTAGTCATTTTATTAAAAATCTCTACGAAATAAGGATGAAAATGACAAAAATATCTCAATTAAATAAACAATGAGCCACAATAATTTGACAAAATTTGAAGTTATTTTTATCATTTTAATCTTATTTAATAGAGATTTTCACGGAAAAACTAAAATGATTGATGGTGAACAAACTCAGAGACCAATTTTATCGATTTTAAATCTTAATAACTAAAGTGAAGAGTCATGTCGATTTCAGAAACCAAGAAGCCAAATATCATTATTGAAAATATAGATGAACACTCCACATGGCAATCCACCCGCTGTTGTTCACCCTACGTCTTATCTTTTTGCCTTGTAGTGGCGGTGTCTCCTCCAAACAACCATTCCAAGGTTCCTTGCTGTCGTTAAGTCGTAAATCACAATCAACACCCTAATTATTGTTGTGTGAGTGTGACTTCACCCGCGATGCCCGCCGGAATCATCGAAACCGGTGCCAAAATTTTAAAATTTAAAGTTTAGGGACCGACTACAATACTTGCATGTATTTAATCACAAGTAATTAATGTTGAATCCGTTGCTTAAATTTCAATCGAAGTGCAGACAATCTTTTCTGCAAAGGGAAAACGTCGTTTTTCCTCCCTAGTTTCTCCAAGTAGAATACAAGTTTTTTCAGGGTGATCATTACCTCCTCGCTCTCGGCACCAAACTCCTTCTCTTGGATGCTCAAAACCCTCTTCAGCTGCTCGAGTAACGATTCGTTGTCCTTCGTTAATCTGGTTTGAATCGACACTAAACAGTCAAGAGCCTCCGCTGCCAAATACATCATCGTAACACATCAGATGAAGACCAAATGTGAAATGACCTAGTAATTTATTTGTGCTTAAATAAAATGACAACATACCAACAGGAAGGGAATCGTTTCCAAATGCTTTTTCACGAATGCGCAAAGCCTCCAGGGCAAGCTGTTCAGCTTCTTCATCCCGTTTCAGATGGTAGAGTGTAACGGCGAGGTGCAGCATTGGGAACGTGATGGATTGATCATCAGGCCCCACTGTCTTTTCCATGATCTGCAAACTTGTCCTCAGCAAGCGCTCAGCCTCCGCATAATTCTTTGACCGTGAATGCGAAGTTGCAAGATTAATAAGGTGTGTCGCTGAGCTGGGGTCCTCTTTACCTTTATATCTCTCTGTGATCATCAGACATTCCTCCAGCAGCTCTCGGCCTTCCTTTCCTCTGCAAGCATTCCATCAAATTAATATGCTTAAAGAGAAAGATCAATTGTAGGTTTTATGACGAAAATTTACAATATCTATCGAGTGTACCTGTCAACATCTAGTCAAGGAATAATAACTAAATAACCGCCACTATCATGTAATAACGGCAGAACAATATGCTTTCCGGTTCTTCTGAAATTAGCATTAGATAATTGCAATGTAGAATTAACTCTACCTTCCAACAGCATGAAGTAACTCTGCCAAATCTATCCTCATCTTCTCCATTATGCTGTCATCTAAGGCCATATAATTGGAAGACGTGATCACTTCGAGCGCTTTTCTATATAAAGAGATGGCTTCATTTGCATTTCCTGTAAAGAATCAGTCGTGAAACTGAGAAGCTATTGAGAGAGAGACAAACACGCGCGCAGAGAGAGAGAGAGAGAGATTGCACAATTACCCATGGCACACTTCACATGGGCCAGGGAGCACATAGCCACTCCAACTCGTCCATCATTTTCTCCATATAATTTTTTGTATATGTTCAAAACTCTGAAAACGACGAGAAACAATGAAAGTGATCAAACTAAACCTGCTAAGAATCAGTCAGTGCACAAGGAACAAAGTAATCCAATCTACAGAAAGGCGGAGAGCAATTAAACCTTAGAAAAGGAGTTTCTGCCTCGGTAGGCTTTCCTTCTTTGAGCAAAAGATTGCCAAGGCCAAATAAAGGTATGACCAAATCCTCACTTTCAGCACCTCTGCTTGATTCTAGAAGAGTAATTGCACGGTTGTAGAATTCTACTGCTTTTGAAGTTCTTCCGATGGAGGTGAGAACTTTTGCAATCCCCAAAATTGGTGTGATAAGAAAAACACTATTTTTCCCTGAAGAAAAGATGGCAATAACCACTCAAAAACACACACTCATGTAAAATCACATACATCATGACTTCATTTTGTGTTAGGTTATGCTAACTAAAGGACTTATGTACAAAATATTATCATAACGTCTTTAAGTTGATTGAGTCACTTAGCCATCTAGTATCATTCACCAAAGAAGTCATATAACGCCATTCGGCAATAGCCAACTGAGTTACGAGTCGTGAAAAGGCTCCAAATTGACAAGAGAACTTACCATATATGTTCTCCATGTTACCAATAGCCCTCCTATATGCAGACATTGATTTCTCAAACTCTCCCAAAGTTGAATACATGCTCCCCATATGCACGAGAACTGAATCCAGAAGCGGTTCATCATCCTTTAGACTGCCAACAACTTCATTCAACTGGCCATCCATTAAAATGCACAAACAAAAAAGAAGAGCAATAATCTTACATGGGGCAATGGGGGAGAAAAATTATACATGCCTTTCCTACAGAAGGAAAAATGAAATTACCATATCCAGTAGGGAACCAACAAATTTCAAGTCGCCAATAGCCATGTATCCTAGAGCTATGATGTCAATGGTGGCAGCTTCTTCAATGCCTCTAATGCCGGCATCCATCCGTTCCTTCACAGCTTCATAATTGGCCTGAAGTAGGTCTATGGCATCATTTTTGTTCCCCATCATAATCATCCTTTTGACTTCATCAAATAACTCTTGCAGTTCTCTTTCAAAACTTTTCATCCCGTCTAATTTATCACTTGATTGCTTAAAAGAAGTTTTGAACCTGCTAATCGTTAAAACTGGTTTAGGGTCATTGATTCATCATTTGGAGATGAAACTAAGGACTCATTTGGTGCCTAGGATTGGATTTGACTGGTTAACTCACCACATTCAAGGCACGTTAACGAAGAAATGAACAAATTTTGTCTAAGTTGAAGGTATAAAATGGATTACTCATGAAATGAAATTACCCCTTCCGATCCCCACCAATTGGTGGGATATCAAAACCTTATAACGTATCCCCTCCAATCCCTACACAATGAAAAACCCTTCATTTCTTACTTCAAGATAGTCTTAGGAGTTACCTAATCCAATCCATTCCTTAGCGCCAAACAGGCCTAATTATGTTCAAAACTGCACTCAGCAAAAATCAATAGAAAGCAAAACAAAACTAAAACAAAAGAACTGTACATGTTAAAGTGCTTTTCTAGGCAGCTTTGGGAAGGGAAAAAATTGCACCTCTGAGAGTGCTTTTGTAGGGCTGCCAGATTTCTATCCAATGAGCCAACAGAAGCAAGGGTTCTGGAGACACAACAGAGGTCAAAGTTTCTTACAGGTACCATGAAAAGCTTGAAGCTGCAATTCGCTTTCGGGAGACAAACAGAGAAGAAATTGCTGCCTTTGTGCAAATGGACAGACTGCATCATGCGATGCAAGCACACTTCGCTCTTCCTGAATTGTTCAAAGCAAAAGCATTAGCGTGTCAGAGCCCAATACTTGTATGAACAACTCAAAAGATCAAAACCCAACACATTCAACTATGTAAAAAACCATTTTTTCAAATATTTTGGAATTTTTTTTGCTAAAAATCCAACCTTTGGTGAATCAAACGGACAGAATCATAATTTAATACAAATTAAAAACTGAAATTATATGGAAATTCTGGAGAGAGAGAGAGAGAGAGAGTACCCGTTGTTGTTGTAGAAGGGAGGAGAGAGAAGAAGGGAAGCTGCCATTGGTGGTGGTGGAGGAGGAGGAGGAGTTGCAGAAGAGACTGAAGAGTGAGAGCGGAAAGCTGACCGAGCTGTCAAAAGCGGCAAAAGATAACGAGAACGGTGGACGCTGAAGTGAGTGGGTTAACTCAGCGAGTTCGGGTTGGGTTGGGTTTGGTGACTCGGCTCGTCAGCCCATCTAGTAAACGGGCTTATGACCATAAGTGCTTACGTTTCCTTTATGCTTTCTTCTAAAATACCACTCTACTCTAAGGGGAGATATTCAGAACTTTCATGCAAAGAGACAGACGCGTTACACTAACCAACTGGCTTTACTCATTTCTAAGATAAAAATGTTTCGTACTTATATCTTATTAGCATTATAGAGGGATTCACTAACCAACTGGCTTTACTCATTTCTATGATAAAAATGTTTCGTACTTATATCTTATTAGCATTATAGAGGGATTCGAACTTGAGAACGTGAACCCGACATAGGTCCAACAAGAACCAAAGCCAATGGGTACGATGATTGTGTAAACCGATAACAGAGTAATAGGGTCTCCAACTTCCTTGACCTTCCGACGCTGGCGTCAGCCCCCATACATGGTCTTACGACTTTGCATACATGGTCTTACGACTTTGCAGAGACCTGTGTTTTTGGTAGGACCAGTTCACAAGCTGTACTTGGTGTTTGAAGGGGAATGAGAATTGGCCAGTTCACACCACCGGTAGCAAAGATTCATCCCCAAAAGTGATACACAGCTTAATTTGATTTGCAACACCCGAACATGCAATCATCAATGATTTAATGTAAGATCACGGCAAAAGTACAGCTCCGGTGATCATCGATCATCAACGCAAAACATAATACACACGACGAAAAAAAATTGCTTTCCCACGTCCCAGATTCGTGCAGGAAAATCGAAATGTTGAAGAGAACTAGACCTAAAGCGTTCTTAGAGATTACATTTACAGTGGATACATTCATATAAACCGATGTGTGCCTAAACTAAGGAGCAAAAACTCCCTACCTTACAGGACAATGCATCCAGAAATGATCTGAATAGCAAAATATCACGGCAGGACCAGCTCAAAATTTTAGTACCGATGTTGCTCCTGCTCGTCTAAGGCCCGTCTTCTTGTGCTGATGAAAAAGGAGGGTTTATGAGTCAACTTATAGGGAGATCATCAGAAATGCAAGAAAGAACGTAGAAGGGCATACAACATACACTTGGAGAGAAAGAGACTTACTGCTTAAAATAAAGCCCTGAAGCAAGCTCTGAGCTCTCTCAGCCTGCTCTGGAGTTCCTGAAATTCGAATGATCTTTTGTGTTTCCTCCGGTCTATCCTCTACCAGGGTCACACTGGCTCCCGATAACTGTTTAGGTTGAAATACAAGTCGCAAAATACAATTAATCATAGCTAAAGTTGGAAGACAAAGAAGGCAAACGACTAAAAGAGTTCATCAGGCTGACCTCGCTGATCTGAGCAAGCTTGTTTCTCGATTTCGTTATGAGCTTTGAAACTGCCTGCTCTGGTATCACGACTTCTAGTATACTCCTAGTGACAAGTGTCACAGGTATTCTAACAGAAAATATTGAGAAAGCGTCAATAAGATGAATAATTCAACATTGATTGGTAGCAAATCGAGACACACAAACACACACACAGAGAATGAAATGAGACTATGATTAATAAGAGGCCTTAATAGTTAAACGGATAAGAAATTTGCTACCTATTCAAAGAACTAGGAACATCTTCACGACGTTCACTTTCGTTTGGCTTTACGGTTTCACTTGCAATCCCTCCAGCATCCTACGCAAAGAAATGAAATTAGGATATACTCAAGTACAACCATGTAGTCATTACTGAAGAGAACAAATAAGGAGAAAAAAAATTGTAAGATGGACGTAAATGAGCATTCTTTAATCTAGCCAAGATAGAAAAAGCAACCTTTGATGGCTGTGCTATTCCCACGGTTTGCACATTCCGATACATTTTCATCGGAGGATCATTTCCAGCATGAGCTTCACGAATTGGAAATGTGTTATTCGAAGATGGCTCCATTGCGAAAGCACTGCCCCCAGGGCCTGGTGCAAAAGCAGGTGGTGTTGTATCCTTTCGAAACGACTCTCTATATAAGTAACTCCGTATTCTTGACGTCACCTCAACAAGAGCTTCTCGAGCTGCTTTTATCTCCCCTACAATCTGTAGATGACAAGTAGGAGCCATTCAGAATTGTCTAAAGCGTAATTGATCTTGTCCACCAAATTGTAGACGCCATATTCAAACACAGAGACATGGGATAGAAGCAAGCGTTCACAAGAAATTCTAGTCAAACAGCATAATTGGACGAACAGACCTTTTATCTCTTCCAGTGGATTTTTCATATAGCACAGTCCAAGATCATCCTATATCTTAAATATACAACCCCCACTTAAAAATGAACCAACCATGTGATGTTTGAAAAGTTAAGTATTGTTTTTAGTTTTCAAGTCCACTAAGAAGGTATTCGGCCAAACGAACAAAAAAGGTCAGCCAAGAAAGCCTCTCAAAGAACGAGAAGAAAGGCATGAAACCAATTATGGCATTTCCATGAAATTAGCAGGTAGAAATAGAATGACAAACCTGTATAAGCACATCGTCCCCTGATACACATGCGGGAAGATCATCTATGGGAAGAATTTGTATATCTGCACCAGTAAGTCGCCTCATTTCCAATAACAACCCATCTCTTCCCTCTAACCAGCCAATATCACTTGTTGGGACAAGTAACCTGGTAGTTATAATGTTCTCTTTGTCTGGACTAAGATCAACAATGCGAGTTTGAATATGCAACAAAGCTTCCTGAGCTGGAAACAGCTCGTCATCAGGACCCTATGCACACACATTAAATGGTCAAAACCTTTCCACAAAAAGATAGAACAAAGAAGCAGGCGGGGGATGATAAGCATGTACAAAAGCCAATCATTGCGATTAACATGTCCAGATTAGCTACCAGTGCCACCCGCAATGAGGGTGCATCATCACTTCAAAGCAGCACACAAACAGAAGAAAATGCACCCATACAAGTTTACTATATATCGCGATAAACAACAGATAATTATGAAGTACCTCCTCGGAAGAGATTATGATTATCTGTTCATCTTCACCCACCACAGGGTTTGTAGCCTTGACATCTACACCAATTTCATTTTGAAGCAATTCCATAATTCCGGCAGAATCTCCAACTATAAGATCAACCTTGTCAACTGGACAGAGTATTCGAAACACAAGGTCTTCAGAAAAGGGCTGCACATTATCAGTCATATGAGCAGACCCAGGTTCAATTGGATAACCAGATGAACGGGGGGCATAGTTGTTGTTTCTGATATTGGGGTTAGATAATCGCGGTCCAAAGGGAGCCCCATCCATGAGTGCCTTCCGTCCTGCATTGTTCATATGAGGAATATAATCATCTTCAGGAGGAAAGAACCGTTCGGGTGAATGCATTCGCCCCTGGAAATGACTGCGGTCGCGATGCTGACTCTCCCTCAAGCGTGATGAAATAATTGCCACAGCACTCTTTACATTATTCGGATCGCCTACTACCTGCAGCAGAAATGCAACATCTGCTTAGTGGTAGCTTAAAAGAGCAGAGTAAGCCATTCAAGCCAATCAGTGGTTTACATAAAACTTCAATATAACTAAATATCGAAAGAGATGTTTAAATCCGCTTCTTAACACTCTCCTGTCCAACAAGATGCAACTAAAATCCACAAATTTCTTCACAAAAAAACTACCAATTAGAACTACAAACACCTCAGCAAACTCCACGGACACGAAAACACTCCTTCAATCAGCCTAATTCACTCGCAGTACGGGTCATGTACTAAATCATCGAGCTTCCAACAATCGGTTTTATGTCCGGTCTGATGGTTTTCGCAGTATTTATTAAGCTTAACCGGAAACAAAAGTTTCCAAACATGGCACCTATTACTAAAAATGGAATGCAGCTGACAAGTTCATCAATATGCGACATGCAACACATGAATCAGAATGCAGGTAAATCTGTAAGTGCCGAAACCTGAACAATCTCCTCCGACATCGAAACACAGCGGGGCAGATTTTGATCCCTGGGCAACACCCTAATCTGGGTCTTTGTCTCCATCCTCATTTGCTCAATTATCTTCCCACCCTTCCCAAGCAAACACCCCACATGCATTCTCGACACGACCAGCCGCGTCGCCACGCGATTCCCACCACCACCGCCGCCGCCGCCACTTCCTCTAACCCCGCCACCGTACTCATCATCCTCCTCACCGCCAAACCCAGCACCATCACTCTCCAGAATCCTCTCATGGACCAAAAATAGCGCCTCCTGGGCCGGCGAGAACGACGGCATTCGCCCCTCCGGGTCCCGCCGCCGCGTATCGGAAATCTCAATAATCCGCTCCTCGTCTCCGGGAATCAGTTCATGCACGTTGATCCATGCGCCGGTGTGCTGCCGGATCGACTTAATGATGCTACCGGACTTCCCAATCACCCCTCCAGCCTTCATATCGTGACAGAGAATACGGTACGTCGTAGTTACCGTAACCGACGGGTCCTGCTGAGGCGGCTTATTGGGTCTTCCACCACCGCCGCCACCGCCACCGCCACTTCCGCGGTTGCGGTGGTTGTTGTTGTTCGCATAGTTGTGGTTGTACCGAGGCCTCGTCCTACCCACAGTCTCCGTATCGTAGTCCTGTTCATAGTAATACCGTTTAGATCTAGACCTGTCCATCTCCCAAAACCGCCTCTCTCAAAAACCTACGATTCTCAACTTTCCGGGAAAGCACACAACTTTCCGGTAAAGCACACAACTTTCCGGGAATCGGAGGTCTAGGGGTTCAGATTGTCTTGGTCCAGCAGTCAAAGAAGTAAAGGGTAAGGGTTACTTCTGAGTTCTGAGCTCGGTCATTTTCCTAGTGTCCTTTGTCCTCCTCTGTTTTTTCTGTTTTCCATTTTCTTTCTTTCCTGTTTGGTTCGTCGGAAAGCGTGAGAAAATTGTTCAAGTTTGAAAACCCTAGAAGATTTGCAGAATCTAGAGAGAAAGAGAGAGAGAGAGATAAAGAGAGAGGAGTCCAATTTGCAGAGTCAGTGGAGGCGAGCTGCCAGATTTACCAGTTCAGTCTGGTTTACTTTACTTGCCCCAACACCCAACTGTGAGGTAATAATAAATAATTACTTTTGTTAATAAATGTTTATTTTTATAGTCTTTTTCACGAGAAATTCTTCATTGGGACATGAATACAAATGGTACATTACGTGTTTGTATGTAAGTGGTGATTTTTTTTTTTTAAATTATTAACTTTTTAACACATAAATTTCACCATTTGTATATGATACATGATGTACCATATCGTGTGCCGATCATATATTGAAAAATCTCTCCTCAGAAGATGACGGTTCTACGGGTCTTAGGCATAAATTTGGGATAACGTACTTTAAAAGTTGTGAGGTAATGGAGAGGACGCGGTCTGCATAGTACACATTGTCGGTTATGTATCCTACTTTGAAATAGTAATCGACTCTCGGGCGTAAGAAGACAAACACATTATTTTAATAATTAATAAATATTTTAAATTACTTTAATTTATAGGAAAATAATTCAGACTCGTAAGCAAGTGAACAAACCAAAGGTGGAGCTTGGAAAGTTTACAGGTAGAGCTAATTTTCTTTTTATGTTCGAGGAAAGCTTATATTACCAAAAATGGTCGGGCTAGTTATGAATTGGACAAATTACGCTTATGAAACTACATGATGTTCTTTTGTAAATTCCAAAATTTTCCCTAGGTTACAGCCACGTCAATCTTAAGAAATAGATACTGTCTTGATCAATTGATTTAATTATTAATGTGTCATATAATGAAATAGAATCTTCTCCGGCTTCCATCTAAATTCTTTAATTGTGTTTGTTCAACTGAAAATCGAACGGCCAGGAATTAGTTCCCTGCTCACCTTCACCTATTCATCGTCTTCCATCTTCACCTTCTCTTGCTCATCTTCTTCCATGTTAACTTTCTTTTGTTCTCTTCTTTCTTCTCATCCATCTCTTACTCTATTCAGCTCCCTAATTGAAGGATATGAAGCATCCATATGGAAGGGATTTGGAGAGAATCATAGTCCTCATATAATATGTCACATTCCCGTCCGGGCTCCCATCACATTCCGGGCTCGATTCCGCCGTAGCACGGTATTGTTCGCTTTGGACCCCAACCACGCCCTCACGGTTTTGTTTCTGAGAACTCACGCAAGTAAAACATCCCAGTAGGTCATATTGTAACATCTCACATCACCCAGGGGAGTGGATATTCTATGCCTTAAATGGACATGCTCACCTCCTTTAGCACGAGACATTTTGGGAACTCACTGGCTTCAGGTTTCATCGAAACTCCGAAGTTAAGCGAGTTCGGGCGAGAGCAATCCCATAATGGGTGACCACTCGGAAGTTCTCGTGTGAGTTCCCATAAACAAAATCGTGAGGGCGTGGTTGAGACCTAAAGCGAATAATATCGTGCTACGGTAGAATCGAGCCCAAGATGTGATGGGGGCTCGAACGGGATGTGACATGTAGTCTAAAGACAAACTTGAAAAGATATTTTTTATATATAAATTTGTCTTTGCTTTTGCTAAAAAGATTCTAGACACCTTGCTTGAAACTTTTGCATTTGATTTTATTTCTCTTTAATGGCAAAGTGAGTTCGAGCCATATCACAGGCATCTTGTTGCAGTTGTATCCGTATATCAACCAAAAGTGAATCGAAATGTCAAGGAAATGTTCACTGAACCGAATTTATTACAACGAAAGAGATTTTGAACGTCAAATAAAAATTTTAAATTTCATTTCTATAGCTAATGTGGTAAAATAAAATTTTGTAAACTATCATATTTTTTAACTGAGATGTCAAATTAAAATGCTTTTTAGTTATTTATAATAAGGAAAATTAATGAAAAATGCTTGAAAATTTTGAATTTTAACGATAAGAACAAAATAAATGGTCAAATGAATAGTATCAAAATTGATTTTTTAGTGTGAAAATGTGATTTTTCGTTAAAGTGAATAGTACCGCGTGCTTTTCGTTAAAACTCTCTTTATAATATCAAGTGGCCCAAAATTTAATAATAAATTAAACAATAAATAAAGAAATATGTGAGCCCATCATCAAAAAAAAAAAAAACAAAGGGAAAATTTTGACGTTGCCTTCAAATATGACAACAAAGTGGAGAATGTCAATATGTATAGGATTTTGGCGTCTCATTTGGAATCAGAAAAACCCTTCTGTTTTTTGTCAAAACAGTCTATGTAGGATTTTTTTACATCTCCTTTGGATCTTATTTTGATATGTTTTTGTTAGAGTGTTTCTATTAACACCCCTACAATCTTACAAACACAATCTACCTTTAGAATTATTCTTTAAAATTTTAATTTTTGCCCTTTTTAAAATAGTTAAGAAATGAAAAACTTACAAACACCATCTCTCAGCCGCTCTCACCCTCTCGCCACTTTCATTGTCGACATCGTCGACCCGTGACAGCCATCCCTTTTCCGTTGTTGTCTCTCTCACTAGACTTCTTACTTCCACAATGTCCTGCGAGACATGGAACACAAAAAAAATTGCATATTTCAATGTCGAAATTAGCGTAATCAGTAATACCTATTTTGACGAGCCCAACCTAACAAGGCTCTCGATTTTGCGAAGATAGGAGGAATATCTATCACACGCAGTTTTACTCCTACTTTGCAAAGAGGTTATTTTCATGTTCAAACCCGCAACCTTTCAGTCATCAAAAGACAACTTTTCCTTTACGACAAAGTTTGCCCTCGCATTTTCCTAATTTGTCACGGCATTAAAGTAAAAAACCAACTTTGATGATCGTAAAAAATTTGGAAAAATGCAACTTGCAAAGAAGCAATCATTCTGTAGTCAACTAGGAATTGACTTTTTATTAGAATAATAGCTAGGTTAATTGTAAGTCGCCATATGTTTGTGTATATTCAACACTATTTTCTTGCATACTCGAGATCATTTTGTTAATGGTGGTGCCATGATGGGTGGCTGCAGAGAAGGAATAAGGCGATGATGGTGGTGCTGGTTTCCAAGAAAAACATGAGAGAAAATACTTCTTGTACGTACTACTTTCAAATATCAACCAATATTTCCAAGAAAAAATAGTACTAAACTTCAAGGGGTTTCAATACTTTATTTTTTTTTTTTTTGGAAAATTAAGAAGATGGCACCAATGTCCGCGATTTTTCCTTATAATACCAATGAGCATTCTTATTATTGATCTTGATATAATCACCGTAAAGCAATTCAACATAGTACTAATGGCATATTTACGTAAAGGTAATAGAAATTAAAGGGCGGAATTGAATTCCGATTATGAGATACTTCAGTGTTTATTGAATATTGAGAATCATAAAGTTGATGGGATCCACAGGAATTGTGAAATCCAACTTCAGAATTAGAGGAATAGAATTCATGTCTGCTTGTTTGTATTTTGTTTACATCGTATATTTTGAATTGTTAATAACAGTTCTGACAGTAATTTGAGAAATTTTATATTTAATAACTCTTAAGAATTTTTTGAGCAAAAAGAGAAATGAAAAATAAGTTGACCAATGTTTGTTTATATCTAAAGAACATGATCAAGTTTCTTTTAATCATAATTTATCATGACCAAGTTGAATTCGAGTAGTTGATCTCCATCCCTGTTGCCATCTAAAATCATTTGTTCGATGTTAACTTATGAGAAGATATTATCTGTATAATCTCACTTTTTGATTTGTTCGATGTTACTTATGAGAAGATATTATCTTTATAATCTTACTTTTTGACATATCATACGTTATTAACACAACAAATTAAAAGTTAAGTGGATAACCAGTTATGCGATCACTCGGCACCTTATCTCATGTATGAATAATCAAATATCATTCTCATTCATGAATTTTTTTCATTTCAAGTAACTCAACACGTCTAGTGACAGAGATAAAATTTTAGCTCACGAAAGACCTAAAGTCTCACTTGAAAATGCTGTCTTGATATAAGAAAAATAGGGTATGTCATTTGAGTTTGGGGCCTAAATTCTCACCCTTAAAAAAACACTATCTCAAGTTACCAACCACCGTCATTTGGGTTTGGTGTATGGTCGTTTTTGTCCTTTTATTCTCAACTCAACCCCCGTGTCCATTATAATGACTCATAATCAAAATAAAAGTCCTTTTTATATGCGAGCGGATGAACGAAGGAAGAAAAATGAGAGGAATAAAAAAAAAAAAAAAAAGCAAAAGTAAAAGTAATAGTTTTTTTTTAAAGTGAAAAAACAAAAAAGTAATAGTATTAAAAGATTTCGAAGAATAAAAAAAATAAACAATAAAAAGCAGAGAAAGAGTAGTACTTTTATAAGACTTCAAGGAATAAAATAAAAATATAATAAAAAATAAAGATTAATTATCTTGCTTACTTCCTCTCGTTTTTTTGGATCATCTACTTCCCTCAAAGCAAAACTGATAGTAACGTTAATTAAGTGCGTAAGAGTCATTAACCTCAAATCGAATCCAATGAAAGAAATAAGAAAACAATTCTAGTTAAGAACACAATTCTAGTTTTTTTATATTAAAAAAGATACCAGGCAGGCTGGAATCATTATGGTTAGACCTGACATTTTGGATCCGACCCGTTAACCCGACTCGATCCGATCTGATCCGTTAATATTAGTATTTAGATGGATGTTTTACGGATCGGGTCACTAACGGGTGAACCCGTTAACAACCCGTTAAATAACGGGTCACTTTGGGTCAACTTGTTAGACTCGTTAGTACCTGTTAGTTGAGAATGTTTTAGTAATTTCAGTAAAGTCTTAACAACAAAAAATAAACTCTATGCCAAAAAAAAAATAATAATAATTGTTAACGGATGACCCATTAACTTAACAGATCGGATTCGGATGACCCGTTAACTTAATGGATCAGATTGAACCTGACTAAAACCCGATAAACCCGATTTGTTTACAGATTTAATTCTGATACCTTCATGGTTCCGTCCTGAACATGTCATCCGTAGTTTGCTTACGTGGACGATCGCATCAAATGCGATGGCATACATGTAAATTCAAATTAGTGTGAGGACATTTTTGCCGCGAACAGCTAAAGCATAAACCTAAAGAAGGTGGAAGGCGGAGGAGGGGATAACGCAACGGCCAACGCACAGCGATGGCCTTCTCGACACTCCCCGTCTTCACTCTCTCACCTCCTTCCCATGTAATACTCTCTCCCTCTCTCTCTCTCTCTCTCTCTCTCTCTCTCTCTAAAATAATTTCCTACTATTTTTTAAGTTGGTTCTTATTTTTTTTTCACTGCAGAGGATGCAGCTGAGAGTGGAAAGTTCGACGCTTTCGAGCTGTTCCATGAGGCCGAAGGTTAGAAATCGTTGCCTTTTCTTACTGTATTTTGTTGGGTTTCTTCTCAATTTTGTTTTCTGTGAAATTATTATTTTTCTAAATTGTTGGCGCAAAACCGAGCGCAGTGGCGTTGTATGATTTACGCAGCTGATGTTACGTGGTGAGATAAAGTTTCGTTGTTGATGCTTTGACGTGAAACATTTTGCAGGTGATTTCCCAGATGCAGAAAGATGGCAGGGGTCGCAGAGTGTGGCGGCGAAGAAAACTGGTACAAAAGAGAAAACCCAATTAAATTTTCCTTAATTTTCCTTGTTAATGCTTTAAATAGTATAGAAATTGTTGGGTTTGATGGTTGGGAATTGTATTTCATTGAGTACTAAAAGAAATGGTGGACAAAAGAAAGAAGAAGATTGTGGGACTCGTTGATATCGAGGATTGGAATTTGGATCGGATAGTTACTAGATTCGATGTATGTTGAATGAAGAAATGGATGTCAACTTTCAAATTTTGTTGCGTACGTTTTCTTCGTGACTGATCAATCTTCTAGCTTCGACGTAAGACAAAATTGGGAAGTTGGCATCGATTTATTGCTTAAGCATACGTTGAATGTAGTGAGTTATCCAATCCAATCTTATACACCAAACGAGGCCTCATCATTAATGGTTTTTAAAACTTTTAGCAAGCTTTAAGCAATCCAATTTTGGAGGTAGAACTAATTCACGGCGAAGAATAACCATAAGTTCCGGTGGTACTACGAGGAGCAGGAATTTAGAGTTTTCACGTGTCTAAATTTAAATGTTCATGTAAGTGAATGCTTATCAAAAGGATATGGCTTGAATTTAGTCTAAACTCATGTTCATGATTCTGTAATTTGGTTTCGGTGTGTATTTAATCCGATAATAAAATGTGTGACGATTCTGCGATATTGTAGAAACAACCCATTACTCATTATCTATTGAGAATTTGAGCTAGCTCCCATGGCGAGTTCTGGTGTATGGAAATGGATCTGGTTGTTTATCTGCAAATTTGGCATTTTCCAGCTGATTTTCTAT
Source organism: Malus domestica (assembly GCF_042453785.1). Classification (NCBI taxonomy): domain Eukaryota; kingdom Viridiplantae; phylum Streptophyta; class Magnoliopsida; order Rosales; family Rosaceae; genus Malus; species Malus domestica. The sequence continues at coordinate 31,409,129 of NC_091661.1, forward strand.
GAGTCGTGTAACAAGATCCGTCGTAGGCATGCAGTCTTTGTGTTGTTTTCGATCCTTATCATTATCCTTTTTGTTGGTGTTGATTAGTGACGTGAAAGTGTTTGCAAATTTTTCGTTCTTTAGACAAAGAAGGATGACATGCTGGGATACAAGATGGAGAGGGTACCATTCCTCGAGGAGCAGGTTCGGAAGGTAAAAGACGGAGGACAGCTCTTGGGAATGGACATTGAGAGGCTACTGCTATCGGAAGATAACCGGTTTGATTTTGTCAATGACGTAGCGGCCGAGGCCATTGAGTATGTTGAGAACAACAGAGACGAATACGGGGGCAAGAAGAAAGCCATCCTTCAAGTGATAAGCAACCGAGTGAACGATGCTGGGTTTTTTAGACCAGAGGCATATGAAGAATCCGACCCTTTCAAGCCAGGGCCTTCTTATTTGAAAGAAGAATTTACTTAAAAGTGGATTAGTGGATTAGATACACCATTAGTTCATGTTGTATTCTAATCTGGAGGCTATTATCTATAATTAAGTTTTTGTTTCTTAATCTATCACTAAATCATTTTTGCTTCTCCTCCCTGCTATCTAGAAAATTCTATTGACAGCACACTACTGTTTTTCTAGGGTACGAACATGTATCAAGTACGAACGCCTACAAATGACCCACTTGATGTGTACGTACGGTTTTTTTAAGGAGGATTCAATTAAACCACCTCTTTCTCCTTCCCTCCCTCCTACTTAGGGTACGAACATGCATCAAGTATGAACACCTACAAATGACCCGTTTGATGTGTAATAGACCAATCAGGATGGAGTAAGAGCCAGATATAGGCCAATTGTTAATGTGTTGCTCACTAGATCATGATGACCTAACAAGTGCACTGTTTCGATGATGTTTGTATTGAGTACGTGATGCTTAAAGGTGTTCTTTAAAGAAGAGAATGACTTAGATGAATTAAGTACACATGATAGATCGTCTCTTGAAGTGGCTCTTTAAAAAGAGATTTTCTCATGTCACTAAACTATCATGTGACTATCGTCTATTGGACAGATAGTGGACTTTCTAAACACATTATTGATCATAAACGTATTGAGACTAAAACTTAGTTCCTAGAGCAGCTCTCTACTTATTGACAGTATTGAATCTTAGTCAGCATCTTTAGGACCCCACCTTAAAGTGGGCCACATATGACGTGGCCTGTGGTGAAAGGTCAAAGTGTCAAATGGTAATGTAAAGGGGTCCCACGTTCCTACCCAATCTGTTAATCCAGTTAGAGGTGCAGCTTCATTCTCTCTTATCCTTCACAACAACAATTCACCTCCACAACCACCAGCACCACCATATTCCGCCTAATTCTGAACTTGAACTCGTCCCAACTCACCGATTTAACTCAGTACCAGTAGTACTGCTACTACTGGTGATAAAATGGCTTTGATAAGCCCACAGCTGCAGAGGTTCCTCCTAACCAAACAGCACGGCGGCTCATTCAAGAGCGCCGCCGAAAAAAGCAGCTTTAACATAAAAGCTAGAAGCAGAAGCTGCTCCGCCATTGCAATAGATGCGCCGGGTTCCGCCCTGACCGACGTGGGGGGAATCCGATGGGGTTCGACGAGTCTGCAGGGTGCCCGGGAGGAGATGGAAGACGCTGTCGTTGTCCGGTCTGATGGCCTTGATGGGTTCTCATTTGCCGCCGTTTTTGACGGCCATGCAGGGTTCAACTCGGTCAAGTTCCTCAGGTTTGACATCACTAATTCCAATTCGTTAAAATTTTAATAAGGGAATTGGACCATGAACATACTAAAATGATACTAAAAAACTAAGCTAAGTCGATGTCTTTGGTTTTGCTTCACTTTATTGAGATTAAAAGAGCGAGAGATAAAGTGTTTAGACTCGAAGATCATATGTGACATGATATACTAGTCTAAGAAAATTACATACTCGCGCATTTTGCGTTTTGCTAGGTATTGCCAATTTTTGTAGTGACGGATTAAAACTGTTTTATGTAACAGGGATGAGCTCTACAAGGAGTGTTGCGCGGCTTTGCAGGGCGGGCTGCTACTGCGTGGAAACGACTTCAAGGCCATTAGAGAAGCACTGCAGGAGACGTTTGAAAAAGTTGACTCCAAATTGTTAAAATGGTAAGTTCGTTTGAACTGTTTGGTAGGAAGCACTTTTGCTTGTAAGCACTTATGTTAGACGTGTTTTTATTATAAATATGTAGAACTTTTGAGAGAAGCGCTTTTGGTTATCAGAAAACACTTTTAGTTATTCCAAAAGTCGTACCAAAGAAACTCGTAAATTCATTTTGGTTTACATTGCATCAAATGTGTAAACCATGTAGCCTCAAATATGTTTTGTATACACGTATATAATTGGGTTGAAGGTTTAGATGGTGTTTGATTTTGTAAAGGCTCGAAAGCAATGGGGAGGAAGATGAATCTGGTTCGACAGCTACCCTGATGTTCGTTGGAAACGATACACTGGTCATTTCACATGTTGGTGATTCTTGTGTGGTATGTACCTTGTTTCGGTATTTGTGTTTCGTGCAGAACTTCATTTGTCAAAGGCCAGAAAATGATACGAGTGTAGGAATGTTAAGGTTGAGTACGATAGGAAAATGATGAAACAATAAAATTAAGGATTGCAACTTGTATGTAATTTGCTGCATTTATCAGCTAATTGGCTGATGCAGGTTCAATCTTGTTCTGGAAAGGCGGAGGTGCTTACGCATCCTCATAGACCGTACGGAAGCAACAAGGCCTCTCTTCAAGAAATCAAAAGAATCAGAGAAGCAGGTGGATGGGTGTGTTTTTCTATTCTTTGTTTACGATTCTCAATTTTCTTCTGTATAATATGAGAGCTTAGAAACTCCTTTTTAATGACATCGATAATTTATATGTTGAATCTGTTATGACAACTTACGGGGTCTATAGATCAGCAACGGAAGAATTTGTGGTGACATTGCTGTCTCTCGTGCTTTTGGTGACATGCGGTTCAAGACAAAGAAAAACGAGTTCAGTCTTTTAACTTTCTGTTCATCCTTCCAAAACATACGAATCAATTATTATCAGATTTTTTTCGTTGATATATAGATGATCGGAATATGCATATACTGATGGTTTTGTGCATTTGGTAATGGAAAGGATGGTGAAGAAAGGAGTTGAAAAAGGGAGATGGACAGAAAAATTTGCTTCTCGGTGGGTAATCCTTGTGTTCTTGATGACTAGTTTCATCGATTTGTTTACTTCTTGTAGTTTATGACGCTTTTGATCAGTTCATTGCTAGCCAGTATGAAGTAGAACACTTTCATAAGCATTTAGTTTCTGCACTACACTAAACTTTCAAAATAGAGAGTAGCGGAGTAAGTAGCGTAAATTAGATTGTTCTTTCTCTGTATTTTAGACTTTGATTCAAAGCCCTTTTATGTTATGCCAGAGTACAATTCAGCGGAGACCTTGTTACTGCATCTCCGGATGTTTTTCAAGTAACTTTCGGGACAGATTCAGAATTTGTTCTGTTAGCATCGGATGGCTTATGGGACTACATAAACAGGTCCGTTGGATTTAACGTACTTGGTAGAAAAGCAGATAATTGTCATGTTTTCTCATCAATTTAATCGCTCATGTAAAATTTGGTCACTCGTTCAGCTCAGATGCGGTGACTTTTGTGAGGAATCAGCTTCGAGAACATGGAGATGTGCAGGTTTAACTACTGCCTTCATTTGAATGCATCAATCTGTTTTAACATTGTAATTCAAATGGTGATCCAATGCTTAAATGTACCGCCTTTTATTCCGTTCTGTTTTGCAGCTAGCTTGCGATGCGCTTGCTGAAGCTGCTCTGGTAACAAATTACATAGAATATATGTTTCACTCTACACATATTAGTCAGATTTTTTACTTGGGTTCTTAGTTCTCTAATGAACTGATATTTTCACACATCGAACAGGATCAACGCTCGCAAGATAACATCAGCATTGTTATAGCAGATTTAGGGTAAGTACCTATCTGCTCTGCAATCTGGATTTTCACCTTCCTCTTTAATTTTCAAGATTTTCTGATCTAGTTTTTTTTTTTCATCCGCAGGCGGACAGAATGGCAGGGTTTGCCATTTCAACAACAAAATGTTGTATATGAATTCGGCCAAGCTTTTGCTACGGTTGGGATTGTGTGGCTCGGAATTTGGATCTCAACATCTATGCTTTTGACATGAATCTCCGGATTCCCAAGAATGTATATAACGGAATCATGGAAATCATCAACATAGATTTTCACACGTTTCGTTTGTATAATCTTAACTGTACATGCGAGTACATGCCTCGCACCTTGATACTTTCGGATGCCTTGAAAATTCAAAATACATGTACAACACGCGATTTAGTCACTGTTATTTTAGCATCAAACTAAGGAATTGCCTTTGCCTTATACGTCCATAGGGAAATTTCTTACGGTTTTGACGCTCGAGATGAATACAATGTTCTTGTTTTGTTGGTACGGGAATGCAATCAAAACTCCGTCATTTGGAAGCGAATCGACAGAATCGTGAGATTTGCAAGACCAGTGTAGAGTTATTAATTATTCATTCAGTATCAAAGCAATGGATAAGTACATATTTTACACTGCTCATACATATATGTAGCCACACACACTCACACACTCACACACTCACACACTCACACACAAACAAGATTTATGCAACAATATATATATCGACGAAGAAACTCGTTCGGGTTGCTATATTAGGCTTGCTTATACGTGATCGAAACCTCGTAGGCGCCTTCTGGGGAGAAAGCACTAGTGTTATTAATTCATTAGTTACTTGACTACTAATTAAGCCGAAATTAAGGCAGTCTCATGGGTTCCTGCCACTGCCGGGTTTCCTTCTAGGGTCGTGTTTAGGGTTGGGTCCTGCTTCGTCGTAGTCGTGCACTGCTGCATCGAGCCTCCAAAGCTTCCTCGAATATATTCGGACGCCATTCTTCGTAAACATAATAAAGAATTTGTTAGCAAGAGAAATTAAGCATGATCCGGAAAATTAATCTTAATCGTAACTAATGATGTATTTATGATAAAAACCCTAGAACAAACAGTAGATATTCTACCTTGTGAAGCAAGTGAATGGGATCAATGTCCTTGAAGCCTTCATTAACAATGCCTACAAAGTGTACTTATGTCAGCATATTAGGCTACCCAAAAAAGTTACATGCAAATAGAAATGGGATTTAAGGTAAAGCGGACGAGCCATATATGCACTCAAGTTCACATCTCCCTCGAGATGCATTATATCATGCAGAAGAAGAGTATATGTGCTCACCTGAAGATAAGGGAAGTATGAGAAGTGCTGAGAGGAAAAGCACTTGCAGAAGAAGAAAGCCATTGATTCTAACAGCCATGGCTTATTTTCTTCTTCCTTTCCTTGTATGATGAATAGTTCAAATGGTGAAGAATCCTGGATGGTTCTTGCAAGGGGAGGTGGGGGAAGAGAGGGTGGGCTTTATGCTAACTGGGAATCAGAGTAAGGGAGTGAGTGGAAGCGTATGCACAATGTGTGTGTTTCTGTGTGTGTGTGTGTGTGTGTGAGAGAGAGAGAGAGAGAGAGAGAGAGAGAGAGAGAGAGAGAGAGATGTTGGTGTTTCAATTGTGTGCACTTCTCCACCGTCCAATAGCAACCGAATGATCAAATGTTGCCCACAACACTTAAGTTAAATGCACTGTTTCCATTTCCTTTGGTGTCAAGTAAAAGAAAAAGATATATTGACGCATGTGGAAACAAAAACAACAATATTCCTTGCATGGCTCAAATTCTAGGGGGAGGATTCTCTCCTCTCTTATTTCTAGTTTCTTTAATCTTCTTTTTTGATTTGGATCGTTTAAAATAAATTTAACGATTTGAAATTGTGTCACATATTTTATAAATCTTATTTTATTTATTTTATTGAATAAAAATAATAAAATAAAACTCATTAAATATATAGCATAAATCTAACATCAAATTTCTTTTAAACAGTTCAAATTGAAAGGAGGGGGAGGGGAAGAGACAGAAAGGGGCGAGAGATAATCCAAGTCCCAAATTCTAGCTATTTTCTGCCTACTTTTTTGGGGTTTTAACTATTTATCACTTTTTAATATGTTAATTTGCTTCCCTTTTTTGTTTTTTCCTGTCTTTCACGATTTTGTGTCGACATTGATGCATTCCCTAGTAAGATTAGTCGAAGGGACAAGGATCCTCTTCAGATTCTTTTTGTGAGGATTCAAAAATCGATCATTCATATCCATTTATCGTATATCATACAATAAGTTTTTGTTAGGTACTATTTATATTCAATTTTAAATTATTAAAATTTTAAAATAATTTCTAACCACACAATATACGATGAAGGGACACGTTTGATTGATTCTTTGGATCCCCACAAAAAGGATCCTATTCCTAGTCGAAGCTATTTTATTTAGGGAAAAGGATCCTCTCCGGATCCCTTCCACCAAATCCACCAATCTGAGCCCTTGAAATTTGATCAAACGGCTAAAGTTATTATAATTTTTAAAAGGGCTCCTGTTTTTAGCCATTCGATCAAATTTCAAGGGCTCAGATTGATGAATTTAGTGGATTTGATAGAAGAGATCCAGGGGATCCCTTTGCTTTATTTAGATATGCTCCTCCCATTGTTTCAATGGTTGACGGATGTACCTTCCAAGTGCCCATTGTTCCAGTAAAAGTTAATAAACTAAGTAGATTTGTTTGGCTCATGGTCTGCAAAGAAATTGTTCGAATCATGACGAGATGAATACTACAAAAACCCTAGACTTAAAGTTTCAAGATTGTAAACTTTAGTGTAGGGCATCATGATCACGTGTCTGGTCAACTTAGCTACTTTCATAATAATATGAGCCTTCTGTATGTGTGTATCATCTGACTCTAGTTAAATTTAACTCTCTAAATGCATTGGTTTAAAATACAGAAAAGTATTGACATCCTTTTCTTTGATAATGTCAATTACGTTTTCCTCATCTACAAGTAAATTTCGTAATGGAACTTTGCTTTTTAAATTCCACAATGACACACGACAGCCATCATTTTCTATAGGAAATTCAAGCGATATTATGCTCTCTCTTTCCCTCATGGACTTCATTTTCCGTGGTACCAAACACCATGAGTGGAAAATGTGGTTTTGGTCCCCAAATTTCTGCTTTCATCGATCACTTTCTGGCTGGTCAATGGATGAAGACAAGCAAACATAGAGCTAGAGTGGACCACAGAAGAAAATCAAATGGGAAGAAATGACCCACTAGTTGTAGAGGGAGAGCACTATGATCATGGTGTGAGGGGAGCAAGTCAACATTTTTGAAGTCAGTATTTGTAATTTCTTCGATATTATTAATATTTTCATGGAAATATTTGAAAAATCATAGAAAAATATGGGAAGATGAAGTCTAAACTTCACTAAATATAAGAAAAACTCTTAAATTTCAGCTAAAATCAACAGATTTAAATGATATTTCCAACATCTTAGTTAATATCAGAGAAACTCTTATATTTCGTCTAAACAAGTGTTTAACATTCCCTAAAGTTTTATTTTAAATTTTCATTATTTCTATCGAAAGCAGCTGTTATTGAAATCCATATCGATATATCCATCGATATTTCCACAAATTTACATATCGATATTTTCACCAATACCAATATTTTAAACATTGCTTGAAGTACTGTATATACCAACACGAACATGATCCAATACTAGTTGATAATCCAACATTAATTCAAGACTACAAAGAAAAGTTTCAATAACTAATCATCTCCCAAGAGAGTTTTTGTTGGTAATGATGGTGTTTGCATGTTGAACCACAAATTAAACTCCGTTCTCGGCAAAGGTTCTAGGTTGTCGGGGAAGCAATACCATATCACAAATGATATTCACCATAAGAAAGACTAATGGGAACTCTCATGGTTATATCATAGGCGGAAGTTAAAACACATGTTAATTAATTATTAGCACACGATTGATTTTAAATATTTTTGCAGTAACATATGTAAGTAATTTTCTCTCATTTACCAAAAAGGACTTCCTTGCAACATGAGATTTTAGTCCATACTCCATAGCATGGATGAGAGAGAAGTAGCTAGTGCTCTCTCTACAGGGATTTGGTGTCACCATCTTAAACACAAAGTGGTACATTCTATTCATTTTGGATTTCTTACTGTCATGATGTCATCCTATCTTTATGGGATTAAGACTCTCTCAGGATTTAACAGTCCGGAGCTTGTGGATCGAGTAATTCGGACTGTTTAATTTAAATTATGCGGTTTCCATTAGTCAATTTCACTGGCCCACCTCACATACACAACCTCTCCCTCTCTCTCCAACGGCCAGAAATATATATCTCTTTCTCTTTCTCTTGAACGGGGTGAATTGCCCTGTCCATGCTCTCCAGAGTGAGATTTGAAGAAGATCTCAATCCCCCTCTATGCTTCTTTTTTCTTTGGATAAAAAAAACTCATGTCATCTACTCTACCCATGAAGAGGATATTGGAACGCACAAGTTTTCTTCATGCGTAATTCGTGTTCTACCCTCCAGTTACACATTAGTTTTCTTCATTTTCCCCTACGTACTTTGAAATTAGAGAGTTATTCATTCCAATCCAATCTTAGTACCAAACTGAGACCTCCATTTAATAACATCAAATCCACTTCTTTTGGTTTTGGTTTCATAAGGACTCAGTCATGACTGACCTCAAATGGTGTGGCGGGGGGATTACCGACTCAGTCATGACTGACCTCACATGGTGTGGCGGGGGGATTACCAATACCACTACCAAAAACAATGTTGAATATGTAAAAGTGGTTGTATTGTATTGTATTGGTGGCAGTCATATCACAAAAGCTCACACCACCTTCTTTGAACTTGCCTTCGAAAGTTGGAAACCTACCATCTTCTTGTCCCTTCAGAAGTTTGGATGAATTCATGACACGTTTACTTATTTGGAACGAGGAAAAATAAATTTTGGGAAAAGTACAAGAATTGGGAATGGAATCAACGACCAAAGTAGCCCCCCAAGTCAATCAGATTCTTGAATTTTCGGATGCGTACAGAAAACACAAGAAAACCAAGAATCGTAATAATTCTAATTCTCAATTAAGTAAATATGGTCAAAACTAGGCGATCCTATCTTCTCTTCTCAGACCAACTGTTTAATCACTTTCTATCCCACTCCTACATTTACCTTCCAATCAGAAAATCCTAGTTCCAAAATTACATAACGACTATTAGCACTCCAAAATTACCAAACGATTATTAGCACTCCCAAAAAGTCATAGTGCACTTCCAAAACGTCCGAGCTTAAATAATGCAAAATTCGGACCGAGTCAACGTGTCCATGGTTTTCCAATGCCAAAATCTTAAAGCCTCAAACAACACGATAATAATTCAACCAAAGTGTATAGCTATGCATAAAATTCTGGAAGATATCCATTTAAAAACAACACAAGAACTGAGGCAGATAAACAAATACAATGCCTCTCCCAAACTTCCCAGCAAAATAATCCTAGCTATGCTATCACAATTCGTGACGTTTAATGATAACAAACTTCCATAAGGCGGACATGACCCGAAAAAAAATATGATTACATGTTCCCCAAGCAAAAGAAGAAGAAAAAAGTTCATCTGTCTTTCAAAACGCGACGTAACAATGATTTTATGAATGCATATGGTATGGGACATATAGCTAACTTGACCTTCTAACAATGACCAATATGAGAATGAATGATGATGCAACGCAGGATCTGCGTTTCCATGACTTCGTGGTGACACTCAAAACTTCAGCGAACTGGAGGCAGTCTGGATTGCTAGGGAAATACTCTGGTATATGCACTGACTAAGACAGGCAAAAATACGATGAGATGCAAACAAGATAACAGGAGCGGACGAGATTCAGGAATGAAGACCTGCTATGGAGATTTTCAGGAATACGGCACCTGGGTTAGTGATAAGATGCCAGCACCCGAACAAAATTAGGCATTATTCGTCCAGTCTGACCCCAATCTCGTTGGAGGAAATCATCAGGGGTGGTGGTATAGGTAAACAAGATCTTGTTTGGCGTTCAGAGCCAATTTACCTCAGGGACACAGAAATGCGGCCTTCGTGAATGTCACTTACCTTTCCCTTTTTTGTTAGTTTTCATTGCAGGCCTTAACCCACATCTGGGACACTCACTACCCGCTCTTCCTCCTTGACAAAACCAGGACCCAAGCCCTCGGGGCTGATGCAATTGTTAGTCACAACTTTTGGAGATGATGCAAGTTAGCGACAACTTGAAGACTGACAGTTTCAGTTGTCTGAAAATGGCGATGCTTGACACATGCAATCCTATGACCCAACTCAACACCCAAATGCATGCAGGGACTCCAAACAAATAGAATATACCGAATGGCAGTAGCTTCAAACTGAAATGGCACGACTGATGGCCATCTTGGCCCATTCTGCAGATTCTTTAATCAAATTGTCTTCGGAAGACAAGCACTCATTTAAAAAGTCTCTGCACGATTGAGATTGCTGTATCAAAGAACCAGCATTATTTCCCAGTGTATCTGCTAGATCTCCAAGGACACCAATGGCTGTTTTCATCACCACTTCATCCCTACATGCAAGTAAATTAAAAATAAAATGTCAGAAAAACACAACAAAAAATTGTAATTTGTAATAACAACGGAACAGTAGATCAACTCACATATCTTTCCTCTTGTATAAGCTATCCAAGAACTGCAGGATGTGTGGAGCATAAGATATCAAAACCTGGGTTTTCGGGGAGTTCTTGAAACCTTGGAAAATCCCAGAATATGCCTCCAAGATTCCGTTTCTCAGAGAATTGGTGTACTCTGTCATTACATCATCAGCACTTGCTGTGTGAGCAGACATCTCTGCAGCACTCTGAATCATTGGCATGGCGTACATCAAGTACTTATCAAAGTTCTCTCCTATTGCAAGAGCTATATCACCAAAGCAGGAGAATATAGGAGGCTTTACGGAACGGTGCAACTGGTTGCTTGATAAATCCTTGAGAAGCTGGGTCATAATTCCATCACAATAAGGCAGAATCTTATCTTCCACTGCTCTACAAATATCTCCTACAACACCAACCGTGACAGCACAGATTTGGTACTCCTCAAAATTTTGAAGCCCCATTTCGAGATACTTGTAAAACTCAGGCAAGTATTTTGCAAAATCCGGGCCACTTGTATATGCAAGGGCCCCAATGGCAAGCATGGCTTCCTCATGGACAGTTGCACTTCTACAAGCAAATACCCTCAAGAAAAGTCCCATTATCTGATCTGCGTATGGCATGAACACATATTTTGTGGGCTCTGATGAACCTAGTTTCTGAATAATGACCTGTAAACACCCACAAAGAAGTCCTTGTAGTTCACTCTGCCTCTCTTTCTCATCAGATGCAAGCTGCTGGCCCTCAAGAGTCTGATGCAGTTCAATCATGATAACGGGAATAAGTTGCAACACCATGGGGGCAGTTTCATCAGTCGAACATCTGACGACTTCATTCAACGCTTCATATGCAGCAGTCCTTAATCGTGATTCCCCCGCATCTGGTCTGTGGGTAACAGTGAGTAGAGCCTGTACAATTTCCTGGAAAAAAGGAGCAATGGGAGATGACGGGCCAAAATCCTCATAACCCTGGGCCAGAAAATAGAGAGCACCGCATGCCTTCTCAGCGACATTTGGAACATCTTTCATGCTCTGAAGAAGAACTGTGATGATCTGTTGGCAGTTTTCTGGGGTAATTATGGGTGTATCCATAGTTGAACCATGAAGGAATTCAAAAATTCTTCCCAATGTCCAGGCAGTAGTGTCCTTCACATGGTTGTTTGGGTCCTTTGTTAAAGCACTGAGCATGAACGTCATAGCAACATTGACAATAGATGTTAACTTGTTTGGCGAAGGACCCTCCAAGATGGAACCAAACGCATAAGTAGCTGCTTCTCTTTGCCTCCAATCTGGTTTTGTTATGTTCTCTTCGATGAAAGGCATAACAAGTGGAACGATATCATCTCCCACTGTCCGAGCAACCAACCCAAGGCAAGTCCCCCCAGCCATAGCAATATTCCAAGCCCCATCTTCCTCCTGATCATCTTCCTGCTTAAGAAGCGTCTCCAAAAGCATAGGGACAAGGGCAGGGATTGCCTGCTTGATAAAGTAGAAGCAAGGAATATCAGAGTCCCCACTAAAATCACCCACATAATCATCCAATATATCGATCTCCTCATCACAAATCGAACTCCAGAATTCAATGGCTTGAAGAGCAACAGGTTCCTGGTCTTCCCTTACAGCTTTTGCTGTGATGCTAAATATGTCCTGAATGTAAGGGGCTAATTTCTCGTAATAAGATGAAGAAATGGAAACTAAACACTCAAAAGCTGCCTGTCGAATCTTCACTTCAGGGGACAGAGTTGCCTCACAGACAACTCTCATAATATAATCACGCTCCATGTCATTGCTAAAATTGGCCTGAGCAAAATTCAAAGCATTGTACAGTGCTCGGGTAGCAGCAAGCCTAACATCATTGTTCCCTTCAGTTGCGTTCATACCCTGAACTACAGCTGTCAGTATTTTATTCACTTGATCTTGATCCACGACATCAGAAGAGATTTCCTCACACAAATACCCAAGAGTCTCTAAAGTGGCTTGCTTTACATGAGCTGGTAACCGGTGAATATTTGACAATAGTGATCCAATCAGTTCCGGCCACTGTTTCATGGGCAACTCAATGCCCGCAACCTTTGCAATAACTTGAGAGGTAGTTGAACGGGCATCAGCTACAGGAGAAGTGAGGATCTGTAACAAGAACATCTTAATCTGCGCTTTCACAGAAGTTTCCAATGCAAGCCATCTTTGAACAAGCTCCAACTTTCTAGGTTGTTCTTTAGCATCCAGGGCATTCTTAAGTATCAGACCTGCTAATTTTCGGCTTTCAACAGGTTTTTCTTCATTTGCTAGCTCTCTAGAAAGAGACAACAAGAACGATGAAAGATCTTGCTCCTGAAACTGTTTCAAACTCTCTTCAGCATGATTCCGTACCGCTCCATCTATAGATTGAGCATTCAGAAGCACCTGGGTAACTTCCATTGATGTATAGTATCTGCGAGTGTAAAATTTTAATTGCTTAGACATATTAGAGAAATACAAGAGGATAGGAGACAAATAAATCATAGCATTTTACAGAGAGCGAAAAACTGTCGAAAATCAGGTTTAGTAAAAATTAACATCATGCAAGAATAGAAAATTTATTAGGCTAGAAAATCTTTTCCGTTCCACCAATTTAGTTTCCAGAAAGACGTCTAACTGAAACTGCAAACCCCTGAATTTGCCCGGAAAACCATTCCCCAACGCACTGCAAGGTGTAACAATGCGTATATTTAACAATTGAAATCAGTAGGAACTACACACACAAACCTGGCGGGATACAACATTTTACCGCAACTCAGTAAATTATCAGGAAACCAAATTTTAACATAAAAGAAATTTACTACCCACACGATATACCTTAAAATTTTCAAATTCAAGCAACAAAAAACCCTACTCCATCTAATCACCAGAACCCTAGTTGTACGGATAACAACAGCAACAACCCAGTCTTATCCCACTACATGGTACATGGGGTCAGCTATATGAATCCTAGAACATTGAGTGCGCCAAGTCTTCGGTTCTGCGCCTAGTTGTACGGACAACAACAGCAACAACAAATCTTATCCCACTACGTGGTACTTGAGGTCAGCTATATGAATCCTAGAACGTTGAGTGCGCCAGGCCTTCGGTTTTGCGCCTAGTTGTACGGATGCACAAACAAATCCACAACCGAACAAATCCCCCACTAAGAAATCCAAACCACAACCAAAGACAAACAATTTCATGGATCGGATGAAATTTCATACAAAATTGCCTACATCTCCAACAAACACCAACAAAAACAACTTTAAAAATCACAAAACGCAACCGAACAAATCCCCCACTAAGAAATCCAAACCACAACCAAAGACAAACAATTTCATGGATCGGATGAAATTTCATACAAAATTGCCTACATCTCCAACAAACACCAACAAAAACAACTTTAAAAATCACAAAACGCAACCCTAGGCCATCAAATTACTCGAAACTTTAACGCATCAAATTCCAATTCAGCGAATCGAACCGGAACAATCAGGATCAGACAAACACAGAGATATGCAAAAATCCTAGTTACCACGGGAACAGCATCGACGTTTCGAACAGGACAGCGATGGAATTACCTGAAAAAGGAACCTTAAAGGGACCGTACGGATGTGGATCGGTACCAGAAAGTCTTCCTCGGAGACAGCGACAGAGACAGACGCAGAGGATAGAGAAGCAAATTGCTACGATGGACTCGGATTGCAGAAAGCAATCAACTTTTTCTTTCTTTTCCTTTTTTTTTTTTCAAAAAAATTGGTTGCGATAATTTTGTTTCGTGGGGCCTATTTATAGTCGGGAATTTTAACGAAAAGTTCGGTACTATTTATTTTAATGAAAGATGCATTTTTGCTCATCACCATTTAATGTGACGTATGATTATCATTCTATTTAATATCGTTAGATGAATTTGAAATTCGAGATTCGAGTAATGGATAAGCACAAATCTCAAAATTCAAACTCATCTAGCGGTGATAAATAGGATGGTGAGCATACACCACATATATGATGGTGAGCAAAAATGCACTCATATTTTTACGTTAAAAGATCAATCCTAGTATTATTTATTTACTCTTTATTTTATCTTCCTTATTAAAATTTAAAATTCTCAAATCTTTTTCATTAATATTCTCTTTATTAGTACACCTTTCCCGGCAATTTGATTTCGTACGAATTGACTCGGGCCGAAAGTTATGGGCCCATCTTTTGGACCGGAGAGCTTGGGCTTCTTATTTTTTGAATTTTTCTTTTCGGCCAAGTAACTGATTTTTAAACTGTTGGTTTCTTGAACCGTATGTAAAAAGGGTATAACTGGTATTTTATAATTCGGTTGATAAATGCTGCTTTTTAGGTCATAGTATAGATGGTAAGTTTTCGCTCTTGTTGTTGAAATTTGGAAAGAGTTAACAAAACCCTAACCCCAGGTGCGGATGGAAATAGGGACCAAGGAGATGAGTTCAAAAAGTATACATATGAAAGTCTTCTGAGGACTTTTCGAATGTTTGGTACGGGTCTCTTTTGTGCCTACTGAATGTTTGATGTGATGCATACTAGGCATATGTCGACATGTCGTGTCAAGAGCACTCAACGAGTTCTCTCTATATCATAATTGCTTTGGCATATGCCGATGTATTTTTACATGTGCACAACAAACTCACTAAGTGAATAAACTGATTTGGTATTTAACATTGGGACCTCCAAAGTTCAAATATCCGCCACTACCTAACTTTAACCCTAACCCTAATGCTCTGTTGATTGGTTATTCAATTATGCGGATCATAACAGCATTGTCGTTGCTGGGCATGATATTGTTAAGCCAATATATGTAACTGGAAAGGGATCCGGAGAGGATCCCTTCCACCAAATCCACCCAATCACCTAATCCGGGCCCTTGAAATTTGATTTAAAGGCTAAAGTTATTATAACTTTTAAAGGGGTCCCTGTTTGTAGCCGTTGGATCAAATTTCAAGGGCCTGGATTGATTGATTGGGTGAATTTGATGGAAGGGATCCCGAGAGGATCCCTTTCCTATGTAACTGAACATTTTCAAAACAAATCAGTAATTTGAAGCTAGCTATAAATTGATTGTGTTTCTTTTTATATATAATTCTCTTCTGTCATCTCGTCTGCCATTCAGATTCAACCATCTAGCGTCTACGAAGAAAATGGAAGAAGATTTTGAACAGCACAAGAAAGTGGAAGAAACAGCTCCTTATGAACACAGCAGAATCCAAGCGAGTAAATATTGATACCATGCATGCTGCTTATGCTATTGCATTCTATGATTATTCCCTACTTTCTTAATTTAAATGTTCGAACTCGTAACTGCCATTGTGCAGGCATGTCGTCCATCTGTGCAGGCATGTCGCCCATCTCCGTACTCGGGATCTTAAGCCTGAGATTCTTGATGAGGTAATGAAAATGGTGGGCCGCATATCGGATAATTTGTGAGGTACTTTGTTCTGGAAAGATAAAAACGAAGCGATTCTAATTTGGTATATAGTGGGATTTTTCCAGGAGTCGAAGAATATGGTTATCTATGTATGTAAAATCAAGTGGATATATCTGTTAAGACGCTGCATTCATTCTATATCTTGTCTGTAGTACATGTCGTAATCACTTTGGAATTTTGAGTTTTTTTTTTTTTTTTTTTTTTTGTTGTAGGCCGCTGGCGGTATAGATGCAGTTACATCCACAAATGAGCAGGTAGTTAAATTAATTCAAGTAATACAGTCGATGATGGACAAGAAGAGGTCGCCCTTTTGCCGGAGATGCCCTAGTGGGATGATGACGAAGATGAAGAGTGAACAGTGGTGAGGAAATGTTTTCGCTAGAGTAATTACAACTTACAAGAGGATGATATGCCAGTCTTAAATGCATGTCATGCCATTGCTAGTTTGTACCGAAACAGTTTTTTACTGAAAATTTGCACTATGATGAGGTGTAATACGAGGCAGAACAGGAGAGGATGAGACAGAAAAGAGTGAGGAGGTTTGGTAGATCTTGTTAGTACAGAAAGCAGTATGATGGAGTTGTACGAAGCGGAACACACAACACAGATGATCATGAGACAGGAAAGAGTGAGGAGGTTTAGGACGTTTGGTTCAAATGCAATCAATCAATAAATTTTCAATCTCTTAGGAGAATATAACAGTTGAGCAATTTTACAAAAAATGCAGATCAATTCTAAGGGAATACGAAGAGGAAACAACTGAAATTTTCATGTAATTTCTTCTATTTTCTTCCAACAAAAACATTCCTAATTATTAAAACAGTTTCACACAACACTATATACCTATCCTAAGTATATACCAGTTACCACTACTTTTTGAGTCAATGCTCAACCTAATGAAAGCAAAGTATTTTGTTTTGCTCTTCTATATGTTTCAAATGACAAAATAAATACACAATTAGCATAAGCTCCCGCTAAAAACAATCGAAAAGTGCCTTTCCCGGGTCATCACGCTTCAGAATTCGTCATGCAAATCTTCATCAAGATTTTCGTTGATGCTGCCATCATAGACTGTGTTGTAGAAAACATAATCATGATCGAGCATCTCCTCGAGCGTTAATTTTCCATCTTTGTTACCATCCGCCTGAATCGAACAATGCCACGCATTTCATTTCAGATTCATTTCAGCATATCTCATTGATAGGAGTACACCGATTGAAACATTACTAACCTCCAACATCAGAAAGCTTGCATAATATTTAGCATAGGACAATTCTCCTGGGTGAATGTAATGTAGGATTGGTTTCAATTCTTCCACTTCCAAGTGTCTGTCAAACATGTTTCGATTTCAAAAGAGATTAGTAAAGTCCTGTAAACTATAATCTTGGCAGCAAAGGAAGAAAATAAAAAAAATTAGGTCAAAAAATGTGTTAGCTTGAGGTTCAAGGCATGCATGCATACTTGTTCTTGTTCACATCAAGTTCTGTAAATTTCTGTTCTGGCGAGGGTACATTCTTCCCGCCCGTTTCAAATTCTACGTAACTCTTGTAATTATCATAAGCGTTGTGTAAAAACTCCATGAAATTCATTTTCCCATCCTTATCCTTGTCCATCCGCCTGTAAATTATGGGCAGACATTCGTTAATCCGTTCCTTAATTTGCAACAAGTTATTCAGGAAAAATATAAGAGGCATTAATATGTTAAGATATGTGAGAAAATGTACTTCATTTTTTCTCTCAACAGCCATTTGTGAATTTCTTCATTGTTGCTGTCTTCTGGGTGCAACAAACTGCAACAAAAATACAAATTAAACAAAAATATTTATGTTCAACCAAAATTCTCAGAAATAAAATGTTGGCCATAGTAAATATGAAATGAAGAGAATTATTTACTCTTTCAATTCATTGAAGTTTAGTAATCCATTCTTATCAGCATCTGCATTCTCAAATTGTTGCTTCCACCATCCAGCTTCTCCGTGCTCCATTTTGTTTTTCGCTGTTTCACCAAAGTTGAAAACCAAAGTTGAAGAAACTAGAAGTTTTTTTTTTAATGCATCCCGTCCCTCTTACAGACAGACAGTACGTCCTGCACAGAGAATTTCTGCATATATATTCACAAACATATAAAGCAATAAGTATAGGTAGTTAAATACCTAGATCCTTAGTGGAAAACTTGGGCAGATACTCCGCGAAAGAAATTGTTCCATCACCATCTTTATCGTGCGATTCCATTTCTTTCTGTGTGCTATAATTCAACCTCTCCAAGGTTTGTTGCATGACCCATTGCTCGAGCTCCTTAGAGCTAATGAACCCGTCTTTTGGCGCCTGGTCTATCAACGGGAACAGATTAATCAGCCTCAACGTGAGATTCAACTTTCCCTCATTGCCAATATATTCATGTACTTCTTCCACCTCACTTGCATTCATTCCCCCTGGGAATCCATTTTCCTTGGCGTACCTCTCCATCTTGGCGACCAGAGGGTCAAAAATGGGAGCATGACCCGTGTAGCCAAGACGGCGGTTAAGGCCGAGGAGGGGGTGGGGGTGGTGGTGGCGGCGGCGGTGGTTGGGGCCACGTTGTTTGGAGGGAAGCATGACGAGAAGAAAGATAAAGGCGGTGGCAAGTAGCGCGTAGACCACTGCCTTCGCCATTGCTTGGCATCAAAGAAGAAGAAGAAGAAGAAAAAGAAGAAGAAGAAGACAAGGTGATGATGATAAGCAGCCAACGACCAACTGAATATTTTGGGTGGTGGCAGAAACGGTTAGTGACCGTTACAAGTGAGAGGTACATAGAGGATATAATGTTGCCCTTTTTATTAATAGAGATGGATTGGGGGGACATCTTTAATTGTTCCAATATAGCAAAATCTCAGGCAGCTTTCCGTCCAGGTTTATTCAAGGTTTTCAGTTTAGAATTTAAAATATATTTTTCGTGCTTGGGCGTCGATCGATGCGTCAGGACTAATGTTTGAAGCATTGCCGTGGCCTAACCCAAAAATAAAAAGCCCAATTCGCTTGGCCCGAGCACGAAATATACTCTACTTTGTAGTTTCAAGAGAGAACGAGACTTTCATAGATGGACAACAACCCCTTAAAAAAAAAATTCATCAGCAAATGAGAGCATTAGATCGGTGGCAAAAAGTAGGCCTTTGATATGCACTATACCGTACTAGTTACACCCAGTGATTTCAACCTTTCCCTTCACTTCCACGATAGGGAAAACGAGTAACCCTAAAAAACGGAGGTTACACAACGACGAGGTAGAAAACTACATACACATACAGCTCTATCTTTTGAAATCTTTTCAGAAGACAACAGATTAGGAAAAGATTGGGGTTATAATACATCACCAATATACATCCCCCAGGAATATTTAAAAAACACTACGGCCGTAGAAAACCAAAGTAAACCGTGGTCGGTCAGTGACTCTTCTCCTTTGCAACCTGCAACCAAGGCCAGTTTGACTCACAGATATCACTTGGAGAGTTGCCATCGTTGTCCTTTGCACTCGTGTCGGCATTTTGCTTCACAAGGTATTCAGCAATGCCTTCTCTATCGCACGTAACCGCATAGTGCAATGCAGTTTGGCCCTCATTGTCCTTCCAAGACCAAAAAACAGATATTTAAAATGGCATAACAGGGGGTGGGATTGGGAAAATTTTACAAACTTGCTACCTTAAATAAATGTTTATCGTGTAATCTACCTTTTCATTAATGTTGGCATTCTTGTTAACAAGCAGCTCTGTCGTGTTCAGGTGCCCACGATCCACAGCCCAATGCAATGGGGTCCTTCCCTCACCATCTGCTATGCACGTAAATGTTTTAGGGCGATACCAGCATCATACGAGCACATAAAAAGTTGTGCAAAGGAAATTTCCTTTAACATCCTAATATAAAGGGTAGGATGATAGACCACCAATAAAAACAAATCAAACATTTTCTGGGTGAGGAGAGAATAAATGCCAGAGAAAATCAACAAAATATTAAGCCATGTACATGTATTGAAAGAAAGAAAGAAACATGTGGTGTGCTGTTCATCTGAGAAACAAGCAATAAAAGCTACGTTAAGAGAGATCTGCAGCTGGATCAGTATGAACTCGAACTTGAGGTACCATAGCTTTTGGCCTTAAGCCTTTTCAAGCTTTTACAATTTATGTGCTGAATTTCCCTACAGTATATAAGCATGTTAACGACCATACATGGCTTTGTAGTTATGGAAATATAAATGGATTAATTATGATATGTCAGTTTGAAACTTAATGAAGCTATTTAAAGAATCAGATGGAAGAAAATAAACCTTTCTGATCCACTGAAACACCACTTTCAATGCATTTAAGCAAATTATCCACTTCCCCTTCTCTGGCAAAGGCATGAATAGCATCCATCTTTCTGAAGAATAAAAAACAAGCAAAGCTTAGCAGTACTTTTTTTTATATATTTATTTCCAAGAAACAGTAACTAATAATCGACGGGATGTGTAAATATTAACCCTCCCATGCTTAGTAGACCTAAAAAACTTACAGATCCTTTTCAGATTCTTCCTCGTAAACAAAGGTGCTGAAAACCGGTCCCATTGGTCCTTTAGAATCATTACCAGGTGCACTACCATCTCCACCTCCTCTGCTTTTCTAGTAATCATGTGTCAAGAGACAGAACAAAACCAGAAAACCCAACAGAAAGTAAGTATAAATGTACGGCAATACTAAAAATTTGCAGTTGAAAACGAAAGAATCAAGACTCACCACAGTCAAACCTGCTGCCCAGTTAGGATAAAGCTCTGTGACAATATCAATGTACTTCTCCATAGCATCTTCAGGAGGCATAGCACCCAATTTCTGCCAAGCTTGCCTGTAAGAAATCACCGAGCGAAAAGATTCAAAACCACGGCAAGTCGCCTTCTAAAGTAAGATACACAGTTTAACCACCCCTAATACACCAATCAGCCAGTAAAAACATTACAATTAGGGCAAAATTACAACTTGCTAATCTTGATATTAAGCAAAACCAATCCAAGAACACACATTGCCCATCCTTATCGAGCTGAAAATAAGACCCATATAAATAAACCCTAAATCTTGGAAGTAAATTTGCAGTATAAAGTAATGGTAGAGTAAATACCATTTGGCGCGAGCAGTCATTTTCAGAGCCGATGGCTGCGGCACGCTGCAGGGACCCTCAGTAGCAATCTTGTAAAGCCCATAAAGCTTCAACTGCGCATCAGTCGACACCTTCTGCCGATCCGTCGCGGCCGCCGCGACAAACGCCGACGCCGCGCTGAACAGCTTGTCCAATTCCGTACTCTCCACACCTTCCCAGTCATCATCACTGTCACCTTCGCTGCTCTCGTTCCTGACGCTGCCGTGCTCGGCGACGACCGATTCGGCCTCGATTGCCGCGGAGCTCAAATCGGCGGAGCGAGGCGGGTCGTCGCAGGGCTCGGGTTTGGGCGGCGGCGGATTGGTATCGGCGGGGGCGGCAGTGCGAGCGCGAGCGAGGCTGAGATTGTCTTCCTTGAAGGAGATGACTATGGCGATAAGCTTGGCGAGGAGGAAGGAGAAAATGAGGCCGAGGATTATCGATTGGAGGAGCTGCTGCCACTCTCCTCCCATTGTTTCTTCTCTGCGGAAGATCCTAAAACCCCAACCCTAGGAGAATCAAAACGGATTGAAACGACGAGCTAAAACCCTAGAAAATTGGGGAACTAGAGAGAGAAAGGGAGAGAGAGCGTTTTGCTTTTGCTCCCCGGAGATCAGAGCGCACCGCATAGGAGACAACAAAAAACAGTCGGGTGCTCCGCGGACAAAGCCAGTTAAGTACGAGGGAACTCAAATCTTCTACACCTATTCTTACCTGTAGCCTCTCCGTGGCCTTTCAATTTGAGCGCCACCTGTCCTCTTACTAACTTCCACTAACACTAACTGGATCGACGGCAGTGGTGGGGCCAGTTTGTATAAACTCACAAGCATAACCCTTTCTCCTCAAAGAATTAGTAGGGGTTTCTGCTTAAAAAAATTAGGAAACTAATGAAAAATATTTGAAAATTTTAAGTTTTAACGAACAAAATAAAGGGTAAAATGAATAGTACTAAGATTAACTTTTTAGTGTCAAAATGTGGTTTTTCGTTAAAATGAACAGTACCGGGAACCGGGAGCTTTTGTTAAAGTTCCCTAAAAAAATTTGTTGTCAATATATAAAATTTTGTGTTTATGATCGGAACTGTTCGTAATATAAACCACTCTATAATGATTGTTTTTGCAAAAAATCAATCAAAACTAAAATCGTTTAGTCATAGAATTATAAAAACAAATGAACGAAATTGATAACAATTTTACGAACTCTTTATGCATTTGCTATAATAGATTAACCAAACGATCTTAGTTTTAATTTATTTTCTTTACAAAATGATTCATAATATAAACAATTCTGATCATAATCACAAAACTTTCTGATATAAACTTGAATAGCTAAACATTATTCTTGCTTGAAAGTAGACATTCATGGCATACTTTGCATGGGCTCTAACTGTGTTGGCCACAAAGCACGGTCCACCTTGTTTGATTGGCCCACAATCCAACCCCAGGAAACAAACATAATCAATATTCCTCTGCAATGCCTCCGTCCTGGGCAAGCACCACAATTTCTTGCCGCGTGATGGCGGCAGACTCATCGGTGCTAACAATGGAGTGTCATAACTTGATGTTCATTGAACAAGACAAATATGTAGGCCTCAAAAGTTCGGTTTGGCGTTAATGGAGTGTCATAACTTGATGTCACGTGATGAATGAGATATCTATTGTAATTTTCGGCACTCCTCTGCATCGACCCCAACTTGGGCCAGATAACTCTCAGAGGCCCAACCCGTTTCGGCTATAACAATCATAAGGTCCTCAAAGCCCACAAGTTTCATAGCTTAAAAAAAAGCACCTAGATGAAATAGTATAGGGAGGGAATGGCCTGTGCGTACACATCGTCAGATTGACGATTGAGGAAAATGTAGCGCACAAAATCAAATGGTATTTCAGGTACAATCAGACGGGATCGGATAAAACCTTTTTTCCTCTTTTGTTTTTGTTGTTGGTATTCTCTAACCAATTACTAAGCTTAGTGATTTTCACATTCTCGTCTTCTCCTTATGCAAGCAACTCTTCTTTTCTCTATGTTTCTTAATTATCATTTGATTTATTCAATCCAAGTAGCTAGGTGAATTTTCTCAGTAGCTAGGCGTACTTGCAGAATGAATAAGACTTTGACACGTATTCATCAGGGATTGAGTGTAAGTAGGAGCTCCTGCTGAAATGTTCAGCAGCGAAGCAGCGTCCTTGCTGAATATGTGCGCAAAATCATGTAAGGCTAGGTAGCCCAGCAGAGATAATAAGATAGGGTGGGCTGCCAGGGCTGGTATACAAGAGGGTTAAATTCTTCGATCAATACATACGTACATACGTACATACTTGCATTCATTCATTAGCGAGTAGATAGTACAGAGTAAAGAACAATATGATAGATATACATAATGATATTTAGGCCGGCACTGGCGCTGCACTTCGGTCATCTGTCCTTTTCAATCTCTTGATTTTAGCTTAAGTACAAAAGAAGAAAAATGAATACAGGTTCAAGTAGTGGAAACATCATCATTCTAAAGTAGGGTAAAGTTGCGTACTATAGACGTTTCTCTCACGCCTCTCACAAAGTGGTAGCTCTTTTATAAAAAAAACAAAGAAATATTAACATTACAATTAAGTCAATTATATAATCGAACAATATTTCGATAAATTTAGAGTCAATTATATATTAAAAAAAAGGAAGTTAATTACAAATTAAGTCATTTGAATGAGATCTCTGGTATAATTTTTCTGGCGATTTGAATTATAAAAGGAAACACCTGCCTTTAATTACCACAATTTGAAAGCTAATATACGCAGGAAATACATATAATCGATGTATTGTATATGAGTGGTTCAGTATAATATGCTAGCTGAATACAAAGTATTGATTCAAGTTCTATATTGGTAATTTGCATGATGACGAATAATACTATTTAAGAAATTAAGATCGGCCAGGCAAGATAATTAAGTAATAATTGATCATATATGTTCATGGTATCATCATCTTCCTACAAGAGAAAGTGGAAATTAAGAGATAATATATGCGTATTAATTAATTAACCAGCAAGAGAGAGTGGAAAATTAGCAGTACTTAACTGTATATAACTAAGATTGATGAACTAGCCAGAAATCAAGGCCGCTTTTTGGTGCTGAAACGGTAGTTTTGCTGATCATGCTGCAAAAATGTTCCTCTTGTAACGTTGCTTGCCCAAATGAGCATCTCAGGATTGCAGAAGCACCAGTGCTATATATATATACACATACATGTTCTTATATATATATATGCAAGCTGCATGCAAACTGTGGCTGGAATACTCATTTGAGCAAGAAACATTACGAAGAGGAGTAATCCCATAAAACTCTCTCTCTCTCTCTCTCTCTCTCACACACACACACACACACGCATACACACAGAGACATCTATCACTGAACTGAATAAGCAAGCACATGGTTCTTGTAATATCCCTTCAATATAGGGCAGGTTCTATATATAGAAGGTCATAAGTCCTACACCAGTACTACCTGGTAATGATTTGGTGGGGGTGAAAGCACAGTAATATTGTACTATGTGTAATTTAATTAGGAGTCAGGACCCACCCCAATGCATGCGTACCGCTAGAACACAAATCTAGGAAAGAGACTTCTATGAAACACGTTAACTGTTACCAATAACGTTCTGAATCACTAATAAAAGATGACTTTACATATCCTTTTATGAGTGGTACATGATCTCGTCATCTGGATGTTATGGTACTATTAATCAATTTAGGGCCGTCGTTCATGACTAGCTTAATTAATTAATTGTTGTTAATTATATAAATATTAAGGTTTTAGCTAGGGTAATGGAATCAGTTTGTTGGCAAGCATATGATCAGGAAGAAGTACGTATGTGGTTTGTCATTTTTAATTCAGTTTTGACAGTCGGTTCAAAGGGGTGGTGCTGCTTCTGCTGCTGCATACGACATACAGCTAGTTGGAGAGGAGGAATTGTAGATGGCAGATCTTTGGAATGGTTGGTACGTACTCCTCGCTACATATCTACATCTCTGAAGGCAACATATTTGGAATGGTTGCTAATACACCAACCACCAAAACTTAATTATTATGATGTTACAATTTTAATTTTCCAAAAATGCCGACGTGGTATGTGCGAACGTAATTATATTGGTTAAAATAAATGTGTTTACTTTATGCATCCGAGTGACTATACACTTAATCTTTCTATGCATATGAGTTCAAGTCTCCATTCCACACTGTAAATTGATTTCATATAAACGTGTTATAATAATATACTTACACAATGCAGCTACATGTCTAGCTAACTAGACAGCTAGGACGAGTACTTCAAATTGGATAAAGGTATAGAACAAAACACAATTTAAAGGCACTACTAGCTCCCATTATGCATGTGATCCACTCTATATGCATGCATCTTCACTTGTACTACTAACTATATAGAGAACAAATATGTGGTACCATTTTTTTTACATAACTTTTGACACATTTTTTTGTAGAGCTCATTTCATTATGTATTTTAGCGATTGATTCGATCATTTATCTTTTAGGTCTTCTCTCAAAGATCATGTTTACCAAAAGTCACCGAAATCTGAAATCATATGACCGTTGGATTAAGGGATTAGGGTTTCTTTGTAGAACCGTATTCGTTCATTTTATTCACTATAAATGAATGTCTTAATGATTTTAGATTTGTCCAATTTTTAACAAGGATGATCTATGAATGATGTTCTAAAATATAGACGGTTTGAATCGTTAAAAAATATCATGGAATGAGCCCTACAAAAACTAGTGTCAAAAGTTATTAAAATGGAGTTTTAACAAAACACTCCCCGATATTGTTCACTTGTAACGAAAAACCATATTTTTACCTTTTCTTGGTACTGTTTACTACACATATATTTGTCATTTTTCATTAAAACTAAAGTTTTTTTTGAATTTTTCGTTTATTAAAAATGTGATGTCACGGATCCAAGACACCACTTGAAATTTTTTAGAAAGAAGAAACAGTACTCATTTCCTATAAACTAAAAACAATTGAGTTGAGATGGCTCCCACAAAGGAGATGAGTAAATGGGCTCGGTTACAATGCCAAGAAAGTTGAGAAGTGACCATAAACTCAAGTGGTTTTAGCGTGGAATTCTAACTTTTTATTTTATGGTACTAGAGCACATTGTTTTATGTGTGAAGTCAAATAATCACACGCATTCAATGTTACTCATTTATCTTGTTCACGTGTTTGGTTTGAAAATTCGCCACACATGAGAAAACGTGTTGAGAATGAATCTCACGCAAATGAAAGAATGGATTTTGCATGGACTTATAACTTGAGTTACTCCCTATATTGCTATTTAGTGTTACGGTGGTACTTCAACTTTCCTTACAATAGCAAGTGATATGAGTTTTGTGCAAAATCTAAACCGAGGGAAAAATCCATTAAATTACCATATGCACTCGTATGTAGAGTCTAACTATTGCAAAAATCCATTAAACTTTTATATGCAAAATCTGACTATTGAATTTTCAAATCACTGGTACCTATCATAAACTAACAGTGATACTCTAACTTGACCTAATTCTTGATGGGTCACGTACTTTCACAGTTTATTAATTACCAGTCGATATGGCCGAGCGGCCGGTAAATTCATGCAGCCTGATCTAAATCTTACAAGGCTCAACGAAATCCGGCGGGCCTAGATTCAAAATTCTTAGGCAATGATCAAGAAAATCAAAGGACTAATTGAGTTTAGCACAAGTGGTGAGATAACAAGTTATGATTAGGAAAAGATTCCGAACATTGGTTTTTTACTTCTGCACTTTTATGTTGGTTTTCTTCTGTTTCTTGATTTATTCAACCCAACGGTTAAAGAGAGAAGTGTAGAATGATTTTTTAAGCATCGCTGAATTCCTCAAAAGATTGTGTCAATGATTAAAGTATCTTAACCACTATCTTTTGAAATGAATGTCTAGCCTTCAAAATCAAGGGAGAAGAAAAGTAAAAGAAGTGCTGGTGGGGGCTGGGAAGTGAGGAGCACAACCCTTAGGTTTGATTAAAAATTATATAAAGTTGGTTGGTGAATTATGAATTTCAATTTCAAATGAAGTAATGAGGAAGTGCGTAGCATCTGATTTCTGGTATGCTGCATACGTGCATTGCGATCTAGCTACCCATATCATAATATGCCCCTTCCTCACATTTTCCTTTTGAAAAACGATATCCGCACTCTTTTTTTTCGTCTGCACCCCTTTGTTTATTCTGTCGCTTGATTTTTCTTTGATTTATGCAATCCAAAGGCCACGGAGTCTGTGCATGAGAAGAAAAAAGGTGTGCGGATATCATTTATTTGACAGAAAAAAGATGAATATTTCAAACTGAAAGCCATAATAAAGAAGAAAATACGACAACAGAACTGTCTTCGGATGATCGGTACTCATACGCAGATGCAGGATAGTAGGATACTATATCAAGGCCTATACAGTTAAAATGCCTAGAAATGAACTCGAAATACAGAACGAAAATGCATTAAGCACCGTGCGTGTGTTCGAGAGTGGCTGCTTCTTATATTCAAACAGACGAACCTTGGATTATCGACACCCTAGAGCAGCTCTTCCTTCGTCATTGATAGATGTATTTCTACAAATTTTCTGAAGATCAATATACCCTATAATGGTATCCTCGAAAACTGCACCGTCCAGGTTTGCTTCGTTAAAGGTGGAACCTGATAAGACACTGTTAACAAACAAAGCTCCTTGCAGATTCGCTTTCTCAAAGTTAACCCGGTCTAGAACTGCATTCGTGAAGTCAGTACCTGCAAAAGAGAGAAAAATTGATAATCCCCATTGCTGTGTGCATTTGATATCAAGGGATGATATGCAAGCTTACCCTTGAAGCTAGCTCCTGCAGCATAAGCCTTTGACATCACAACTTCTGACATGTCTGCGCCATCAAATTTGGCTCCGGACATGAGTGCTGCCGCAAGACTCTTTCCCTTAAGATTGGACTTCTCGTTTGTGTAGTCACAGAAGCGGAGATCAATTGCCTTGTCGTAAACTCCATTTGCCTGACCTATTGTATTTCCAACAAATGCAACCTCACATCGCTTTGGATCAGTAGACAGTGGAGGCAACCTCTGTTGGATACAGAAGAAGTCAGTTTAGCAACTTTTCATAATCACAGCTATAAGAAGTTAAAACTGGTTACTTATAATTTGGATAGTGACATTTTGGCTCCTGCTTATTTGATGAACATGTGGCATTTCATAAGAGATGAAAGAAAATCACTCACAAAGGCAAAGTAACGAAAAAACTTACAAAGTATCTTGAATCTCTGCTCATGTCATAAATGGATTTTGTAAAGTGGATTGGTACAGACTTATCTGGTTCTCTACCGCGATTCCAAAACAGGGTTTATTTCTTGGTAGCTTATTCGTGACAGTCTTCCAACTAAGGCTAGACAAATTTCTGAGCCTAGACGGCCAACTCTCAACACAATCTTCGTCGTGATGAGTTTAATTGGATAAAATCGCAGTAAAGGAAAGAGTAAGATTTCCGATTATCACATTTGGTGTAAAGGAGTCTCCCGATTCATGAACAAACTTTGCATCCTGAAGTTATTAATAGAGAAATTTGTGTGGAACTTTAGCCTTAGCTGGTTGTATGTCCTAGTTTTGCTTGGTTCTTGATTGTCCTACAAGCTGATGTTGTGTTCCTCACTTTGTATAGATGATCTTGTTTTACCATACAAAACACTAAAAGACATTCGGAGGTAAGAAAAGCGCGAGAACGGAATGAGATTCAGCTCAACATGGGGAACTCAAATCGCTCATGAACAGATGATGAAGATAACAAAATCGTAAGGCAACGGCACCAAAAGCAAGCCAAGTGAAAAATAAATATACGGGATGGGAGGGTTTCAAACCTGACCAGCAGCAATTACAGGTGAGGCAGCGGTAGTCACGGCCCAAACAGCAAGAATCCCACAAGCTACATTCTTAGCTTGCTTCCACTGACTCAGTTCTTCCTTTGTTTCATGACCATCCCTAGAAGCTGCACCCGCCCACCCAATTAAACCAAATCATAAATCCAAATCTGCAAATTTTGCAGTACAATGCAGGATCCAAAAATAGGCGGAAAGTGCTTATATATCTACTCAAATGATATTCTAGGGAAGGGTATTCGAACTTCGGGCCAACTATCCTAACCCACATCTGCAAGTTTGTAAGGACCATTTGAGACTGCTGCTTTAAAAAGCATTTTTGTTAACTACCACTTTTACCACAGGTGATCTTATTATAAAAGCGTTTGAAATTTTTATTTAAATCTTTCTAAGAAGCATTTGGCATGAGTTTTTCCAACAAAGTGCTTCTATGAAAGTACTTCTAAACGTAGTCATTGTATATAACACCTATAAACAATCAAACCCAAAACTTGAAATTGTTTTTCATAACAAAAAAAAATATCAATCTTTATACACATTCACCAAAAAAAGGCTTACCGGAGCAAAATACGCGCGTGGGGGAGTGGAATTGCGGGCGTTTCGTGTGGGAGAATTGGAGAGAAACGCCGTTTCGAGACAGAGGAATCACTGAAGAAAGTGAAGCAGCCATTTTTTCAGAAGACAATGGTGTTCTCTTTCTCTTATCCGTTTCCTTCTCCTTTCCACTTAGTTCCCGAAGATCAAGATGACGTGGTGTGACACGTGGGATCGTGTCTGACGCCAATGAAAACCATTTCCCCTTAGCCTTATCCCCGCGGGTGACGTTTATACATGAGATAGCATTTTCACAATGATGTTCTAGTGGTAAATGACGAATTACGAGGTTCCATTCAAATTAAAAATTAAAAGATTTTGGGTTTAAAATCCGTTGCTGCTGTGGACGTTAGATTTGTGGCCAGGAAAGGCTGAAATGTCTATGTGAGTCTTTCCGACCTTCGAAAAAAATGAATAATCGTGGTTTGCCAATGATTGTCCTCATTAAAAAAATAATAATAAATTAAAAAATAAAAATAAAAACATTAGACATTTGTCTAAATACTTACTCACTCTTATATGCCGTTGAATCACAAAGTCAATAAATATAAGGGTAATGTTAATGAAATTAAATTTTCAAATTAAATGATGTGTCAATAATGGAAATGAGCACGTTTATCAACACTTAAGTAATAAACCAATCATTAACTTCTATGTCATTTAGTTTCCAACATTTAATTTATAAATTTAGTCTCTCTGATATTATCGAAAATAAAAACATATGAGTAAATTTGGTTTTTTCTCAAATGATGCTGGCAAATAACCATTACGAGATAGTTCAGTGGTGGTTGGCGGTTCTAAACCCGTATTCTACATTACACATTTTAAATTACTACATGGTACTAGTATATAACATAATGGTGATCATAAAAAACTGTAATATTTTTGCGAGTCTTCCGCTTCAAAAAAAAAAAAGAATTCTCCTCACAAAACTGCTGATCTTTTATAAAAACAAAAAAACAAAAAAATGCCGGCAAATACTAGTATATGCTTCAAAAATAATGCATAGACATAAATAGCAAAGACAACAAAAAAAGTAAGAATATGGTAAAAGGGAGTTCCTAACGACAAGGAACAACAAACAACGAAAGGAAAAGGGCGGAGAAACGGTCGGAGGAATCGGCCTTTGACTTTGTTGGTATATTTGAGGGATCGGGCCTCCTCCGTTTCTCTTTCTCTGACTTGCCACTGCCAAAAAAACAAGGAGTTTGTTCCGACAATGGAGAGCCAGAGCCAGAGCCAGAGCTCGTGCCTGTCGTACGAGAAGATCAACGGCGTCGCCAGCTGGCTTGGGACCCACGTTGCCTCCGCCTTCTTCAACTCCCTCGAGCGTTGCTCCTGCATCAACCTCTCCACCTCCGATGACCAGGAAACCAACCCCGAGGAGGCCCACGACCGCCCCCTCATGCTCTTCGCCTCCCGCTCCGTCAACCTCAGCGACCACCGCCCTCACTACATTTTTTCCTCTTCCTCCGCCTCCTCCTCCTCCTCCTCCACCCCCCCACCAAAAGACGTCGTCAACCTCCCCGTCTGAATGGGTGGATCGGATCATCTGGGGTCCTTTTTGTTTCTTCTCTCTCTCTAGGATTTTATTTTCTTCTTGAAGTTTTGTGTCTTTTTTTTGGATTAATCGGGGTTGGTTTGTATGATTAAATTCAAAATGTTTTTCTTGCTGGTGAATTTGTTTGCCTGGATGTGATGTGTTGTTGTAAACATGTAACAGTTAACGTGGACTGGTAAAAAAGGAGGTCTCCTCTCGTTTCTGTGTGATGGGTTCTTTTTCACTTTGATATATTGATTGCATGATTGGCATGATCTGAAACTGTATCTCTATGTGTTGTTTGTTGCTTCTCTTCCTAGGGATGTGCAATTGGTATCCATGGGAAGGAAGATGACAAGTCCATCTGGGAATTTTTAAGGGTTTTGATAGACATATTGTCGCAAAGCGGGGGTTTTGTTGGCTTGGGGTCGTTCTTTATTTGGTTTCTATTGTGATTATTCTATAGAGAATAATGTGTGTTTTTGAATGTGGAATTGTGAATGGGTTAGTCAAGAACGTTTAGTAAATGTGGGTTAGGTCAGTTAGTCATAGCAGTATAGTATGATTTTAAAATGCACTCGAGTTTGAATCTCCCGTATCAAAGAATGGCAAAAGATGACAAGTTGTGGTCGTGTCATAGTAGTTGGCTTGCTTCTTTACTATAGAGTTTGAATCCCTATCTCGTAGAATGACAAAAGATGACATGTAATGGATTAACACAAGGTGGTGATGGTAGGGGTAGTGTGCTCGCCTCTTATGGTCTTACCACTCGAGTTCGAATTCCCCACCTCCTAAGATGTCAAAAGACGACAAATATGATGGTTAGTCCAATGAGTTAAAACAAGACGACATTTTGAACTTAAGTTCGAATCCTCCACCTCATAGAACGCTGATTTGACGAGGCTGAGGGATGTATTAGATTGGACAATTGGATCATTCATTTTGGGCCTATGGATAGGCCTTGTTTCGGGCTTAGGTTTCATATGCAGTGGTTCGAGGCATGGGTTGGATATATGGGCTACGTATCACCCAATATTTGCAACAAGGCAACAAATATCAATGAACATGATAATCCGACTTCCCCTTCTCTTGAATGTGCTTTTTTTGCACACCAACCTCAAAACGACGGTAATGTTCATCACTCTATTTATTATCGTTAAATGAGTTCAAATTTTAAGATTTGTTCTCAGCAGCACGCACTGTCATGTCAAAAACTAATACACGACAGTACATTTTAGGTTTGGGAATTGGACTAGCGAAAAGTGACGTCCCCGGTGCAGGCAAGTAAGTTTGAGTCCATTTAAGGAAGACACATCAGTTGTGTAATTGTGTCCTTTCCTACCGTAGTATTTGCTATTCAATTTCGAGTATGAACATGCAGGAAAAAAACTACATGAATATTCCACTTACATATGAGAAAGAAAATTTGCAGTTTGCATTAACTAAATCTCAAAAGGTATTCCTGTTAAGTTAACAAAATGGCTAACGATTGGAGACTAGACTAAGCTGGTGTTAGACTAAACTGACAGTGCAAGTATACAAGGGTCTACGTCGACGAAAACCCGGTTAGGCGCGCTCATCCATGGACACGAGAAGCAAATCGTATTCCTGTCAGAGATGTCTTCTCCAAAAGAGTGGATAGTCCAAGTTTCCAGCCCCTGGCTGAGGCAACGAGCCACTTCGGACGAAATGGATTCCTGCACATTCCCACTGCCAGCCAAAGCTCATCGACCCTACCATGAAACGGACAAGATTTGGCAGACAAACAATTCAATCACTCTGACCGGCGAACAATATGGAATGGTGGAGTTCCCCACCATCTTTTCCCCAAACGAATTCCAGCCACCAGCGCTTGAATCCCTATCCATCTCAGAGAACAAGGAAGTTCTACAAGGCCCACAGGCACCTGCATTATATAGATGTCATATCTCATTGGCTTTCTCCTAACAAATGACTTCACATCTAAAATTTGAGAACCGGCAGACCAAAAGCATCCCACATTGATTATAATTAAACTATCCGGACAAGCTAACCTTGGCCACTGGCTGATCCCGAATTGGATTACATTACAACCATGGAATATCAGCCATCTGTCAGGACATAAAATGGCACCATCGGAGAACCAAATCTGTCAT
Organism: Malus domestica; assembly: GCF_042453785.1. Lineage (NCBI taxonomy): Eukaryota > Viridiplantae > Streptophyta > Magnoliopsida > Rosales > Rosaceae > Malus > Malus domestica. The sequence goes on from NC_091661.1 coordinate 31,442,615, forward strand.
CGATCGTGCACATGCCTGCTAGAAATGTCAACTCGACCCTGTAGGCTGTTGTGGCCATTGATGCTGCCGAACGTAATGTCAGTCATCAATCCATTAGACCGGCTTCTTGTAATAGGACTAAGCAGGCACTACGCGATAAGAGTGCTGCGGAGGGGAACCATGTTGAAGACCACTATAGTATCAAGCGGGTACTGGTAAACCATAATTGTGGAACGATCTGATACGTCCATCCCATCCTGCAGTAACAATAACCATACCCCATGCATGAGAACTGGATGTGTTCTGGCAAGAAATTTTAAAAAACTTGTACTCGGATATGTGCATATTAGATTGGTTTGCCAGTGGGCTCGTAGTTGGAAGATTCTCCTCCGGCCAAGTAGCAGATCCCTTCGGGATAGACTCAAGGAAAGAATCTTGGCTGAGAGAAAAACATGCAGGTGAGGAAAAAGGCAGAGCGTCCTGTAAATTCTCATCAGCAGCCTGAAATTGCCTCTCATTTTCTACGGTCCCACATTTAAATCCAGACCAAGGTATCGCCACAGAAACATTTGTGGAAAAGCGCTCACAAGATCTGATCTTTTTTGCCTGAGAGAGAACTCGTTCTTCATGATTATTGCAGTTCCATACATATACACTAGAATCCTCACTAACCGAGACTATATGTTTCCCATCTGAAGTGAAGGTAGCAGATGTCTGGTTCCCTGCATTTCGTTGTCCTGCAAGAGACGAGAGACAGGGTTTAGAAGAGAGAAATGTATGAAATTCATCAGTCAGATGCTAAAACAGAGAACAAAACTCATTTGCATACTAACATTTGCATCAAATTTTCTTATGCACAATGGAAAATCAGAGCGGTGGAAACCAATAAAAAAAAAAACTATTACAAATAAAAACATCAAGTTATGCAACTACCGGCATACTTGCCGACCACAGTAAGACCGTGAAGAATTCTGACTTGTGAATCGGCCGTAGTGACCATCACCTTGCTAGAATCTTGTGGGAAAAACTGTATAAAATAACAAAAATTACTGAACTTCAGATCCCAGATGGAGAGGTAAAGTGATGTGTAAAAGAAAACAAAACCGAAAACAAAGCAGGGAGGAAGTAACTACCTGGAAGCCTGTAATCTTTCTGCACGGAGACTTCTTTTTACTTTGCAAGCATAAATGAGCATCCAATTGCAAAAGATTATCTGCTCCAAGACACACATAACTACTTTATCAGTACAAGCTCAAAGTGAGCAGGGGCACCTACTCAGTTTCTAGGCAAAGGAGGTGAACAAAACGGAGGAGGCTGAGGAATGCAGGTGTAGAATGTCAAAGCATACCTGATATATTATAAAAGTGGCAACTGCCTGTCATTGAGCCAACAATTCCTCCCTACGGTGTTTGAATAAGCATTACTTAATATGTGAGCATACATATACATCTCTACATAACTGAAGGGCAAGAAAATCACCAAACCTGCCCATCAGGGTAATAGCACACCACAGTAACTATATCTCTTATGTCACTCCAATCAACAACTTGGCAGCAAGAAATTCCCCAAATACGTACTTTGCCATCTATTGAACCACTGATGAAGTAATTCTCATCCACTGGATTAAATTGAACACTGGTCACTGCACGATACCAACGAAAAATAGTAAGAGGTCAATTCCATACACTATAAGATAAGAAACCAGGATCTTCCAGTTTTATATAATCATAGACAATAGAAGAAGCTCACCATAATTACTATGGGAAAAGACTTTGAGGCAACTGCCGCATCCCACTTGCCAAAGACGAACAGTTTTGTCAATAGAAGATGACAGAAGATACTGCATTCAGAACAAATTAACACAAAACCAAATTAAACATTCTGCCATGTATCAGTAAATGATAAATATTTTCCAGATTACTAGAAATTTAGCTGCAAAAAAAATAATCACTTACATTACTACTTGACCAAGAGAGATCCAATATATCATCACCATGCCCGTGAAACTCATGCAATGGTTTCTCCAATATCCGGAAGACTTTAGGGGGGAAAATAACACATGCTGAATCCGATGTTTTCCTAAGGCTACTTGACTTGCCTATTTTATCCTTTTCCGAAAATAGTGGATTTAGTTCAGAGAGATGATTCACTGTGAAGTAAATGCAGGATGGATCTATTTTCGGAATGTCATGTTCATTACATCTCTCATCCTCCACTACTTGCCAGACTCGCACAATCCCATCTTCACCACCACTCGCTAAGTATTGTCCATCGGGACTGAATTTCATTGCCAAAATTGCGCCCTCATGTGCCTGGATATCTTGCCCCATGTAAAGAGCTGAAAGTTCCTTCAACCGCTTCCTGCACTGATGAACCTTAACTCTTTGTGCCCTGAACCCCATGATTGCAGCATTGTCATTGTGTGCCAATTCATCATCCTCCCCATGCGTATCAACAAGGCATGTGATTGACCGCAACCTACTCAACCACCCCTTCTTAACTCTCTTCAGTATCCCAGCTCTAGTGTTCGCCTCCTCCATTCGATTCTCCATCAATTGTTGAGACAATGAAGATGAAGAACACGGAGTGCGCTTAGACTCTTCGGTCACTTCTTGACATTCACGTACATTCCGATCCAGCCTCACTTCATCTGCATTACACTCCAAAGGCTTCCCTAAATTCCCATCTCTACATGCAGAATCATCCTTCCAATCCAACTCAACTGAGGAATTGGAATGGTCATTACGCCGACATGACACAAATGACCGACTCAAACAAAACTCATCCTCAAAACATGAGGTGGTTCTCAACACAGCCCCACTACCCTCTCCAACTCTCTCAACCACCCCTGCTACATCACTCGCTATTTCGACTGAATTCTCCCCCAAACTTTGATCCACGCTCAGTCCCATCCACTCCAGAAACTTGGCCCGCCGCTCCTTAACACTTCCCGGGGTTCTATTCCACAAATCATAGGGAAAAGCAGCCGGAACCCAATTAATGAAGGAAGAAGTGGAATCAAATGTCTCAATGGTTTCAGACCCAGCATCGGATGTCGATGCAATTTCCTCTTCTGCATCAAAGAATCCACAATCTTCTTCCTCTCCACTAAAGCTACCCATTATTCTTTGAGTTCAACCCATCAGATTCCACATCAAGAAACCAGCATTATAAACCCCAGGCAACGTGCCAAAATATAATCCCCCTCCACACAAGCAACCCTGTGGAGTAAGAGAAACTACACAAAATTCAAATTAAAAAAAAAAACACAATTAACACAGAAGCCAAGAGCAGTTCAACACAAAATACTTGCTAAACTAAACAAATATGGTAATTTTAGCAATAAAACAAAAACCAAGAGATCCATCATGGATCCCAATCCACACCCATTGAACCTGGTCTACCACCACATATAAAAATCACAATAAAATATGCACAAAAACCCCAAATGAAAATTAAAAACAACCCAATTTCTCAAAAAGAAACACACTTTCCACCACACAGATGAAAACCCATTTGCAGAATTCGATGATCATGTGATTACAAATTTACAATCGAATTAGCGAGCCAGAAAATTAATTAAGGAAGTTAAATACTGGTTTAAGCAAAAGGGTGAAGTTTGGTTACATGGGTTTGGTTTTCTATTAGATTCATATGCAACTGGGGAGGGCATGGATCGAAGCAGCCATGTGTAAATTTTGGAGCTTTTGGGGACTCTCGCTCGCTCGAGGAAGCAAAGGAGCACTCTCTCTACACACAGAAATGAGAAAGAAATAAAATTTAGTAAATTAAAAAGAAAAAAAAAGGAGAGAAAATGCAGGGGCAAAACAGGAAAACGGACGAGTGTTCTTGATATTCGTGAGCTGATGGCCCGAGCAACGAGATTTCGAGAGTAGAAGGATCAAGGATGTGCTTCTGCTTGTGTTTTGTGTTTGTGTTTTTTTTTCTCTCTCTAGACTCTATCTGTTTTCTGTCTACAAAATAAAAAGGTAATTTCCTCTTTTAGATGCAAATTTTTTTACCAAATACGAGTGGAGCTTTTCGTGATGCTTCTAGCTAGTTAGGGAGAGTAAAACAAAATGAATGAAGTATAAACAGTTCGTTTACAAATGCCGGTAGATCAATTGATCAGAATAACGTGTTTATAGCGTTATAAGTCTCATATGCTATAAATGTGAGTTTGAATATTCTCACTGTAGGTCAAAATAATTTAGAAATTACAATATAATGTTCTTTTTGTTTAATTAAACGAAAAACATTAAACATAAAATAATTTTTTTAAATGCTCTTGCTATTAATCACGCAAATCATGAACCATATTTAAAATAGTCCATCGAATTCGATTATGGCAATGAAAACATGCCCAACCTTTAACCATTTTTATTAATTGCACCCATATATTGACCTTTTATATGTTGAATTTCAAGCCAGCCTTTCATTTTCCTTTTAATGGATTAATCTTATGAAATACATCATGGCGAAACCACAAGTTTGTCTTTTTTTTTTTAATTCCAAATAATAAATGGACTTTCGACCCTTTTTTTATGAGCATTGATATTGATACGATTCTATAGATATTTGCCATATAGGAACCAAATATTGTTGCTTTCAACCCTTTTTTCTGAAATAGTTTGCTTTTGATTCTCTTTTATAAGATAAAAATCCCATTAGATTGCCTTCATTTTAAGGAAAACTAATGAAAATGTTTGAAAACTTTGAGTTTTAACGATAAAGACAAAATAAATGGTAAAGTAAATAGTACAAGGATGAACTTTTTGTGTAAAAATATAATTTTTCATTTAAATAAACAGTACCGGGAATTTTTCATTAAAATTCCTTTCATTTTAATGGGTTTTTGTTTGAGAAGGGGAGGATGAGTGGTAATATTTTTTTTTTTTGTAGTTATGTAATTATAGCATATATATTAGGTGTAGTGGTATGAATTTGGTACGTCAGTTTCGGAATGAGATTTACTTTAAATTTATGTGTTTGAAGTTCGTGGACCAAGAGATTCAGACCGATCCAGAGAGAAAGAAAGAAATCTAAATTGTTGAAGTTTTTTAGTTTATATGAAATAATGGTCAATGAGTGGGGACGTTAGAATTGATAAGCTTTCTCATAGAACCATAAATAATTTAGTGAAAGATTAATGTCACACAATATTGGTATTTGTTACCCACCCGATTGACTAACTAAAATTTATTTTAATTTTAGATCATATTTGAAAATAAAATTACTATTTCACCTTCAAGCATGGGCAATGCTTAGATCATCTCCAAATGAGATGTTAAATTTTAAATATAAATTTTAAGTTTTGATAACTTATGTGGCACTTTGACATTTTTTAAAATTTTTTTCTCCGAACGATATGTTAAATTAAATTATTATTTTATTATTTATAAAATAAATTATTAAACTAATTAAAATTTAATAAAGAACATTTAAAATTTAATCACCTGATTGAAAAGAAGAAAAAAAAGTAAGAAAATTGCATCTATCAATTAAAACTACGCAGACTGACAGGTCAAACTGGGATATCCTGGAGGATGTCACCTGTAAGGTTAGGGCATGGGTTCTGCATGGGTTCCATGCAATGCGTCCATCGAATCAATGATTTTGTCTCTGCGGATTTTCATCTGTTTTTAAGACGATTTCCATGCGAGTATCCATTAATTATGCAGATTTACTGCATATTTAGGTTAAAAATTTAATAAAAACATGCGTATTTAGGAAAATTATTTCGTTTTTATTGCATGCACGCTTAGAAATCACGTTAATTATTTCCAGTTAATTACTGCGGATTTGCAGGTGGGTAATATAATTATTTAATAATAAATATAGCAGAAAAATGAAAAAGAAATAGGATTAGTACTAATCAAGTGGCTTTGCATTAGGTTATGTCGCTGTTAAGGCCATCCAAACTCTTAAAAGTCAAAAAGTAAAAGTCGGCTTGTTTCCGTTAAACCAGGCAGTTTACTTAAAAAACTATTTCATGTGTTTCAGTTTGCAGCTAAACAAACCCTAGTAGCAGTCGGGAGGTAGCACAGCCTCTGTTTTATTTGCATTGATATCCTAAACTCTTTGATCATGTCTTAATTAACGTGCAAGAGGGTAAGTTTTTGGCCTTTGTGGTTGCGGTCACTCTTTTTTTCGAGAATGAGAGTTTTTGTAACAGCTACGGTTTATTATGGAATTTTGGATTTTAAAGTGACAACTGTTATTCAAATTTGAGATGGTGTTTTTGTGATTTGTGCATTTGGCAAGAATTATGTGCGGAAAGCTCAATATTTGTTAGAGTTAATTCGTAGCATAGTTTTAGTGGAGGATTACAAGATCATCAAAAGTGGTGTTGTCTTTCCTTTGTGTTGTCGTTGCAATGGTTCGATGGGTTCACAATCTTGTTTTTTTGTCGTTGTAAAGTCTTCAGGTGATAATACGTGTTTATCTTGTGTGTCTTGGCGGTGCTAGGTCTGGCTTGTAGGACTTAGGGCTTGTGAGCTTATATTTTCCATTGGTTTGGTGTGAGTCTTCAGTGATTAAAGAATTGTCCCTTTGAAGAGTTTATTTGTGTTGCATCATTTATTTTTTATTTTGTTTTGGTTGTAGTTTTGTGTTTGTTTGACTGATAATTAAAGGACTACAAGGATATCTTCATGATGTCTCATAACTGGGCTTCTTTTCCCAAAGAGTGTCGTTTTTGGCAAGTTCATCATAAAGTGATGCAAAATTTTATGCTCATAACGTCATCTTTCTATTTGGTTAGATGTGGTTATATGAAGTATGTTTTGTATTATCTTTCTATTATGTTTATAATCATATAAAATTATATTCTTGATAGAAGATATTCTTCGTTGTATTTGACTAATGAAATATTTATTTCTTAAAAAAAATTAACGTGCAAGAGGAGAGGCTTCTTTTATAAATTAACCTGCAAATTAAACGAGGAAAAAAATGATAAGTTAACTAATTAAACTAATTATTTTTAATCATATAATTTACTAAAATAAGGAAAATTTGAGTCCTCCTGACTAGTTATGAACTAACAAAACTCGTGAGTAGCGGCCTTTTTGTTTTGTTTTCTTTGAATGTGATTTGTAAAAGTCACCAGACACACTTGCTTTTATGCATAATAAAGCGAAACATTTACACTTACGATTTACCTTTAGCTTCTACGACTTTAATTAATTGGTGCCAATTGGGCAACATCATCATCATTCATCTTTTTGGATTTGGGTTAAGGGTACAAAATTACCATTCTACCACACACACATACACATATATATAGGACAAACGTCTTCAAAATTCAAAAGCATTATCACTTTACCTAAAAATCTTGAATTGTGTCACTTAACACTTTGAAACTTAAATTGTCTAACTAGTTCTCAGAAACTCAAATTTGTTCTACTTTATCCTATGTCGTCCAAGTTTGTTAACAAACCTGTTAAAATTGCTGACGTGGCAAAAAAAAGTTCTTATCAATCTATTAAAAATGAGTTTACCCTAATCCTAAACCTATATAGTTCTTATCAACATAGATCATGCAATTGGGAACTTGTTAATTGTCTCTTTCTTGGTGCTAGGATCAAGAAAAGGGTACTTATATTATCAGGAATTAGAGTTGGTAATGAGTAACATGCATCATGCATGAGCAAATACTTGCCTCGACATGACGCTATATATAATATGTAAATTCAAAACTATGATTGCGATTTGCGAATAAGCATAAATCCATCAAATCGAGTGTTTAATTATATTCAAAACATTCATCCTCGCATATATGCCGGGCATATGCAGGGATGAAATTTGTGGTCCATGCTTCGGTATCTGACAATATGTTCTGTCCACACATGCATGGAACCAAACATAAAGTTCCACGTTGCATGTAATGCACGTATCAAAAGCTGGTGTACCAACAAATAATATAACGATCGAAATACTTTAAGGTTTCATTATTGGGTAGCCAACATTACAACTCCAACTTTGGTTAGCCCGCAATTTTATGAGTTGGAACTTGTCAAGTTGTAAATGCAACAGCCCTATAGGTACATTACGTGTACGTAGCCGATGTTTGTGTGTGTATAGGTCCAGTTTCTTGGTAGAGATTACACTCTACTCTTTAGAGAGCAGAATACGTATATAGCATAGTACTATCGTATTGTTCGTATGATGACCAAGTATGGACTACATTACCAATAGTTCTGTATTTTTGCCCTTTTTTAGCTCTAGATGCTATAAGGGCTGTTATATAAACGATACATGGTTATCACAATATGAGCGTTCTATCAATCTCTCGTATGTGGACAGCGAAGCGAAATCCCTCCTAAGAATAAACTTGTATACAATGTATATATATTTCAAATTTTGATTCATGCATGAGATTGGGGTCTGCCCTGTTTGCTTAAGCATGCAAATAAACAATAATTTCCATCGAGAAAGATCCCCGCGGCCACCAAGATATCTATCTTAATTTAATCATAGTTCTCGCATTTTGGTCCATGGTTTTGGAACTAGATCATTTCCGGACTTTATTGTTCAGAGCTTAAAGATTGTAAACTTGAGTTTTTAATTTGTGTGAAAGAGAGATTGTAACTCTTAATTTGTGTAAGGTGTACCAGCAAAATGAGTTAATAATGACAGTTAAATTCAACTTTAATGACCCAAATTACCTGATTCTTGGGTTCGGACAGTGAAATTCGGAAAATATCGATATCCATGGTTTTGCATGGCGGTTTGTCCTTGTAAGTTGTGATTCTCTTAACGGTTGACCCATACTTTGATTTCTATTTTTTTATTGTTTGGTGAACTGTTTAATTAGAACTTTGGCATTGCATGCATGGATCAATATTTGGAGGGAACTTGTCAATCTCTCCCGGTTGGTGCGTGGCAACGTGGGTGTACATACTGATCATCGCAAAGGCCTCCCTTTCCTCTTGCTAGCTAACTTGGCACATGCATGGTGCCTTATATTAGACCATAAATTGGCTGCCGACATCGATTAAATTATATATAAATATGTATTTGGTTTTTTGGTAGAGAAAACTATGTATGTGATAATCATCTGTACAAGTGTGCATGTATAGTTTTATGTTTATTTTCTCCTTGCATTGATGCGTCCGGGCCGACAATTGATGAACTAACCTTTAAGTAATGAATGGCTTCATACTATGTACAATCATCATTCAAATTATAGATGAGGGTTGGGCCTTTAAGTAATTAATGGCTTCATAGTCATACTATGCACAATCATCATTCAAATTATAGATGAGGGTTGGGTATGTTAGCCATGACCACGTATTTTTTCAGCATTCATGTTCGAATCACTCTTTTTATTAAATTTAAAGAATAATATATGTACATAAAATCGTATGATGAGATGTAGATCTTGGTTTAGTCCAAGTTGTTATAATAATGTGCTTCATTCTTTGCACTCAAATTTGAATGTTCATTCCAATAATTTGAATCAAATTGATATAATTATCGTATTATTTGTTAAAATTTTGATATGATAAAGGTAAATTAAGATCAGTTAAAAGTTTGACTTCGTATAAAGTAATAAAATAAAGAAGCGCTAAAATTATGTCTTATATAAATATCTACACCCGAAACTTCTAATTCATTTCATACAAAAATAATTAAGTTTCCATTGATTAATCTACCAAGATTTAGAGAGATACGTCAACGGTCCAGTCCTAAACCCGTCAATTTTGTTTTCGACGTAATTAACCACATGTGCAACTCAATAAGAGTGAGATTTTATCACGACCGACCTCATCACAATTAAAAATAAAATCATTCAATATAAGTTTTGTATCAATTAGTCATGTTTCAAATGTAAAACTCATTATTCAGCATAGCCAAACTAGCACTTGTATTGTGGGGTTATGAATATGGGTTTTTCTTGGACTACCAAGGTTAATGCTTCTGCATCATATATGACCTACACATGCACTAACAAAGGTGGATGCATTGTATACAAGTGAAAGTGATGAAAACACGTTGGCATTGGTACAATGTTAGCCCAATCAGTTGACTTTTGATGTAAAGACACAACATATCGAGATAAGTACTCTTGTAAGGCGTAGGCGATGGACAACATGTCGAATATTCCTTAAATAACCCTTATTGGTTCCAAAGGATGAAGGAGACTAGGTTAACCGAAAGATGGATATCGTAACCCTAATAATCTAGCTTATTAAACTCTTTACCACAACAGCCAAATTGAAGATGCACGAACCAAATCATAAGCCTTTAATCTTACGACTCTTATCTTTCAAGAAATGAGAAAAAGCATGAAAAACGTGAAGTGAAAACTACAAGTCCTACAACAAATCACAAGTGGGACATTGTAAGATTATGATGATATGATATTGATGTGTTTAGAATTGGGGTGATGGGAGTGACCATTCATATAGTTCCACTGCTATTGGTCCTTTCTCGGATATATTTTAGTAACTAAAACTTGAGTGATCGAGTATTTGAGGTGTGGCAATAGGTTGTGCTTAGCTTTACTCATTTAAACGCGTCTCGTTCGGGTTAAATTATAAATCAAATTTGATCAACTCGCAAAACGAGAGAAAATCTATCAGTGTCATATATGTTTTTTTTGTAAAACAATTTTTTTTAACAAATGATATTATCTACACTGAAAGGGTGAGATAGTGGATTAAACCTCACAATGAGCTAGCCATAATAATTTGGTTCAAATTCGTCTGTGGCAAGAATTAAACCTAAGACCTCGCTTACAAGTGAAGAAGAATACCATTAAACCGTAGTACAAAATAGCTTGTAAAACAATATTTTAAACTACTCAAATTTATGACAATAACTCAAATTCGGATATAATAGAGAGAGCATTGCCCTAATTAACTTATCACATTTGTGTATTTTTTTTTAATTTATTATTTTTAAGGAAATGTGAAGACTTCGAAACTATCATAATAATTTAAAAGAATATGAAATTTCAAAGCCAAGAAGCATGGGTAGAAAATAAACACTCAACACCTTATTCTTTGAGATATTAAACTACACACATACTAATCGTTTACATATCATAACACATATGTTATGTTCAAGAACTTTTCAAATCGTGTAGTGTCCCAAATTGTAATCATCATCTTTGTAGCTTGTGGTGTAGATCAAGTGTTAGACAGTTTTCCACCAAACAGGCTGATTGGATTGTATGATTGGGTCCATTTCTATGCAATACTGTACTGTATTGTTAATTGGTTAGCAGAAAGGAAAATGATCGCTTCGGACAAGTCGCCATTTTAGATGGTCCAAAAATCATCAAGCAACCACAACTATATATTGTCAGATACACTGATGGTACTTATGCTCCATTGAAGGAAATTCTCAATGAAATTGATCTTCTACCGTTAAATCGATTGATACAATAGAAAGTAGCTTAATTTTTTATAAGCACGTTTAAGGTTTATTATTTTTCTGTGCAATATTGTACTGTATTGGATTGTATTGATTGTATGATTGGGTCCATTTCTGTGCAATATTGTATTGTATTGTTAATTGGTTAGCAGAAAGGAAAATGATCGCTTCGGACAAGTCGCCATTTTAGATGATCCAAAAATCATCGAGCAACCACAACTATATATTGTCAGATACACTAATGGTACTTATGCTCCATTGAAGGAAATTCTCAATGAAATTGATCTCAAACCGTTAAATCGATTGACACAATGGAAAGTAGCTTAACTTTTTACAAGCACGTTTAAGATTTATTATTTTTCGATTTGAGATTTATAGTCTCAATATTAGTGTTATTAGTAAAGTAATTCAATTACAAGCTTACTTGAAAGTGCTTCTATAAACGTTAAAAACACTTTTTGAAACCTAAAACGCTTTACGATAATTTTGATATGAATAACTTAAAGTATTTATAAATTATAAAAACACTTTTTAGTGTGTTATTATGAAAAAAGACACATGTGATAAAGTACTTCCAAGGTCATTTTTCTAAAAAGCACAAATTTTAGAGAACACCGTTAGACTTTCATCTAAAATAAAAGGTCTAAGCTTTTTAGGTAATACCATGTTAACTTCCATCCATTATAAAGGAGTAAATAAGGGATGTAAGTTATATCGTAATTACCCAAAACGACATATTCTTCACACTGTGACAAGTTTATGAACTAATACTCACAAATTTTGATCCGAAAACCAAAGCTCCAATTCGACCAAAGTTCAAACTCAAATGCTTCAATTTTCCCATATGAATAAAATGGCAACCCCAAGCCAACAAAGCTCCCCGTTTTGAGAGAGTCGCTAGGAAAAGTAAAGCAGGGAACCATATTAGTCGCCCTTTTTATTCATACGAGAAGTTGAAACATTTGAGTTTGAACTTTGATCGAATTAGAGTTTTGGTCTTTAAACAATTTTTGGACTTGGGATCGCCCTTTCAATTTTATTATATGAATAATTATAAATAAAAAAATGAATGGAGCACCCTAATAATTCAATAATCAACCCTTCATTGGGATTGGAGAAGATTTGATGAAAAAATTCTGGTAATAGATACTACCTGTTGGCTGGAGACTCTAAGCACCAAATATAAGTACACAAAATCCAGTTCAAATTTTCTGAAATTGGACCACAATTAGTTGGGTTACATGCAGTCACACTGATTATTTGTGTAGCAAGAAAGGGAGGTGTTATTGACAATAAAAAAAATCTCATTCTACACTTCTCACAAGTGTATTTTTCTTTCTAAATATATAAAGTTTAGAGTGTAGAATGAGATTTTTGAAGTACCAGTAACAATTTCCGCATGAAATTAGTGTTGTTGGTAGGACCACAATTGTGAGGGTGCGTCTGATCAAGATCTGACGGCAAAAGAATCTTTTGCAAGCTGATCAGCTACTACTACTGCGGTTATGGTAGCTCCTGATTTTGGACCATTCTAAGCTGTCTACAGCTACCAATGGTCCTAAATTGTGCTGCATATTTGAACTAGTTAGTATAATATTGGACATGGCTGCAAGCTGCCCTCATGAATTTCTTCACTCTCAATTCAACCACGGGCCACTTAATACTACGGTTTAATGGTATATTTACGTGTAAGTAAGAGGTTTTAAGTTCAGTTCTCACCAAAGGTGAATTTAAACCACATTATTATTAGCTGATTATGAGGCTAAACCCACATCATCCCCTTTAGTATTGATGATATCGTTTGTTCAAAAAAAAAAAAAAACCCTCAACCACCGAACAATTATACAGAAAGGAAGAGAGGAAGGCCAATAGGAGTGAGGATGGACATACTTATTTCCGTATTTAACGAATATTGGATGAAAATTTCAATTGTTGGTTAAATTTCCTAACAATATTAATTCAACACAAGAGTTTAAATTCTAGTTTTCTTAGAGCAAGAGTTACCTCTCTAATGACCTATCCGCTATCACCATGGTACTATTAATCCGATGTGACCTTTTATTTTGCCTCGGGAATCTTTTCAAAATAAAAGCAAAAAGAATTCAATTGTCGGTAAAAACTGAACCTGACGTGAATCGAACACGCAACCTTCTGATCTGGAGTCAGACGCGCTACCATTGCGCCACAGATCCGTTAATATGATTATCACGGTTGAATTCTACAAGGTGTACGGAATACATTTTTATGGTTTTTTGTTTTTATGGTATTTAATTAAAATGGGCCTGAGCTCGAATTTTAGATATGGGCTGGAGTTATGCATAGGAGGGGCCTAGGCCTAAACTACCCAAACCTAAATTCCAGCTTTGCCCTTTCAAATGTTCATTTTCGTACAAGCGATATTTGAGAAGTCATCGAAAATAAAAGCTCGAATACAAAAGTAAATACTCTTAATCACATGAGCTACAAATCCATTATTTTGCATCAAGACGTTCAAATTTTCATTCGCAATTTCACAATTCTTAACTTTGAATTGAAACAATCAAATACTTGTAGTCAAATGCAAACGTAGATTCAGCTAGCTAGCCAAGACAACGTTCCTATCCTTTTGTACCCAAGTTTGAGTCTTACTCCCGTAGAATAGTTTAGAGGACAATATCGTATTGTTAAAATAAAATAGTGGTTCCTGTTTGGGTACATTAGCTTCATTGATCATGTCAGGGTACACAGAAAGAAAAGCTTCATTTAGCTCTTGATCAGTAACATAAACAAAGGCTACACAAAATGCTCGGTTGGGTATTCATTCTCATATCCATTGTAATCATAATACAATCTCTCCCCCTTTGTTATATCTCGATTCGCAATCAGTAAAACCCTAGACTCGCCATTGACGTCAAATCTTACACACTTCAAGTTCTGCTTCTTCCTCCCGTCCCTGCACCATACCACAGTAACTTCAGTTGTAACATAACATAGTTATTTACACATGAAGGCAGAATATTAGTATTGGAACGGGGATAGCTTACGGTGTATGATTATTGATTCCGTTGATGAAGCGCGCAATGTTACCATGCTTGTAGGGACAAATGACAAGGCTTTTTGAAGGTGTAGCTGCTGAAAGCAATGTCATTGTGCTGTCTCCATCGTCATTTTCGCGGTTCTTCAGATAATCAACATCTCCAACGTATTCTGTGATTATTGTCAAATCCCTTATGTGTTTATCAGCCTCAACTGTGAACCTGTGAATGAATCATTAATACTGAATCAAGGAGTCCAGTTACATCAACTACAAGAGAGAATGTTTTGTTGGTTTGTAAACTCACCCTTCTTTAGGATCGAAAACAACCATGAGGGGAGGACATTCTCCTCTCTCCATCATGCTTTTGCACAAATTCAACGTTTCAGTATCTTCTTTCGACATAACCTGGAAGGCAACGATATCAGAAATGTACCTTTTGGATCACACTCAACTAAATAAGAAAATTGAATACGACATGCTAGAATTTCTCTTCAAGAATAATCAGGACACATCATATGAATTTAACATCATCCTTTAGAAGCGGCTTATGGATATATGGAAGTGAGAGACAACAAACGATCATGCATTTTTGGAGTGCCATACATTTGCAGACTCTCATCGATAAATTCTGCTAATGTACATTGTGTCCAGTTCGGGAACTTGTTCTAAAAAATTTATCGTTTCCATGTTCGGTATGGTAAGATGGAAACCAAAGGGAAAATACTGGACATTGTCTACATGCTTTGGAAACTTTTAAGGAACATAACATTTAAAAAGAAACTTAGAAGCAGAATTTCGCCTCAAATAGAGCCCACCCTATTAAGACTAGATTTGGCAGAAAAACGTAAAAGTGCTTATGGATGATAGAAACCCTTTCCAAAGAAGCACTTGCTAAATTTCAACCTGTTTCTAATAAAAACACTTCTATCAGAATAAGCTCACGAGCAGAAGTGCTTCCTACAGAAGCACGCACACTAGACAAGTCATCAAACAGAAAAACAATATGCATCAAATCATTTTATTTGTGTTGGAATCGAAAATTTACCTGCATTCCTTCTCGCTCAAGATCTGCACAATTGGCCCACCTGGGCGCCATTCCAGGGATATAAGTGAGCTCATTGCTGAACTCAGTCCCCGTTGCCATCAACGCCGTCGCCAGCGAAGCCATTTGCTGCATTCTCCTCGTACAATCCTTGGTCGGAATAAAGGGCAACAATTTCCTCTTCTTCTTCGAGACCACCAAGCTGCTCGCCCGCCTTCGCCTCTTTCGACAATCTACAAACAAAAGAACAAAACTTTCAGAGGAACCCAGAATTAAAACAAGAAAATAAATCCTAATAAACTGACTTTTCATAGAATTTACCTTGATTTATCTTCTGGGGCGATTCTGCAAACCTCTGAATCCGAAAAAAATCGCTGATTTTAGTTTGGTGGAGAGGGAAAGCTGTAAAATCAAGATAAAATAGAATCGAATTGATCAATCAATCAATCAATCACATCTGATAAAATTCAACATTTAGCCTCCAAAAATCCCAAAATTCAATCTGGATCAGAATAATTAACGAAAACTAGGGGGGAATTGGGGAAATTACATTTGGGTTTTTTGTCGTTGGAGCAGCAAGGGCCGAACCACTTTCCTTTCGGGACTTGAGCAAGGATGGGTCTCAGGCAAAACATGTGGTAGCCTCTGTTGCAGCTGCGACCGTCGCACAGAAGGAGCTCCGCCGGAGAGTCGCCGGACCCACATTCCTCGCAGGACACGTCCTCGTCGGATTCGGAATCGGATGCGCTGACGTAGTCATCATCCTCGACGATTTGAGCAGGAGAGGGAGGCTTCGGGGCTTGCGTTCTTCTCCTCAACGCCACCATTCCTTTCGTTTTTTCCGGGTTCGGGCGAGCGAGGGCGTCGCGTTGCGTTGCGCTATTTAACCAATGGGGAGATTTCCCGCCCTAATTTGGGTTCGCGGGAAATGAGGTTTCGCGCGCGAGCATGGGTTAATTTCTTAATTATTTGGCGCCACTGTTTCCTATTGGACAGGGCTATGTCTTGGCCCAATACTAAGCATGTGCAGGGCTGGGCTTGGGCTGTAATATTTAAGCCCATAAAGTTGTGTGTTTTGGACCTTATTCCACCTTACTTGGGGAACTTTTAATTTGGTTTTGAGCCCCGTTTGACTTTTAATTTGTGCTAATATCCTCCCGTTTGTCAATTCCATCACAATTTTCTGTTAATTCAATCACGAGCAGTACATATGATCAACTTTTAAGGCACATACATCTAAAGAGCATTGATCACGTCAAACTAAATAACATCTAAAGAGCGTTTTTTTACAGCCTGGTGGTATTCCTCTTCACTTGGATGTGAGAAGTCTTAAGTTCGAATCTCGTGGATAGAGGTTGCCGATTGTGTGGTTTAGTTGAACTCATCTTCTATGTGTAAAAATATCGATGCACTCATAAAAAATAAAAATAAAACAACAGAATGTGTCCGTTTGATAGCCTGGCCCTTCACTCTCATTCCACGCCGCCCGATGGGATTCACCTTCTTTGCTTGTTCCACGTGAAAAGAGTGCGTGCACAATGTGTACCTTCGTTATGTATACGCATGTATTTGAGACATAAAATCAATGGCTTACAAAAGAAAATGTCAAAGTTATCCCACTAAAAAGGTGCTAACTACTTGTCCCTTTCGATCAGGGGTGTACATACTATTGTTCTAAAAATCTCTGCTTAGGTGCTAGGTGGTTAATCACTGCTCTGATTAATCCACAAGCTTTTGAAAATTAAGAAATGATGCCTAAACCTGCTTAGTACTTTATAATCTATATGTTATTCTATTTTGTATTAATTTATGTATCACAATACACTTATGTATTTTTAAGTATAAGCATACACTTATTTATACGATGCATAATAAATTTACTAAAATCTGCCTAGTCCACCTAAGCTATGCCTAAGTGCTAGGTCACAGCTCACCGCCCGACTAGCACCTACCGTCTTTTAGAACTTTGTTACATACCCAACATAAGTTCATCTGGCGCCCATATTGCTGTATCATTCACCTGAGCTGTCTGAATCAGGAATGATTTTAAAGTAGAATCAGTTGTTGTTCTAGCTAGTGTTCTTGATCACGATACTTATTGCACCAAAGTTTAGTATGAAGGTGTCAACTACCCTGGTATTGGTGAAAATATCGTAAGAATAAGACTGAAAATTATATATTCCTTGAACAATGGCTATGAGTTTCTGATAGACCCAACCCCATCCTGCATGTGACCCATTACTGACTGTATATAGACAACAGGAAAGCACGTAACACAACTCCTACAAAGCCATAACATACAGTACCTGCAACGGTGTTGATTCAGTTTGTATCAAAAAACGAGTGATGGTCATTTTGGCTACAAACAAAATGATTGAGAACTTCAGATCGAAAAATGAACCAAAAAACAAGTGATGATCAGACTATCCCCGATTACAAACCTAGAAGAATAGTTTGTTGTTGTGGATGGAATTCCATGCGAGCTCCTTACATTAGATCCTTGAATAAGGGTACGGACAACAGCCTTAGGAAGATCATCTTGCGAATAGACATTGGAACCAGAAAAGGACCCCTGAAAGACCATGGTGAGCATAGGTATTTTCGTCATTATTTGTACTAGAAGAAGGGTGAGTGAGATCTTACTGCTTATTACAAGTAACAAAACATGGTAATTGAGCTTGCAAAAAAATTGTTTCTTGTCACACCTCATCAGCTTGGACAGTGCGAATACGCTTCATCAAGTGCTCTGAATCAGCTGATTGATAATCCATCCCTGTAACACCTGTACGGGTCCGTGGGTGCTTCCAGAAAGCAACTGCGCTAGAAGGCTGCATCCAGAAGGAGCTGCTGCAACAGTAGTGGTGGCGCAAAGAAGGATTAGCGCTTCACATTCACCCAGCAATGGCAGCAGGAGATGGGAAGACAGCAGGTTGAAATGGCTGCACAACGATAAATAGTCAATCATATCCAAAGTACTGTTAGAAATTGTTGCACTCTTTTATGCCGATGATTAGGTGCAACTTCCACCAGGGGCACCAATAGGAGGAAATGCGTCAGTCTTTGGAATTGGTCCTATAAGAGATCTCAAATGCTTGGGCTAGAAGCCAAATATTTTAGTCCGGAAATTTTAGCTTTTAGCCTAGAAACAGTTTTTCTGCTCCAACCGTTCTGGCCTAAAATTTTAGTCCTGGATTATTAAAGAATGAACTTAGGCTATTTTTTTTTGTTAAATTAAATTTTAAAAAATAAATAAATATGTAGACTATCGTAAATTAATTTTATGAACATTTTAATCTAAAAAAATTTTAATTCCGATAAATATTGAAAAATCACTAAATTTTTCTCAAAGCAAGCCTTCAACTTTCACCAATCTTTCAACCCTGGTGAATTTTAAGTTAAATAATTTTTTTTAATTATTTTAGCCTTTGGATTTAAATTTGGGTCGTTAGATAATTTTTTTACCGTTAGATTTGATTATATTCGATTTCAGTCATTGGATTCAATAATATATAAATATAAAAACAAAAAAAAAATTTGAATCTAGGCTATTGGATTAACCAACGGCCTGTAGATCGTGACCGTTGGATGGAAGTAGCCATTGGAGGCGCTGCAGAACATGGCCAACAGGCCCACGTGGGCGGGGCCCTCGCTGTCTGAGGCATTGTGTGTCGTGCGAGTTGGGCGAGTGGGTGGGCTGCGTTTGGCGCACAAACGCCCCTTTTCACTCGGTTCGGTGGAGCCCACCCTGATTTCTAGGTTAAATTTTGGGGGGAATTTGGCATTGATTTAGCATTTAATATTTGGCTCAAATTTTCCCCTTGGGTTGGATTGGGTTTGAGGGGAAATTTTTTGGGGGGGGTAATTTGGCTTTTAGCCTATCATTAGAGTTGGTCTAAGAGGACTATTTCATCCACCTACTCGCCTGAGTTCACTCACTTAACTCGGTCTCTGACTCCTTCAACTCGCTTGTCAACTCGGTTCCCGACTTCGACGAGTTGAACGACTTATTTTATGAGTAAATTGAAGGTGATTGATGTCTACAATTTGAATGAGTAAATTGAAGGTGACAGCCATTGTGCACTAGGGTTTCATTGGCCCCGTATGTTGCCATTCATACTATTTTTGTCTTCTTTTAATTTTTGTTTTATATTTCTGTAAAATATTCATGCTGAACTGTTTCAAGTAATGTATGTTGTCATCCACATCAATTATCAAAGCCCTAACAGAACATGCCCCCACTCTATTTTAGTGATTGATGATGATGCGCACCCATAAATTATACCTTTCATTTTGTGGCCAAAACCCTTTCTGCCGAAATGGAGAATATCCTCGTGTCTATAGTAGTTATCACGTGCAGTGACATTCTGTCACTGGGGGATCGATATATCTTCTTGTGTCTATATCACTTATCACATGTCATTCACGTTAAAATATGTTTAATCATTCGGATCATATTCAATTTGTTGTTTTTGGCCTTCTCTTCCCGGCCTATGGTTTCAAGTTTTCACTTGCTGCAATATATTTCTTGATGTCCCACAATTCATAGAAGTCAGTTTGACCAAGAAATATAGCTATTAATATATGGGTTGGTCGGATGCTTAAGTGAAATTAGGGGACAAATTATCCTGAGTTAACGGCTTTAACGCACGAAAATCATTTTCAATTTTCAAGGAGGGAATGTTACAAGCTTAGCAAACTTATCAAATTTTTGTGATGTGTTATAAAATAATGTAATGTGAAACAATCACAAGCCATAAAATTTGGGGTGATGTTAGAGATACCATATACTTGAATCATACTCTATAAATCACATGATGTGGGAGTTGAAGGTTGAAATTGTTTAAATCACTAAAAAAAAAATTCAATCACCAACCATCATATCATATGATTAACAAAAATTTGCTTTGTTAATTAATTATCTTGTTCAGGTCCTCAAGTAATCCTTTAAATAAGGATTAGTGTAACTTTTGGGTTCGGTAAACCAAGGCACCAAGAGTTGATATAATTGGTCAAGTGATTATTTAAATTAATTAACTCAAAATTAGGAGGAATATTTTAGCCATCTAAACACTACTACGTTACTTTTTTCTCTTATATTATAAAACGCGTGCTTGTTTTTTAACTAATATATCTCAAAAATAAAGTTTATAAATTACGTTGTTCACACGTGAAATAATACATCATGTAACAAGTATTATGAAAACAAATAAAAAATCTCCAAAAGTAGGTGCTAGGAAGGAAAACATGATATAGATGAAGATATATGGAAAAATCTTACAAGAACAAAAATACTAACTTTGGTCAATAATCCATTTGGCGTGGAGGAAGCGTCATTTGCTCTTCATAGCTGAATGGATAGGCTCGCGGTTGAATTTTTGAATGTTTATTTGGGCCCCACGTGTTTGTTTTTCTTTTGTAAGTGGGTCCACCTAAGTTGGACCAACCTAGATAAAGAGAGAGGTTATTCTTGTAAAGATGGTGAGGTCCAAAAATGGAATGCTATTTTTTGTATTTAGTTTCCAAATTTTCGCTTAAGTAGGAAGGAATGCTTTCTCTTTGTTTGTTGCATGCGTATGTAACCCCTTGCCATTGTTGAAACTTGAAACCTTTTAGTATTCTACGAGTGAAATTATATACATTTTACGTTTCGGTAATACTAGGAAGACAAACTATTTAAATGATATTTTGTAAATCATATAAAATGGGTGTTGATTATTGAATTATCTTGATTAATATGTTTATTTTATATTTATGACATATCACATAATTTACAAATTTGGTTTAAAAAGTTGGTCTACCTAACATTATTCTTTACGTTTTTTGTCAACCAAAATAGAGCTAAAGCATGTGTTTTTCTAATCTAAAACCACATAGAATCCGACCAGAAAAAGAACAATATAAAGTTCGAATTGGTGTTTTTGTTTCTTCAAAACAAGTTATAGTACGAGAGGCTGAAATCGAAAATAAGACTTCGAGCACAAAGCTTTTAATCACATGACTAGTCAGTTTAATGACTTCGGTCTTTATTAGGTAGAAGAGATTCTAAGTTCGACTCACAATTATGCGAAAACAATATATAGTTATAATAACTAGTGTGTTCAATACTAATTTGTAGCACAATTTAACAAATTGATGTAAAAATATCTTCATGCATATCATATTATTTAAAAAAAAATCACTTAAATTATTACAAGTAATATTCTATATTAATTTACACTAAAAGGAGATCTGCACTAAATTCCTAGTAGTTGATTTAAGTCTTCAAGCATGCTTCACTTCATTTCTCATGTAAATTTCTTATTAAGATGAGAAATGGAATACAAGTAGATTCCATTTTAGCTTTTTATCCGAACTAGTATGAAACATGAGTCATGCATCCAAAGTAGTATGAACATCATGAGTCATGCATAGGTGATAGGTAATAGGCCTTCATGGGAGTGTAGTGTGTAATTCCTATCAAATTTTCAAATCAAATAGTTGATGAAAGACCAAAGGATATGAACGAACGACATGCCGTATGAAGCAATGGGCAGGCTTGAATCGATTGCAAGAAATGGTAACCCTAAACATTATTTATTCTTTTACGCACTTTAATAGAATCCGACCTCAACTAAATTAATTATTTTCATGCATAAGAATACTAGATTACAATCAACCAACATTTAGCAAATTTGAAAAAGAGCCAAAAAAATGGTATGATTCACTTATTTTTATTTTTTGAATTGAGAGATTCATAAATCAGAATCGTAATGCATATATTAATCAAACAGAAATAATGTACGATTATAATTAAAAAAAAATGTAGTTGTTATTTCTCTTAAATTAGTTAAGCAGCATTTCGTGACTAACGAGAAGAATTAACAGGGCAAGAGAATAAGAGTAATTAATGTTATACTTGCCACCTAATTATACCATGATCTGTACTATCTTTCTAAAAATTATAATTCACAAACTAAACATATATTATGAAGAAAGGAGAGTACTCGGTATCACAACTACTGCAGAAACCCGAAAATTCTCTCGTGACGTACGAGAGTTTGACTGAGGTCTTGTGGTCAGATAATCGGACGACGGTTGTTCGTTATTTAATTGATTCGATGTGATGGAAGTATGGATTAAAATGGAAACACCAGCGCAAAAGCCTAAATATTCTCTCTCCTTCTTCGTCATCGTCGACACGTTTCGCCACCACATGAGCTCTCCTCTGGTGAAAACCTCTCGGCTCCTGCAACGTGTCCACTGCCTCCGTCGCCTTCAGCAGTCGCTTGCCGCCGTCACCATTTTTGCAAAATCCCAGCGCCAGCTACTGCACCAGTTTTCTTGACATGTTTGGATTATATATGTGTTTTATATTGACTAAGACCCTAAATCATGTCGTGTTCGGTATAGGGCAAATTCGGTGGTGCTATACATATATTTATTTTATCTTTCACACATTTATTAATTTTGAGTCTCCAAATTAAATGAATTTAAAAAAAATTAATGAACAAAATTTAACAAGAATGTGTAAGAAGTAAAAAAAAAAAGTGTAAATAGGATAACCTATTCAATTACATGCGGTGTTCTAAACCTTTCCTAATGTTTTTTAACTTGCCATATTACATTTTAAGTTGCTAATAAGTTCTTATCGTATATGTATTTTAGTTGGCATGCTTGTTCTAATTAATTCTCAACATTATAGAGACACTTACAAGCATCTACTCTATATATTGTCGATAAAACATGTAACAATAGTTTACAAATATCTCCAATGTTGTTGTCTGTGTTGCTGTTGTCGTTCCTTTAATATGCAGTCTTGCAAAAAGTTGCAAGTAGCTGCCCAAATTATATAGGTAAATAAAGAACTGAGATCTTCTCCAGATTTTTGAGCCTGACGAGCTTAAAAACTTAAAGATCTGGGCCGTTAAAGAAAGAGATTAGGACTCTTAGTTTGTGTAAGATGGACTAGTATCATGGATTAATGAGAATCGTAGAATTGAAATTAAGTGTCTGAATCTCTTAGCATGCGCTCTGATTCATCCTTTACGTTCAAGAAAGACAAATGGAAAAGTAAAAAGAAGAAACTTGGTAAATACAGAGAGGTAATTATGCAGTGCATGAAAATTCATCCCTAGCTACCTCATTCTCTAGTGGTCAGAAAGAACCCACCAAAGTGTAAAGGGCATACACACAATAGATAGATAGAAATGGATTTGGATCCCATCCGGATCCAAATTGTGGGATCCTCACATCTTAATCATTCTTCGTACATCGCGTAGTCAGAAATCCTTTGATTTGTTTTTTTTAAATTAAACACAATTAATACCTAACGAAAACTGACCGAACGATATACGATAAATGGATAGAATGCGATGATCCCAAGGATCCTCACAAAAAGAATCCTAAGAGGATCCTCATCCGATAGAAATAGATATAGATATACTCATTATATATATAGACTCCCACACGAAGGATGAATAGCGACATTGACCATAGGAAAAATAATTTATATTCTACTAAACTACTTATGTGCATGTACACATTATTCTCAAATGTATGTACATGAACAGTAACTCAAACGAGGGTTGGTTCAGTTGGTCAAGTTCCTACCTTGTATGTCTCTCTGCCCAAGGTTTGAATTTCACTGCTAACAATCTTCGTTGGTGTGCGATATGTAAATTCCTATATAAATGCATATGATGCTGGTGGTAGTTGATAGTTAGGAGTGTATGACGCTGATGATGAGAGTAACCAATATCTCCCAAACTTTTTATTACAAAAAAAAAAATTGATTTATATACACACCTCTTCTCTTTCAGGCACGTTTGTTTACCTATGATTTTGATTTATTTATTTTATTCAATTCAAAAATAAAAATAAATATAAACGTGCATAAAAAATAGTGTGTGAATATTGTTCTCATGTATACATACTATGAAAACGAAAGCAGTAAAAGACGAAACTACCGTCTCTCTCCTCTCTCCTCTCTCTTCTCTCTCTCACACATATAGTTGGCCAACACATGGAACCGCACCACATGTACACAGTACCATCATCTCTTTCAGCATAGTGCTTCATCTTTGCCTTTAAGACTATCTGGGTTTGAAAAGTGGGTGGTTTTTCCTCTCTCAAAAGACTCCACATAGCTTTTTCTCTCTACCCTTTTCTCCTCGTTAATCCATGGACACAGCTCACTGGCCACAGGTAAAGCGAAAACCTTTTCTTTTTTTCCTCCATGAAATCATGAAATTATCATCTAGGGTTGAGTTTTTCAAAGTTAATATTTATAAGAAATATCTTAAGCTTAATAGCTTTGGGTTTGGAAAATTATCTTCCTTCATATATAAGTTGGTTTTAAAGTTGTATTAATTTGCTTTTCTTCTTTCCACTAATAGTGGCTGAATTTATATTGTTGTATCTTCCAAAGGTCTTTCATTTTTTGTCCTGAAAATTTAAAGTACTGCACTTTTTCTTTTCTTTTTCTTCTTCCCATCATCTGATAAAGTAGGTTGTTTTCTTTCCTTTTACTTTCTTCTCTCCATCTTTGTCTTAATTTTTTCGGAGTGACAACATATATACTCTTTTTTGGTGGGTTTTCGATCACCAAAGTTATGGCCTTTTCTTGTCGCTTTTTTTTTTTGGGTTTATTTTTATATTTTATTTTCAGGGTATTGGAGTGGTTAACTCCATGGAAGATTTTTCTTCTACAAGGCCAATCACAGAGAGAAGGGCAAGGCCTCAAAAGGATCAAGCTTTGAATTGTCCAAGGTGCAATTCCACCACCACAAAATTCTGTTATTACAACAATTACAGCCTCTCTCAGCCAAGATACTTTTGCAAGACTTGTAGAAGGTATTGGACTGAAGGTGGATCTCTGAGAAATGTTCCGGTGGGTGGAGGGTCACGGAAGAACAACAAGAGATCAAATAATTCCGATTCATCATCACCGTCCACGTCTTCAGCGAAGAAGGTTGCTCATGATCGTGATCACCATCTGACCCCACAAAGTAATTTTCCTTCTCAGTCTGCTTCTCAAAACCCTAATAAGATCCACTTCCAAGGTCAAGATCTCAACCTTGCATACCCACCAGCTGATCAGGAACATGACAACAATAATATTACCGAACTACCCTTCAGTATGGAGACTATTGACAACAGAACCTACCACCACCAAAACCCTAGCTCCTCAGCCACTACTACCACATCTCATCATTTCTCATCGGCTATGGAACTGCTCAAAAGTACTGGGATTGCATCAAGGGGGCTGACTTCTTTCGTGCCGATGGCGGCGGTGGAGGTGCCGGATCATTCGAGTAACATCACAATGTTTTCATCTGGGTTTCCGATGCATGAGTTTAAGCCAAGTGGGCTTAGTTTTTCTCTAGATGGGTTTGAGAGTGCTGGATTTGGTGGCTGTCTTCAAGGGGTGCAAGAGACTACTAATACTAGTCATGCAAGGCTTTTGTTTCCTACTGCTCAGGATTTGAAGCAGCAGATTCCGAGCTCTACTACTGCTGCTGCTGATTTTGATCAACACAATAATAGAGGAGGAGAAGGAGGTTCCGGTGGTGGGTATTGGAATGGAATGCTAGGTGGCGGATCATGGTAATGCAATTGCCAGAAAAGAAACAAAAAAAGTAGTGATCTAGAAGAAAGATCGGTATTTGGTTTTGTTTTTCTTCATTTGCTTGGATGGCTTGTTTGGAATTGGAGTTGATAACGAACAAAGTAATAGGGTACATGAGTTTTTCTTCCCCTTTTTCATCATCAGTGTTAATTATACTTGATCTGCCTTGTTCTTTCTCCCTCTCGGTTTTCTAGTATGCTTAGGATATCCTGTACACCAGAGCATAGTAGAATTTTCGCTCATTCTCACCCTCCTCCTTATTATTTTTTTTCCTTTATTTTGTCCTTAATCAATGTGCATGTTTGAAAATTTATTATTGGTTTTGCTTCAAAGGGGTGTCTCATGAATCATGAGGAATTCTTTACAAATATTCATGAAAAGAAGGTCAAGGATTTCCCCTATTTCCCTGTTAGGGTTTCATAACGCAGAGAAATTACATGATTACTCCTATAGAGATTACTTCTTGATCATCTACCACATGCAGCAGCGTACGATGCAGTTCTTTAGGATTTCCTGCTGAAATTCAATGATTTATTTTCATTATGTTTTCGGTTAGCTTAGTTAACAAGTGTCGGTAATTAATTTGTCAATTAAGTTGTGTACACAGAGATTAAGGACTTATTTTATATGTTTACTTTAGTAGTTAACACTTGGATTTGTGGGTTGATTGTGTACGTATTTAGAGAGTGTATTAGCAGTTGAGGTTGGATTATTTATTGGTTAAGTAATATTAAAGGTGAGTTGGAATGATGGCTGTCAATCCTTTATTAGCAAAAGTTTCTTCTTTTTGCTTGGCAACAGATCAGAAATGTCAGGTCTTTTCAGCACCATCTGCGCCTTTGAGATTCTTCCACCCATTAACTCCACCACCCCCCACCTCCCTCCTGCTCTTCATGAATCTTCATCATCACCCGCACAAGGAGATGATTTTTCAAGAACAATGAGTAGGTATGCAAGACCCAAACACTATTTATTTTAAATTAAATTCTATAAACCCTAAGCAAATCTGGGTCTGCCGTCAACAATATAAATTAGAGAACTCTGCTTTTAGGAACTTCATTTTTTACGGTAACGAAAGTGAGACGATAGATTCAATCTCCCTAAGGCTCATGTATAATATAAGACTACCTTTGCATTTAAGAAAACATGAAAAAAAAGGGGTGAATATGTAAGAAGTCTTTTATATGATGAATGCATAGTTCGGTGGTCCTTCACCTATTTTCAAAGAGCTCTCGAACCCCTTGACTAACTTGCACTCCCTTCGTTATTGACCCAAAAAAGAAAAGAAACTTGCAGTACTCCCTTTGTTGGCTAAGAAAAGTTTTTCAAATTGCGGATACTTCATATGTTATAAAATAAGTAGAATAATACAAAAAAAAATATAGTGTTTTCTCCACTTATAGTATCATGCAGAGTACTGCTTAAATATCTAATACTTAAATTTCTCATTGGCTATGGAGGGCCACCACAAACATTCCCATCCGTCGGTCACCATGCTAGGGAATAATCTTGTCCACTCTACAAAATCCTCCCAGATGTAGACCCTCATTCATTAATTAATATAATATGTAATTAGATTCATACATTGAGATAAGATAGATTGACTTTCTACTTTCCATATAGTTGTTCCATCTTTTTGTCTTGGTAAATCGATGAGAACTAGCTACGGTTATAGCTCCTCTTGCTAGTCACAGTGATATATGTAGATGGAGGTGCACCACCCACCATGAACATCCCTTTCTTGCCAAAACTTAGGCATCTACAATCTACTCCACCAATCTCTCCTTGCTTTTCACTTTTAACATTTTTTTTCCTCGCAAAACTTGTTAAGATATATGGAAAGATTCTCCTAATTATGCCACTAATGCACCACATATCAATCGTCTTTTTAAACACGACAAACATTTAGATATGGGATAGCAAGCTGTTTTACATTTTTACTATAGTGAATCTTTTCTTTCTTGTTTGTACATATTTTTGTCAATGATAAGCAGTCGAATTAAAGGGTACATTTTTGCGCACCATCCTTGGTGATGATGTTCATCACCCTATTTATCGCGGTTATATGTGTTTAAATTTTGAAATTTGTGTCTATCTATTACACAGATTTTGAAATTTAAACTCATCTGGTAGTACTAAATAGGACAATGAGCATCACAATCACTTAAAGGTGTCGAGCACAAATACTCCCCAAACTTGTTTGTGCATTGGGATCATATATAGTATTGGGTAGCAGAAGTTATAGAACGTTGGCCGGATACAGTACGTACTACCTACACAATTTACACAACGCATGTATAATCCATCAACTGCATACATGCCTACAGTTATACATTTGTTCATTACCTTAGGATCATTTTCCTGCTTTTTGGGTGATACTTAACCATGTGCCAATTATATATTTCTCAAATCATCATATCACCTTCATTAGGGTTCTAATCACCACGTCTCCTGTAAAGCGTACTGCTGCTCAAATATTACAGCTAGCTAGTTGCACATTAAATAAATTTGATTTTATGGTAGAATCCTAACTTTTTTACAGTATGTGAAAGTAAATTGGTCTTTTGACTGGTGTAAAATTACCACACACACATGACTCTCAATTGCTAAAACCGTAAAAAAGTTTGATGGAATCAAGTTATCTTTGAACTGCGATAAATATCATCAAATTACAAGAACCTATATCACGGCAGTTAAAACTACAAGAACTAAACTGTAACTTCATGCAGCATTGGTCCGGCAAGTAATTTTATGTTGTCAACAGATTTGAAATCTTATAGCCAAGCCAGTCCAGCTCCTTATTCAGGCTCTTCTTTTTGCTAGAATAAAAAATAGCAATAGTACAGGTACATGATATGATGCCTCTTGCGTACAAAAACCCTAAAAAACTTCATCGCATGGAAAAACCCTACTACTCCTCTCAGTCCGCCCTCTTACGTTAAGGTACTGCTATTCGGATGGCTCAGATGGCTCAGGATGATGATCATGCTGCTCCTAATCAGATGGCTCAGATGGCTCAGCGTGATAAAGGGTTTTGGTAGCATGTGGTAACAAGTAGTGAAGTCCAATCAAAGTATTAGGTTTCGGAGATATTTACGCTTATAAATTTGTTCTTTCCAAGTACAGCTATCCAGTTTACTATTATTTCAACCTGGCAACTATTTCCTGGAAACCTACTAGAGGAAAAATCAAAGGTGCATTTGTTGCACCGTACTATTTCAAACTATATTAACTTCAGGGACTAAGGTGTACTCAGTAATATAAGAACAATGAAGCGTTTGGTACAATGTTGGCCTAAGCTATGGGAGATGTTGACAACTCTAGTTATGGGCCCCAGATGCTATGAATTGTATAAAAATGCTACAAAAAACTCCTATAGCATTTGAAAAATGCTATGGAAAAAGTTTATTATAGCATTTTGGAATTGATATAGTATACTTTTCATAGCATTTACAAGCTATAAAGGGTGATAATAGCATTTTACACTTTCTATATCATGGCCTAATATATCAAGAAGCAAGCGGCCTTTTATCACAGTAGTAGAAAAGTATTGTGCTCTTGCATGATGACGTGGATTCAAACCTCATCGGTTGCTAATTTAATATTTATTCTAACAAAATCTATCGTTTCAAAAATCTGTTACTCAGAATATTCATTTACAAGAAGAGCCATGTCGTAGATGTTACAGATACAATTTTCAGAATCTAAAAACAGCTCTCTGGTTGGGGATACTCGACTGAATGTGTTTAATTTTAAGCCTACTTCCTTCATCAAACACCGTCTCCATGATATAACCGCCGTCAAACTTCATAAGAACAGCTATAAACCTACGGGCAGCAGAAAACAAAACTTTGAAAGCGGAGTAGGCGGGTGACTGTCCGTGACTGTTAGAACTTATCAGACTTACATAACAATAAACAAACAATATACATGGCCTTACCATGATTTGAAACTACGTGCCTCGGCGATACTCCAATTGCTTTGTATTCTCTAGTAATACCTACCATAGAAAACCCAGATTAAAATTCCAATAAAGATGGCAATACTGCAACAAAAAATGAAGCAAACTCTCATTGAGCAACAAGCACTGTCCAAATACAGTGGCTACATGTCAAGGCAGAACTTATCACTGCAGGGGAGGAAAAATAGAGCAAAAAAGTGCTTACTTGTCGAATATATGTTGCAACTGCCTTGCAGCCCTCGATTGCAAGTTGCATTACGTTTTCAAAAATGTCCAACGGTAATTTAGCATCCATCTGCATCAACGATCATCACGAATAAGTGGTTTACAAAAGGCGCTACAAAGAAGACACTGTACATGCCAACTAACACAACAATTGTAACTTAACATTGTGACAACAGATTGAGAAACAAATATGACAATTACCTGAAGAAGAGTCACTTTGTCCAACTTTGGCATAATGCCTAAAGTGACATCAGCGCCTCCAGCACTATCTTCTACATAGTTTAAATCTGCCAAACCAGCAACAATAAGCTCACATGAATATTACAATGGCCTTACAGGAGCCGTACAAGCATAAGGTAACGTAAAAGTTTACCAAGTAGAGGTGTGCTATTAAGGTAGCCCGCACTACAGGAAGTAACAAGGTCACGCATTGGAATTCCAGCATCTGAAAGGGCCAGGGTTGCAGCATTGATACATGCAGATCTAGTACCTGCCAAAGATAAAATAAATAAAATAATCGAACTCAAGGATAGATCTTTCCGTTCTTCAATTAAAACATTGAAGCAACCTGTTCAAATCCAAAAGTATTTGCTAAATAGTAAATAGTTAACATTCTAACCGATACACATATAACAGGGACAACCATGGTACTTTGTTAACAGTGAACACTATCGATCACATCTCTATTTCCATACGATGCAACAACAGCGATAACTATTAATGAACTGCCTGCAGCATAGGTTGACCCTCAAACACGAACTACCTCAATAGTAGTTAAAAAACAGAAACAAACAAACAGCTTTAATAAATTCAAAAACAAGTGGTTAACGTACATGAAATGACATGAGGAGGCTTCGTTTTTCAGAAAATAAGCCTGGATCTACAAATATCTTGACTGACAGGACCAAACATTCACACACACAAAGGAAACATATCATATAGGACCTACGGCTGCAATGAGACATCGGGATTTACCTCCATCTGCTTGGAGAACTTGCACAAAAATATCAATCTGCAGTAAACAGATACAAGGCTCAGAAAAGAACAAACTAAACATTCATCGAAGAAAAGTTCCCAAGATGCATCAGTAGAACCTGAGTCCGAGGCATTAAATGAGTCATAATGCATGCTTCCATGGTTTGCCGAATAACAAGAGAAATCTCTGTGGATCGTCTGGACAGCATCAAAGATACACATTTTAATGCTATAGTTTAATTTAGTTATGGATACAACACTCTTATGTTGAATTTTATATTGATGATGATCCAAAGCATGTATCTATGAACATGAAATAGAATAGAATATATCACCTATCACCCTTTGGTTTCCTCATGCGATCTCCAGTACTAAAATTTGCCATGGTGTACTCACATCGCACCTAAACTTATTAACAGTTGCAAACGACATTACATATGCCTGTCAGGTTTATCATACTAACCACAACATAGATAAGTTTAACACACAGAGACTTAGATGAGAACTATTACCAGTGCCCTGTCATTCATCTGTTGGCTCCTATTTGGGACCTAGAAAACAAAAGTACATTAACAGCTGGAATGAATTAAAATTGAAAATTGTACAAGACCTTTTAAATAATAATGAGTACCACGCACAAGATCATTAAAATTTTATATCAAAATTATAGAATGAAGAGAAAGTGTTGGCTAACCTCTCGAGGGCCATACACTGCAGCAATGACTTTGGTGTTCCCCATCTCAAACACAGCAGAACTGAAATTTGATATGAAAGATCATTTTTTTTTTTTTTAAATTACAAAGATTAGAAAAGAAGAATCAAGGCTTTAGTAATTCAAACCCGTCAGCTTTGTCCACAACACCAATCTCTCCTCGAATTTGTCTCATCTGGGATCAGAGAAAATAGATTTAGTTCATAAATATAATTGACAACTTATAACGATTATGATTGAATAAAATGGAAAATTGAGAGATGGAAAATTACTTCCATGGGCCGCCGACCATCTAAGCGAAGACCTTCTGGGCTCACGTACTCCATCTGTTAGAACTTCGTAACAACCAACTTAGGAAACCACATAGATAACAAGAACAAATAGTAGCTAAACCAATCACTGTCTAAAATTTAAACGCCATGACAACCAAACTACAAAGTTCCATAAATTAATGCATAATGGCTTTGTTTCAGCAACAATATGGCTATGCTATATCATGGTTCATGCCTATACTTATCAAAAAATTAGACAAGCAAGACGGAAGTAACAACAACAACAACAACAAAGCCTTTTCCCACTAAGTGGGGTTGGCTATGTTGTTGTTGTTGTTAAAAGGATTCGACGTAAACTAGGAGTGCCGGCTGTCGACTAACCAAAAGGAAGTAATGAAAGACGGAAGTAAATCAAGAAAAAAATACTTCACTAACCAAAAGGAAGTAATTCAAATAAAGAACGCTAACTCTCAGAGAAGAAGCTAACTTTGTTTTCACCTTCCCTTCAACACCCTCAACAACTCTTTACACTCGCAAGAAAAAATCAGTAACGAAAGGACCACCTTTTATCTTTTAATCATGAAACCCATTACAGCAGAAACCGTTCTCAATTAAGACAATGAACGGGTATGGTGGAATACTCAAATCATTGGAACCCACTTCCTAATGACTCTCAAATGCAGAATAAACCACGATAATGTTAATCTGTTATGGGCATACACTAAATTTCTAAACACTAAATTAGATTTCTGACTCTCAAAGACAGAAATTAGATTTCAAAACACTAAATTAATTACCTAATTTGGGGTGAGAGTGAGACTCGGACTCAGTGTGGTGGTGAGAGAGATCGCGGGTTCTGTTCTGTCCGTGAGAGAAAATCGCCCGAGAGAGAGATCGTTAGAGATAGCGGTGGTTGTGTGGTGAAGGAAGGCTGGAGAGTCAGAGACGACAGTATGGTGTGGTGGTAGGCCGGTGGCTGGCCGGAATTCGACAGAGAGAGTCAGATGAGAGATGAGGGCTCGGCGAGGGAGGGCTGCGCTTCGAGTTCGATGGATGGAAACAAATGAACCACTGGAAGATTTTGGAATGGTTAGAGAGCAGCGGTTTTGTGTTAGGGTTTGAAATGATGAAGCAGTGCACTCATGGTGTTGGGCTCCAGGTCAGAAATAGTCCAGCCCGCAGCACTTTTGGGTTTTTATTTTTCACCGCCTTCTTTGACGCTCTCATGCAAAATACCCGCGGATCTGGGTTATCCGCCTATTTAAATTTCACGGTTACAGTTATGGGTAATCGTTTAGATAAATAAACGGTTATGGGTATAACCGTTTACCCATGAAATTTTAAGGAAAACTAATGAAAAGGGCTTGAAAACTTTGAGTTTTAATGATAAAGACAAAATAAAGGGTAAAATGAATAGTACCATGATTGACTTTTTAGTGTAAAAATGTGGTTTTTCGTTAAAGTGAACAGTACCGGGTGCTTTTCATTAAAGTTCCCTTTATTTTATATATGTAAAATTAACACAAACCATGTTTTATATCTAACAAAACTTAGATCAATGCTATTGACTATAGTGCATGGTTTATATAGCTAATTATATATATATATATATATATATATTATGTTAATACTTTACATTATAGGTTAAATAACTCAAGAATATTGTCTTCTAAACAGTTTTCGTAACAAAAAATACTTAACAAATATTATATTACCTTCATTGGTAACATGGATTAGTAGTAAAAGTTTTCCCAAAAGATTAGGAAAATAAATAACAATTCCCCTCAGCCCCACTCGTTTAATTCAACCCAAGACCTGTTCCTCAAACATGTTGCAACTTGCCATTTCAACTAATCCCTCACTTTTGTTAGCATTGTTACTGCAATTTATATATCCTATATTCCAATTTTGTTTTGTAAAACTAATTTTCTTGCTTTTTCATTCTATATCAATTAAAAATATCGTTCGTAAATTATTATTTCAATTATTGGAATGATATAAGGACTGAAAAACTTAAAATATGGAAATGTATGATGAATGTACCTATTACGGTGTTTAATTGTTATAAAAAAGAAAATTATGACAATTTTGTTTTTTAATTTTTAAGTTGTTAAAAAACATGTAGACGGGTGAAAATGGGTAATGGTAAAAAAAAAAAAAAAAAAAAGATAAACGGGTAAAAAGTGTAAATGGGTAAACGGGTATTAAACGGTTATGATTAAATGGGTATGGGTATAACCGTTTAGGCAATTACCCAACGGGTAAACGATTATGCGGGTATGATCATAAACAGTTATGGGTAAATAACCGCAGTTACCCGCCCGCCATAACCGTTGCTCATCCCTACTCATGGCCCTTTTGAACCAGGTGTGCCCATTCCCTTTTCTTTTCTCTTATTTTCTGTTTTATTTGTTATTTTATATTTCTTTTATTGTTTTTTTTCCTATTTTTATTGTCCTAGTTTACTTACTTTATCTTTGTTAGTTGTTTTAAGTATTTATTTTAGGACTTATTATTTTTGTTCCTTTTCATTTATTTTATTTTCCACACCTTAAGGACAATGTGTGATTTAAGTTTGGTGAAAGAAAATAAGAACTTTTAGATTTATTTATTTATTTTTGAGTCAAATAAAAATTTTCATTCTTTTGAAGTTAATATTCATAGATTATTTTAAACGTTATAACAAATGAACATGATGAAGATTAATCTCATAGTAGAGTCTTTCTATTTTTCGTTGCTTAGACACTAATTCATGAGTATACTTTGAAAATTTGCACGTTCACACCAACATGGTTTGTGGGAAGTGAGATTGAAATACTTACTTTTTGTCTGATTTAATTTTTAATTTTTAAAGGCCCGTTACATAAAGAGCCATTACCGTTGTTTCTTTTTTACTATTGAAGAAGAAAGGTGACTCAATTTGTTGACTCTGATCTGATACACTGCAGAAATTCTACCTTATAGGTAACTTTTTGTGTATTGTCTTGCAAAAACTGTTACAAATTTGCCCAAATAAATTAATACAATTATTTGTGCATGGTACGTGGGACGGGACGGGACGAGGCGTTCCGTCCCGCGTTTGGTGCGCCAAAAATGGATGGAACGGGCTGTTCCACGGGACAGATTTTGAGTGTTTTTGCGTTCCACCTCCCCCCTGGAACGGGTTTGTTCCACGTTTGTGGAACGCAATGTTTTACCATTTTAAGACAAATATACCCCATGTCTTTTTCAAAAATTACACCTTCGTTCCGTCCCGTCCCGTTCCGTTCCGTCCCGTCCCGTCCCGTCCTGTTCCGTTCCGTTCCGTTCCGTCTGCGTACCAAACGCACCCTAACTTATAACTCATTCGTCCTTCATTCATGTAGCTCAATTCTCTCCTCGTATTTTTTTCTCTGCTTCTTTCCATGTCCTTGATCGTAAGCGTAAATCCTTCAACTTCTGTGCAGCACCTTGCATTTTTGGTCAAGCGAAAGAAGGTCCTTTCAATTGATGCCCAAGCTTGGAGAAGTTCTTCTCCATAAAATTCCTTACTGAAAGCACCCATCGCTAACGGTATTACCAGCGCTTGAAGAACCCCTTCCATCATCACTTGTAGTCTTGAGTGATGAAAAACATCTTATCAAATGATTCCCCCTTTCGAACAATAAAGTTGTCCGTCTTATAAATCACGGGCTTAAGATACTCGCAGAACACTTACAAACTCTTTCTCACTCACATTTTGAAGCATCCAAACCTAGAAGAAGACGCAGCATTCAAGCATGTTACTTTTTTGATGATACAAATGCTTATACGAAGACTTGGTAGCCAGTACCAACCTGCAAATTTGCTTTGAGATATATCAAAACGGATAGCATGCCGATAACAGATATAAAAACTGCAAACAGGTTTTCCCATGCATAGCTGCTAGTCTGGAGGTTTTCCCATGCATAGCTGCTAGACTGGTTTTGGTTATATCCTTCTCGAGTTTCTTACGAAAATCATCAAAGCGTAGAACCCGGGTCATGTATTGCAGCACAAGAAGGAAGTTCAGAAACATCCTCATAGACCTCGAGCCCCTCATTATTTTTGCAAAAGAGCGAATAAATACCTGCAAAAACCGTAATACATTCTTAAACCAACAATTAAATGACGACGTTGAATCCATTAGGAACATCTGTCCTAGTTTGTAGTAATTAATATAGTTCAGGAAGGGAAAGGTCGGTCTCTTACAAGTGGAATAGGAGCAACACCCAAAATTATCAATTAAGAGGCATGACCCCCAAATTTTTTTAGCTAATACATAACTCCTGCTCCACCCCTTAGCGATACCATCCTCACGTCTCGCAGCCTGATCCTCACGTCTCACAGCCTCGTGTATAGCTCGAAGTTGAAAGATAATGTCAAGTACGTAAAAGATATAAGTGAATAATAGCAAACTAAGAACCACTGGTGTCAACTTTTTGTCCAATCTGATACACTTCATGTCTTTGTTGAGTATAGGAATGTAAAAGAATAAAGGATCCACTGAGACAGCTAAACCCAACATTAGTAGAAACACATCATTCCCAGCAAAGAATTCGCTAGATGAATTACTTGGTCTATATTTTCCATAATCGATATCGGCAGAACTCTGCCCAGTAGTTGCTGCAGGATTCCGGTTTGGACTACTGAACAGAACACAAGAAACATGAAATGGTACCAATCAGGAACAAAAACACATTAAATTTCACAAACCTAAGCATAATTTATTTGCCACAGATTGATTTATTTGTATATCTGGTTTACGAAACTAACCTCGGAATTTCAATGATCTCTTCCTCACGGGGATTCATGTATAACCCAAAGGAGCTTTCTATAAGTATACCTCAAAGTTCTGTTGATACAGTTGGTACCTGCAAAGATGGAACAAAATATTTCATGAAAAATTTCGAACTACAACATTCTAGTCCATGCATGAATCCCGGCACTGAAG
The DNA here is from genome assembly GCF_042453785.1 of Malus domestica. Lineage (NCBI taxonomy): Eukaryota > Viridiplantae > Streptophyta > Magnoliopsida > Rosales > Rosaceae > Malus > Malus domestica. The sequence goes on from NC_091661.1 coordinate 31,479,736, forward strand.
CGCACAACACCAGTAATACCTCAAATCAACGCCGCCTCAGATTGGGAAACGTTCTTAGTGGAAATTTGCAAACGAACAGTCTCGTTTTATAAAAAACAAGTAAAGTTCAATCAAAGTATCAAGTAAGTTTCGGCGAAATTTACGCTCTTAAAATGTTTCCAGTTTATTATTGTTTCAACCTGGCAACTATTTCCTACAACCTTACCAGCAGAAAAATTAAGGATTCCGAGATTAGCTCTTATCAATGGGAATACGTGGACCTGCATTGAGATCTGGTGTCGCTTATTGACATTGACATTGTATACAACATGCTATGTTGTATCGACAGTCTTAAAGTAATCATTTTGCTGCTGGTTTTCACCTTTTGGTTGTGTTGTGTTTGTTTTGATTCCCTGCGGAGAGAGCCCATAAATTGAACGGTTTTACCAACGAACTTCAACAAAAACATAATCTTTAGACACAAATGAAGCATTACGACCTCAGAAAATAAGACGCCTTGCGTGAAAGATGAGAAGCAACCAGACTCATACGTTTTGCATGAGACAGTGAGGGCATCTGCTTCGCTTCTGCGAGGATATGCGTGTTTCGTGGTCTAATCTGGATATTGCTTTTCTCCACACACATTAAAGCAGCATATAGAACTGATTAGTGAATATATTACAAGAAAATAGCATACTTGAGAAATGCCATAGTTTATTTACACATAAATTTGATGATTGATGATTTCCATCTACAACGTTTGCACAAAGCAGACGGCAAGAATCAAACCGCACAAAACAATGATAGATTGTCAAGGAATGCCAAGTTTCTGTACAAACACAAATACTACATATATAGGAACTGCATATTGGTACACTTAGCTTAATTACAGCAATCGGAACAAATGGCAGAACCCTTTGCTACCAATCTTCCTTCACAATTTTTGACTTCTCAAATATGAACTTCCCTTCTTTGTACTTTTGCGATGCCTCATAAGCTCGTTCATACTTCCATCCCAACACCTCACGGCAATCACCACAGTGGATATCAGCAACAGTATGCAGACCAGTTAAGAGATGCCTGTCTTCTTTTGCCCCAACAACGACATTCATCGCATGGGAGAACAGAAAAGCTCGGCCATGTCTTCCCTATAAAATGTTGGAAAACAACGTTAGACCCCACTTCCTATTCTCACACCCAAATATGAAATGAAACAAGACATTCCGATATTTTTAGATGCAATACTTTCATGTTACAAGATCTGGCACAAAGAGCAAACTACGTGTTCGATTCATGTAAAAATGGAAAGTTATCTTCGGATGTTCATTGGTCCATTCAGTTCAGTATTGATCACAGGCTTCACAGCCAAGAAACCTCATGATTAGTGACAAAGAAAAACGAAGAACAAAAAGCAGAGAACCTACAAAGACAGAGTCAACACCCCAATTTCAATTCTTCTATGACATTTACCCTTTGTGTAAAGGACGGTGATTTTCAGACTCTCGTTTCTCCTCCTGCACTGTTGTTTCTATGCATTGGTTCTCCTTTACTCAATTCAATCCAACAGCTTGAGTAAAAAAAAAAAAAGGAAGGTGTGCAGGTGGATAAAAAGGAGTGCGGAAATCACATGAAACCCTATGCAAATCAGTTTAAAGTTCTACAAAACTCAATGATCATTTGGGAAGAACTAGTAAAAAGTCCAGAGACACAAAAATTCAAATATTATTTTCTCAACAAATAAAAAATCAAAGAAGAATAAGTGAACAATAAATATTGTGGAAACCTCACCTGAAAAGCCTTGGAAATTATATCATCGTGAAGGGAAACATGGTTTCTGCAATTACAACAGCTGTACAATCTAGGCCCTACCAAATTCGCCATTAACAAATAAGTCCACAGCTCGAACCTCTAAACACCTCTCACTGCTCGGCAACCAGAGAAAAGCAAAAGAAACAGAGAAAACTTACACACGGGAGAGTAAAAATCTGTTAAAATTAAAACACGAAAATATGGATTAAGAGAAAGATTATGAATTTAATTACCAGCAACAAGATCAACAGTGACCCAGAAGCCTGCAACCAAAGATAAGATTACCAACCAAATTAGCATGCAAGATTCCAAAAGTAAAATATTAAATTTTGAAAATTGAATGATTGGGTTTTGAAAGATACAGGATTTGCAATTAAGGGTAAGCAACAAGAACATTTAGAAGATTAAGATTAACAAACCCAGATTAAAAATGATTAAACAGGTGAATAGGAAAGGGAAAGTTGGAGTCTTTGAAGTGAAATTCATGGGGTATGACAAAATTAAAAAAAAAAAGAAGACCCATTAATTAATTAGGAATTAAAATCGGAAGGGATGAGGATCTGACCTGTTTAGCCAGTCACTAATTGTGATTAAAAAATGATTAAACTTTTTTATGAGAGCAGAGAGAGTTGGGAAATTGCTTTGTTCTTTTACTTGTAGAATTGAATCAATTGATTGCTAGCAATTAGCAGTACAATCAAAGTCGGGAAATTGATAGAGAAATTGCATTAAATTAAAAGAAAAAGAAAAGCACTAACCTTTTAACAGAGGGCTGTGAGACTTGAGGGTTGCGTACAAACTCTATGAGAGAGAGAGAGAGAGATAGAGATAGAGAGAGAGAGAGAGTTTTCTGCAATATTTTGAGTAGGATGGACTTGGTTGGGTCACAAAGAGCAGAGTTACGCGCGCTCCGATTGAGAGGCTCAACACGCGCAAGCTTAGCGGGGCTGTGCTACTGTTAACACAGTAGTACAATGTGGCCCCTAGTTTATCCCAAGTGTGTCAACTGCTATACCAGGGGCGGGAGAACTATATAAAATGAGGGATGCTGTCTATACATTTCTTTTTATCCTCTACATATCCTGTTAACATTTTTATTATTTTTAATTTATTCAATTCGATGATCAAAAATTAAAAGCGACGTAGAAAATATAAAATAAAATGTGTGAATAGTACCATGCTGTGAAAGATGAACATCAATATGACAATGTCTCAAATTACAAAAATTCTATTGTGTGTGGGAATTTTAGCCGTTAAATTTTAGTTATTTATGTTTGATCGAGAACTTGATGGAAAGAAAAATAAGAGAGTTTTTTTTTTATGTCTGGAGCATTAGTGTCCTGACATTTCTGTTTATATAGGAGAACTTTAATGAAAAACTTATGGTAATGTTCATTTTAACTCAAAGTTTCCAAACTCATTTCATTAGTGTTTCTTTTATATAATTATTTTTATGTGTCAATAATTTAACCACTGTTTTAACTAGTCAATAATATTAACAAGGTACATTTTGCGGGAAATGTTGAAAATACATTCTGATGGTAACAAGACAAATTGATATAAAAAACTACCGTTTGTTACATAGTTGGACTACTTCAAAGATATTTTGTTTGGAGAGAGGATTCTTGGAGGAATATCTAGTGAGGATTCTAAAAATTCTCTAATCACATTCGTTCATTGTATATTGTGCAATTAGTTTTTATTAGATATTATTTATATAAAAAAATTATAATAATTTCTGATCGCACGATATATGATAAACGGATATGATTACATGATTCCCGAAATCCTAATAAAGATAATCCAGCGAGAATGCTCCCGATTTTTTTTTAGCCTTGTATCTAGAGACGGATTCGCGGAAAGCTAAACATAAAAATAAATTATTATCATCAAGTGGAGTTTTGAATTCGGCTTGCACGGGTCAAAACTCAACCACATGCGGGGAGCAAATAAGAGAAGTTGGAGAGCAAGGAACTTTAATTACCAATGGAGGATTTTATTTATGGAAAACTAATGAAATAATATTTAAAAATTTTGAGTTTTAATTAAAATAACAAAAAGATGTTGTAAGTAATAAGTAGTACTATAAATAACTTTTTTAAGTAAAAATATCATTTTCGTTAAAAGTGAATAGTACCAGAATGTTTTGTTAAAACTCGCTTCCATTAACCGAAGTCCATATATTACCAGAAAATCCCCCCTTTCCAACTTTAAGATTTTCCTTTTCCTTTTGATGCAATCTTTATCATTGCTCTTATTCACCTTAATCTTATTGCTAAATCATCCATTGCATAAAGCATGTGAAATATAACACACATTAGTTTCTGCGCAACATATGCAGAGAACCAACAAGAAGAAGTACACATTATCCACAAATGATCGTAGTCCTTCGAAAATCGAATTATTGTCGGTAGTAGGTACTGCGTTGTGATGGGGTGACACGGCGGAAGTTATAGACCAAAGGGATCACGACCCTGATCTTGTCATGCATCGTGAGGGATTATTAGTACTGCTTAGAAATCTTTGCTCTCTCGATTATGAACATCCCTTGCTTGTACATCTGTGTCGGCTCATAAGCTCGAAGGTACTTCCAACCTAAGACCTCACCGCAGTTGCTGCAATAGATGTCAGCAACTGAGAAAACACCTGATATGAGCTTCCTGTCCTCCTTTTGCCCCACAATGATGTTCATTGCATGAGAGAACAAATATGCCGGCCCAGTTTTCCCCTAAACAACGAAATCCGAAAATCGAATTGTAAGTTCTTCTAGGTCATAAAAGTGCTTCATGGAGAAGCACCATCATGAAGCACTCCCAACTGCTTATTTCAAGAAGCACTAGAATTATAGATAAATTAAGCAAAATCCTAATAAGCCCGGAGAGAAAACAACATTGATCAAGCACCGTGTGATACCATTGCTGATTTTAGTTCTCAAACCTAAATATTAACGAAAATAAGAGAACATAATATATTTTTCGTGTTTCAGTTTTCACCACAAATTTCTTGGAGATAAGGTCGTCACGAAGAGCAAGAGGATTACGGCAACTTCTGCAGCTGAAGAAGGGGTTGCCGCCGGATTCCGCCATTAAACTGAAAGATTTCAACACCAAGTAAATAACAGTCAGATCCTGCTAAAGTATATAGATATATACATATACAGATGGAGGATAAAAATGGAAAAAAGAAGAATTGAAATCTTCATACATGGAGGAGAGTCAAGAAACTCCGCTCCTAAGATTGAAGAATAATAAGGAGAGGGAGGCATATTTGTAGAGTTTGGAGAGTTGACTGGAAATAGTATTGGAGACTTGGAGTTGGAAAATATGGATGAGGTTGATGAAAAGTCAAGGCTAGTGATGATGAAAAGTACTAAAAATATTATTATTAAGTGGATAATGGAAATCATATCATCTACGTCGAGACGGAAAGTACTTGACAGGTTGGTAAGATATAATTGTTAGACAAGTTGGTAAGAAATAATTGTTAGACGGGATGTGATATTCACACATTTTTTTTATTTCTCACATACATTTTTAATTTTCGACTTTTGGATCAGATAAATTGAAAAAAATCAAGGGATATAAATCAACAAAAGGTGTGTGAGAAGTAAAAATTGGTGTGTGGATAGCATACCCTTTGTTAGACAAGTGGTTAACCTAGTCAATAATATCAATATTATGCTGAAAATGTATAGATAGCACGTTAAAACGTTTTGAGTTATGATGGAGTGAGAGACATAATAATGTGTCATTATACATTACAATCAATTACTTTGATACATAACAAATGTTCTTCCAACAATCGATTGTTTTCATCACCATAAGAGTCCGTTTGGTGGCCTGAATGGGAATGAGTCTAAAAGAAAAAATTTAATTATCAGAGACATGTAAGACATAACTTGTAACCCATGTATAATAATAGGTTAGATAATCCACCATATTGAGGATTCATAACCTATCATTTACAATCCTGTCTCATTTTAATTTGTTACAACCTATTCTAACTAACCTACCACACAGCCCCTAAAAGACATAACCAATTAATAACTTAGCAGGCACTACATGGACTCCTCTACTTTCCTTCATATAGCTGATAGCAACAATACTTTCCTCTACTTTACTTCAGAGCTAATAGCAACAGTACTTGTGTTGGTGTTAAGTCGTAGTCATTGAGACAAAAAAGCAACACCAAAATATACAAAGAACTAGCATACAATAAGCAACGATAATTAGACAGAATTGTACTATATAGACTTATGTGATATGTTGCCTACTCGTATGGAAGTAGACAATACCGCCTACCTTGACAGAATATCACTTGCGTAAATCATTAGAGTATATTATACTTACGCGACTCATCAAATAAAGTTTGTCTAGTGATTGATTGTACCATTGGATTTAACATTTTTAGGAATATGAAAATAAAAAAGGAACAAGACAAGTAAGGGGGGAATCGAGAGTAGAGAGGTTTGAAGATAAGAGTTCGTTTGGATGTGATTTTAAAATAATTAAAAATATTTTTTGTGAAAAATATAAGTAAATCCTATATAAAAATATAAGTACTTTTTAGAAGAAGCACAAACTAATGCTTATTGTAGAAAATACTTCAAATACTTTTGAAATTCAAAAATATTTTTTCTAAAAACGCTTTTAGTTATTTTAAAAAATATCTAAACGAGCTATAATTTATTATCTAATCTAACAAATCTACACCGTACTGTGAGAAGAAGAAGAAAGAAAAGAAAAAAAAAAAATTTTGCCCGCTCTCCGGTCTCCTATCATCTCACTCTTGCTCTCATTCTCTACTGAGAAAAACCAGAAGCGTTCATCTTCCTCTGCTCTTCCTTTCTCTCCACTCTTCATATCTCTCGCCGTGGAGCCAACAAACCAAGCAGCTAGTGACGGTCGACAAGCCTCAAACATGGCGGACGCGTATTGGAGGTACAGCGATGGTCGACAACCGCCGGCCTCGACGATGAATTCAGTCGTCGGAAAGCGTCCTCGCTCCGATTACGGTATGTTAAATTCCTCCAATTTCCGTTCTTTTTTGGGTTTCCTCTCTCCATTTTGCGTTTGTTTGATGCTTGATTAAATTAGGGTTCTTGGGATTTTAGTCTCTTACTGGCTGCTCTGAAAGCAGAATTGTTCAAGTACAAATACAAAATGAAAAATCTAAGATAAGAAATGTGAATAAAAAATGGGAATTTCAATAAGCTGACTTCCAAGTAGTCGAACTAGGTTTTCACTGGGCTGAGGAATTGAAATTTGGGATCTTTTGATCTATGTTGTATGTGGTTTAATCATTATTTGATATTTACGTGGTTAGGTTATTAAGGCATTTTTACAATTTTCGGATATGTATATTTGTTGCTTCTATGGTTATTTCTGAGATATAATTGCTTAGATTATATGATAAATTTGTATTCTTGTTAGTTTTCTGTGCTCTATTTGGTGTTATTTACGCGATTTTGAGTGTAAACCTTGTTCAAAGCATGCATATGAGAGTTAAAATGAGTATTACTAATCTTGTTATGCACATTTTTGAAGATTTTTCGATCTGTTGTACGCATTCATGAGGAGGGGTAGTCTATATATTTTGGACACCGTTTGTTGGTAATATCAGCAAGCAACGTGCTGGCTGGTCCCGGCTCCTAGATCATATTCGTTAGCAGTTTATGTTAAGTGTCAACATCCCCGGCGGCTGTTAATAATTATTTCAGCTCTAATAAATGCCCGGTTTGATTCAAGGATCAGCCTTTTATGCCGAGTTCTGTAAGCCTTGATAGGTGTACAGATTGTATTATACATGAGTTTTTTAATTGAAATTATTTGAAGATATGCTACCATGTAGGATCACTACAGTTACTCTATAAACTACTAAGGTGCTATCATTAAATGCGAAAGGAAAATTCAAGTGGTCGTGTTAGCATATGCAATATATTGAGATGTCGTTAGGTTGTCAGCAGTTTAACTTATTATTCACTTGTTTATAGCTTTATGTCACCATCTGCGTTTATAATCATATGCCTTCAAACATTGTTTCTTTATTTTCTCGTTTGGTATCCTGAAGTACATCCTTAATCTTTTAGATGCCCAGGGTGGTCATGACCTCCCTAACTATTATCCCCAAGAAGATGATAGAGGTTCTATCCGAGCAATTAGAGATACCGACTCCATAAATGCGTCGTATGATCGTTACCTGCGCAGTGCGGTACCTACTTTTCTCTTTCTGGAACCGTCACAATTTTTTACCATATGTTTTAAGTTTTGGGGGCTAATGTTACATGTAATGTTTCAGCAAATTTCATCATATAGCGGAGGGCAGTCTGCTAGAAACATGAGTGGGGGACCACCTGGTCGTGCTGTTGATGATCCACGCATGATGGGAATTGGGGGTGTTGACCCAGGGGCACCTGTTAAAGATAGGGTCTTAGGAATGGGAAGTGGACGGCCTGACGCTCCCCTTCCTCCTGGTGCTACCAGTACGCTATTTGTGGAGGGATTGCCTCCCAACTGTACTAGACGTGAAGTAGCTCGTATCCTTTAATTTTTTTAGGGGTTGCAGTTTTATTTCTCTTTTTATCATTACTTGCACTTTACCTTTTTAGAGTTTTCCCTTCACTTGGTTTCATAGATATCTTTAGGCCTTTCGTTGGCTACAAGGAAGTGAGACTCGTGAGCAAGGAATCGAGACATGTGAGTTTATCTTTTGCAAGGAATAGATTTAATTGTTAGTGATTGATGGATTCACAAATAATTAACCTGTGCAGCCTGGAGGAGATCCGCTGATACTTTGTTTTGTTGATTTTTTGAGTCCGGCCCATGCAGCAACTGCTATGGATGCATTGCAAGGTAAGCTTAATTTTTTATTTAATTTGTTGAAATTATAGCACCATAGTTTTGTTGCTTTTTCTTATGCCATTGTTGGAGGAGATGCATTTCCTAAAAAAAATTCTCCACTTCACAAGAAGATGGATTGGCAAATGATAAAAAGGATTTGCACCAATAGTATGGATTGTTGTTTGGCAGTTCTATGTAATTAACCAAAAGAGCCAATACGTTACCAAAGTTTACAAATGTATAGTAGAATGGGCAGACAAGATTGCTTTGCTTCAATTCATATGGAAACTTTGTACACAGGATTTGTGACTTTAAACCCCTTTTAACTTCCAAAGCTACTTTCAACCACTTCAAAGATTCCCAAACCCTTAGTTTTGTGGCATTTATTTTCTGTTTAAAGTGAGATAATTCACAATTCAAGGTGTGGGACTACGTTTTTTAAAGACGACGTGATTTTTGGGCCATTTTTATTGGATTTACGAGGTGAGCACAGATTACCGCTGCCCATAGGTCTTGGTTTCACCCGTGACTTTAAGTTAGAAGTTGCATGGTCAGCAAAGTCATCCAGTACCAGGACACCACAAACCAAACTTGTTAAATTGTTCCAAACACTGGAAGGGATTGCCTTCATGGTTCATTTGTTATCTTCCAAGGTTCTATGAAGGCCTTGAATCTGGTTGGTTTCTCGGGACGTGATTTTTCCCTTAATTAGTCAAGTAGGACTGCAAGACTGATGAGAATTTTTGTTTGGCCACTCTTGTAATTCCAGTCTATGAGTAGTGCTGGGGACAGTGGTGCTCTCAGTATAGTTATCTCATGTTTTAGCCTACACTTTTGTCTTTTGTTCCTGTTAGATGAAATCTCATTATGAGGTTTCCCTAGCGGTATTGTATACTTTATGTCAAGAGAGAAAGCTCATCACCTTCATTTTTGGAATGAGGGGAGACCCATTTTTACCATTCTGTCAATCTAGGGCGTGTGGCGAACCCAGGTTTGCGACTTAGGTGTGTTGAAAAGTGATGGGTGTTAAATATTTAAGATAACGGTTTAACGTCTTTATCTCATCTATCTGCTGATGCCCTCAATCGGCATTGAGAACGTACCCAGTTGTTACAGCGTAAATGGTCAAGCTCGATTTTGCAGGTTATAAATTCGATGAGCATGACCGTGACTCGGTCAATTTAAGGTTGCAATTCGCTCGCTATCCTGGTGCGAGGTCAGGTGGTGGGCACCGAGGGAAGCGTTGAATTATGCGGTTTTTCAGGTGATTCACACAATTTTCGATCGGTGCAACCGTTTATTATTCATGGCCGTTAGGTGCTGAGTTAAAACTAAAAAAATCACGCTAAACCGTCGAACGACTCTTCTCTGTAGGACTTGCTTGATTCGGGAGGTTGTGATAATGAGGGGCGATACAGCAAACTTGCAGTTTCGAGAATTAAAGGCGCATAGTTAGGACCAACTCGCTTGGGTGGTTCCCTCTAATTCTAGAGTGCTTTTCTGTTTAGACACCTGCAGACTTTATTTCTTTTACTTTGATTTGAACTGTTCCGTTTCGTTACCAGTATGATTACTTACGGATATTTTGCCATGCGTTTGCTAGAAAATGTAAACTTAAATAAGTTGAACATGTTGAAGTCTCCTTGCATTTGCATATGCTCTGGGATTAGGGTCTAGGTTTGATATTTATTCGGTGATGAAGTGCGGTGACTGTTGTAGGTTTCGTTTTGTATTGACAGTAACTGGCTTTTGTGGTAACTGTTGTAGGTCTCGTTTTATATTGAAAATAACTGGCTTTTTCTGTGTTGTTGCTCATTTTTTTTCTCAAAGATGTCATGAATTTTGTTTGTCGTAAGAGTCAGTACACTATGTACCAAATTATCGCTGCATGGAAGCATTCTTGCTTTTGGTTTTCAAGTTTTTTGACTGGGTTTGGGTTGAATTGTAGATGGACCTAATCCTAACATGATTCGATTGTGATGTACTAGAGTCTACCCTAGAATCGAAGAATTAACATGATATCGGAAGATTTGTCGTAAGGGATGTTTTTGGATTTCACTTTCCTACACTACTGGGGAGGCAGCTACTGTAATTAGGTGCATATTAGGGCTTGATTCTTTTACTAACATCATACTCTCCTATTTTGTTTCTCTTCCCTTTTCATGGGGTGATATTCTAATAATCTCCGGGGAGGACGAGGAAGTTCGGTGCAAGTTGAGCACACTGCACCGAACTTCCGGTCCTCCTCCCCGTAGCATGCCTAGAGTGAGAGTGAGAGTCAATGACTCAATGGCATACCCTTTAACTCTGTAGAGTGAGAGTCAATGACTCATTGGCATGGTAGCACGCGTTCATTGTAGTCTAGGCATTATCCAGTTGGAAATTTATGGTTTCATATTTTCTTGCATTTCCACAAGGTCCTATCTTGTCATCGGCTAATAAATGTTGAAGACAGAGAAAAGAACGACAATCGTGATCTTTTTCCACGGATTCATTAAGCATTGCTTTTGCTTCACCGCTGCGGGAACTGCCAAAGTTGGGGTTGGTCTTCTGTAAGAGAATTGAGGCACCTTTGCTCTTGTGGTTTTGAACGAGCAAAATAATGAACTTTCTGTTTGCTGCAATTGCCGTCCCCATGATCAAACCCCTCTCAGGATGGTAAATCTTGCACTTGCCATGTTGTTTGACAATTGCAAGACCCTTTTCTTGCAGCTGCCAATACAAAGTAAATTGTTCTTTAAATCTGGTACATAAAACACCCCAATGATTACATTGACTTCCATGACAACATTCCCTTTCCCTAGCACAGCCAAGCTCGAGTTGTTCCCCAATTTTGTTTGATCATCAATTGTTGTCTTCCTCTGTGCATCAATGAGATTCGTCCCTTCTGCTGCTGCAAAGATCCCAGCCTTCACTCTTCACCAAGCCCCAATATTCCTTGAAGCGCAAGAAATTCTCCATGAACACCATCAAACTTTGGGATTGCAGGTTGCATAAAGCTGCTTTCAGGCCATGTGTGGCTGCTGAACGATAAAACTAGCTCCTGAGTTACATGCTTTGATCAGGCCCCGTGATGGGGCTCTAATACCAGATGTTAGAATCGAGAATGAACACTTGATAAAACTAGTAGATAAATGTTTGATTTGCACTCAATAGTTGGAAGAATTTCTATTAATGAATTCAAGAGCAACAATGGCGTTAAACAGCCTTACAAAGAACTGAAAGTTGAAAGTACAGCTCACATTTTAACAACCCTAATTACGTGGTACACGACTAAAGTTGGAAACAAACTAAACAACTTGAACCACTACTTGAAACAAGCCATAGAAACTAGGAAACCCAACCCTAACGGCTAGGAAACCAAAACAACTTCAACGGTGTAGTTTCTGTTCTCTTATTATTTCAATGCCTCTTTTCATGTCCTTGATCGTAAGCGTAAACCCTTCGACTTTTGTGCAGCACATAACACTCTTGGTAGAGCGAGAGGTCGTCCCTTCATAGAATGCCCGTGCTCGAACAAGTTCTTCTCTGTAAAAATCACCTTTATGAAATAACCGGTTACTTGTAGGTGTGCAGGTCATCACTGTCCCTTGCGTGATGAGTAATATCTCTTCAAATTGTTCCCCCTTTGGATCAATATAGGTGTTCGCCTCAAGAATCACGGGCTTAAGATAATCACAGAATGCTTCAAACTCCTTTTCTTTCATATTATGAAGCTCCGTAGCCTAGAGGAAGACACAAGTATACGAGAAATATAAAGAGCAAGTCCAACGAAAATGTATTGTCCAGAATTGAACTAGGCCTGCTATGGCCGTGAGCATTCAAGCATAGGTTACCATTTTTAATACAAAATCTTACTCTTTTTAGTGTATCTAGGCAGAGACGGCGCTTGATATTAACCCTATCTTTCCAGGGAAGAATATCGTTGATAGTTATTATGTTGATGTCTTTATCCGCTTTCAATTCGTTTAATGCACATGTCATGATCCTTTCTTTCAAATCCAAAGGGAGGCCATTCTCATCTAACCATGATGCTATCTGAGGATTTCTCTTATTCCTCATTTCCCTCAACTTTCTGTTCTCCTTTGATAATTCAGCTGTCGACTGGGCATGCATCTGTTCCACAACATGTTGGTTTTAGTATTTTCTATACAAAAATTAATAAATTAACTTTCTTTGCCAACTTGAAAGGTTTTGTTCAATTGGAACTTTTATTCGAAGACTCGGTAGTGAGTACCAACCTGCACAATTGCATTGAGATATATCAAAACGAATAGCATGCCGATAACATTAATAAGAATCGCAAAGAGGTCTTCCCATGCATAGCTGCTAGTCTGGAGATTTTGCCCAAAAGAGCTGCAAAAAAGAAACAGAAAACCCTAAATTCATTGAGCTCAAGCAAGTCATATCACTTCTCTTTGGAAAATAATAATAGCAATAATGAAGAACGAACCTTAAATTTCGTAAGCCCCACCAAAAACAGTGCAAGAATTTCTGTGGAAAATCTGTTGAGCTCAAGATACCAGATTGAATGGCATCAAGAAATATACCGAAATCAAAAGACGTTGCGGTTGGTGGATTTGCATGACATAGATTATTTAGAAGCGTGACATTTCTCATGAATGTATCCTTGTCCTCACAATAAAAACCTCCAAGTTCACAACCATTTTCATTTCGACAAGCATACTTCCAGCAATCCATCAATCGTTGAAATGAAAGAAAGTACCAAAGAGCTCCGAAAACCTAAAGGGATGAAAATGACGTTAGAAGCTGCATGAAAATTTACAAACGTTCTACCATATTTATGTCAGAAAATACGTTAATAAACTCATAGAATGATAAAAATAAACTAATTAAGTAGTAAGGAATAGTTATTTAGTACTACGGTTTAATGATATTCTTCTTCACTTGTAAGTGAGAGGTCTTATGTTCGATTCTCGCTAAAGACAAATTTGAACCACATTATTATGCTAGCCCATTTAGTCCACTCCCCTATCCTTGTAGATAATATCGTATCTTCAAAAAGTAGTAAGGAATAAGACTTACATGACTAGCAAGAATGAACTCAAAGATTATGAAAACGCCACGAATCCAGAATTTGCCAACACCCTTAAACCATTTTATAGGAGTGTCTTGGGTTATATGCTCACGCAATTGATAAATGCGTCCAACCCGGACCACGTATTGCAGCACAAGAAGAGAGTTCACCATCATTCTATAAGAACCCGGGAGCCTTATTATTTTTGTGAACGAGAGAATAACAACCTGTAAAAACCATAATGGATTCTTAAGCCAACAATTAAACGACAATGTTGAATCAATTAGGAATCAATATCGGTCCTAGTTAGTAGTAATTAATATAGTTCAGAAAGGGAAAGGTTGATCTCTGACTTGTGGAACAGGAGCAACAGCCAAAACAACAATTGGCAACCATTGCTTAATAATCCTCCAACGATTAAAACGATCCTCAAGAACATTCCAGATAATGTCATATGCGTAAAAGATATCTGTGAGGAATCGCAAATAAAGAGCCGTAACTTTCAACTTTCTGTCCAATCTGGTACACTTGATGTCTATGTTGACTATAGGAATGTATAAAAATAAAGGATCCACTGATACCGCAAACCCACAGATTAGTATCAACACAGCACTCCAAACTTGACAAAATTCCCCATTCGGATTTAAGAGTCTTCTAAATGTTGGTCCAAAACGCCACCTTTCCTTAATCGCTACTCTCCGTTGTATCCATTCTGCACGTTCTCTTCCAAAACGCCAGCTTTCCTTAATCCCTTCTCTCGGTTGTCTCCTTTCTGCCCATTCTCTTACAGGGGACGTAACACTAGAAACATCAAAGTTTACCAGCCAGGAACAAAAACACAATAAATTTCAATATTTCACTAATAACCCGAAGCAGTAAGCATAATATATTTGCATATTGGCAGTGATTTATTTGTGTATCTGGTTTACGAAACTAACCTCTTCGTCGGATTCAACTTTTCCAAAGGAATCGGGTTTGCACGCTCCCCTGTAGTTGCCGCAGGATTCGGATTTGCACTACTGGACAGAACACAAGAAACATCAAAGTTTACCAACCAGGAACAAAAACACAATAAATTTCAATATTTCACTAATAAACCTCAGCAGTAAGCATAATATATTTGCTTATGGCAGATTGATTTATTTGTATATCTGGTTTACGAAACTAACCTCGGACTTTCAATTATCCCTCTCTCAACGGAAATCGTTATCTCAGAGGAGCTTAGTGGATCCATGTATAACCCAAAGGAGCTTTCTCGACGTATACCTCAAGAGTTCTGCTGGTACAGTTGATACCTGCAAAGATGGAACAATATAGTTCATGAAAATTACGAACTACTACGTTCTAGGCCATGCATGACCAGTAATACCTCAAATCAACGCGGCCTCAGATTGGGAAGCGTTCTTAGAGTGGAAATTAGCAAACGAAGAGTCCCCTTTTAAAGAAAACAAGTAATGAAGTCCAATCAAAATATTAAGTTTCGGAGAAATTTACCGCTTATAAATTTGTTCTTTCCGATTACAGTTATCTAGTTTAATATTATTTCAACCTGGCAACTATATCCTGGAAACCTACTAGCGGAAAAATTAAGGGAACTTTCATGAAAAGAGTTTAAACTAAGTTTATTTTAATAAAAAATTCATGCTATAACTTTATTTAATTAAAAAGACTTAAATTTTAATGAAAAACCCGTGAATTTTAATAAAAAGGACAAAAGAACTTACATTTTAATGAAAAAGACATAATTTTAATAAAAATGACAAAAAATCTGACACGCGGACTCACGGTACACTGTTTATGAAACTTACCACACTGTTTATGAAATTTACTACACTGTTTATGAAAACTTGCGATACTGTTTATGAAACTTACGACACTATTTATGAAAATTTACTACAAAGAGTTCCTCAAGAACCATACAGCTTATTTAATCTCCCATGATTGCTGCATGAGATACCCAGTTGTTCCTCCCTTCTTTTCAGGGCCGTCTCTGAGATTTCAGGGCCCTGTGCCAAATTTATAAAAGAGGCTCTTCTTAAGACAACCAAAAAAAAAAAAAATTAATTGAACAAAGTATTGATGCTAAAAAGCAATATTGAAACAAACTTTAAAACTCAAACTAATCATCGGTTTCTAAATATCATTAAATGTAAAGAAAGGTACAAAAATAACCATATTATTAAATAATCAACAATTAGTTCAATCCTAAGAAACCAAATAAACAAAACTTTAAAAAGTCTAGCATTGAAGTTTCACTTAAAGATGCTTCTTCGTGCATTCTTTGCTGCAAAATCATCAATTAAACCTTCATAATCAATTTTGTGTAAAAAACCACTTTCAATCGATATCAAAGCAAGTCCATTTAACCTTTCCTGCAACATAGTTGATCGCAAGTATGATTTTAATAACTTTAACTTTGAGAAACTTCTTTCCACAGATGCAACGGTAACAAGTACAGTCAACCAAATTCTGTACGCAGTGCTTGCAGTCGCGCATCCTCTTCAAATAGTTCAATATGTCAATTGATGTCTTCATTTCTTTCGGCAAAGGCTCTTGTAAAAGCTTCAACTCTACAAATAATGCATCCCCATCAACATCAAAGAACTCACATTTCTTGAGAAAGTTTTGAAGGCGGTCACAACAATCTTTCAATTTATCATTGTCCATCGAATTCAACCTTTCTGAAATGAACAAAAACCCAAATATATCATCATATGCTTGATATTCTTCAAATCTTCTCTTCAATGAACCAATAGCTTGATCTATTATATATAAGAAGTAATGAACCCTAAAAGATTCATCCGCTGATTGTTCAGTTGATTAGGATGATTCGTCATCACTCTCATCAAAGTGTCTCTTTCTACGAACTTGACGCTTTTCCGGAAACACGGAATCAATTTCCATTTCAATAGCAAGTTTTTTAGCATTAATCATGTCCTCTGCAAACCCAGTTTCTCTATACTTTTCAAAATAAGCAATCAATCCCTGCACTTGTTCTATAGCAACATTAATACATATGTCTTTAGATTGCAAGTCTTTGCTAACCTCATTAATAGCAGCCAATACTTCGTACCAAATAGTCATGCCCAATAAAAATTCAAAATTCCCAATTTCATTTGTTGCCAAAGATTTAGTTGCACCTCTTGTTACTAAGTTATTGTCACTTTCTGCTAGTTGGAGTAAAGTTTTTTTTATTTGTACAGGTTATGATTGAATTGTTTTAACACTCACAACATGGCTTTCCCATCGTGTGGCCAACAATGATTTGAGAGTCATTCATTTTATATTTTCTTTCAGAATCTGCCATCGTTTTGTAGAATTAGCGAACAAGCTATAAATACGTTGTACTGTTCCAAAAAAAGTCTTTAGTTTTGCCACAAGAGTTTGCCATATCACAAAGAGTTAAGTTGAGACTATGGCAACCGCATGGAGTATACATTGCCCTATGATTTATATCCAAAAGCCTCTTCTGTAAACCTTGGTGTCTCCCTTTCATATTTGATCCATTATCATATCCTTGCCCTCTCACATCATCAATATCAAGATCAAAAGCTTTTAATAGATTCTGTAACTCTTCAAACAATCCTTGTCCAGATGTGTTATTCACATTCAGATACTGCAAAAAATATTCTTCTACTTTTACTGGAGTACTATTCACATCCACACGTCTTAAGATCAAAGTCATCTGTTCTTGGTGGCTAATATTAGGAGTACAATCAAGTATCACAGTAAAATATTTAGCTTCTTTTATTTTCTGAATGATTGCAGCTTTGATTTCACAAAATATCAACAATATCAATTCATTCTGGATGGTATGACTAAGATAATGGTAACGAATCTCATTTTTTTGAAAACGTTGAAGATGTTTCTTTATCGGTGGATCAGATTCAGCCATCATTTGAACAAGGCCCATAAAATTTCCATTGCTTTCTTCATAAAGCGTATCGTTTGTTCCACGAAATGCCAAAGTCTATTTAGCTAGATATTTCACAATGGAAATCAACATTCGTAGTAACTCCCTCCAATGCCCTTTTTCTTTCTTGATTTGGTTCTGCACATCTTTGTCAATTGTTTCATTTTTTTTCCAATCAAAGACGCAAATCAATCCAAGTGGTCATGTTCGAGATGTGATCAGAACTGATTTCATGCTCTTTAAGCCTCACACTGAGATGTGTCCAATCTTTGTAGCCCTCATTTGCTAATTGACCTTTGAGATGCCCTTTCTTAAACAATTTGCAACAAAAACAGAACACTTTATCAATATCTTTTGAATGCACTAGCCAATCTCTATCATGTTTCTCTCTATTGGACAAGTATCAAATGTAAAAGGCTGCATTAAAACGCCTATTAAACTGATCTTTAGGACCTTTCTCAATTGATAGATCTCTTACAGGATCTTTTTCTACTAACAAATCAATCCATTTGGGATCAAGACTATCCCAAATTTGAGGATCATAAACGTTCGAGGGAATGGACTCACTCGGTTGTCCAGTGAAGACATTATGAGCATCATCATAATTATCAATCTCTTCAAGAATGTCATCAATTTCATCATGGCCCAAATCATCAACTAATTTCTCATTGTCAATGTGTTGTTCATTAACTAAATCATCCACCGAACTTTGTGGTTCTTTTTCTTTAACAAAAAACCTATCAATAGCTCATTTTTTAGACTGAGTCAACTGTTCAACCCTTCTTTTTCTTTGATGCTTCAAGTAGCCAGATGAATATTTTCTAGTAAGTGTCATCTTTTATATCTCAAACAAGATCACAATTAAATTATAATAAGTATGAACAATAAAACCTGATAGTCCGCAATGTGTGTGCGTCTAGTATTTTTTGCGATTGCTCCCTCTTGTTGTGATGATTACTTGATTAATTTCTATGAGTTTTGCCCTGAAAAGTATACAAGAAAAAAATTCATTATAGATGAGAAATACCTAAATTTTCAAATTTCAACTTCATATACTTAAATTTATAAATTACTTACTTTAATCGAAGTCTGCATCATTTTGATCACTTGAACTGTCTTCGTAATTTGAAAATTTCTATTCAATTGGATGAAATTATGAACTAGGGTTTAGTGGTTTGTGGGGGGAAAAAGCAGTGGAGAGAGAACTCGGATGCAATGGGAGGGATGAGGCGTCAAAGGAAAAAAAAAAGACTCTTAAGTCTCTGATTAGACTTTAGCGTGAAAAATAAGGAAAAAAGTGAGATATAGTTTTATAAAATATATAATTTCATAAGGAATTGATGGGTGTGTGGGATTATAGGCATGTAGCCAGTAGTATTGTGGGCCTACTCCTATTATATATATTATATCTATTGTGTTGGTTAGATTTTTATATGATATTTTTATATAACTACATTTAATATAAAATTATTCTGGGGGCCCCTCAAATTTTGGGACCCTATGCAAAGGAACCTATCAGACTCCTCCAAAGCCGGCACTGGGTTTGAGATCTCGTCGGAGTCACTACACCGTGACTGCACAGTGTCGAGGGATGAGAATGAGTGAGAGTGGGATGTGAAGGAGAAAAGGAAAGGGTCCTGGTGGCAGCAATGGTGGTGTGATGGTTGTAGTGTGTGTGCTGGTTGCATCAGAGGGAAGAGAACCGAGAGAGATATATAGACAGACACTAGTACATAACAGCATATTTACCACGTCAATTCCATCACGGGCATCAACAACTCGTGGTAGAAACTATTCAATTACCACGGTCAAGTGTCGCTCGTGGTAGATAACATTAATCCACCACGGTTAGATTCCGGCCCGTTGTTAAAAGTGAATAATCTACAACGGTTTTTAATTCCGTGATGGAATATCAAAACCACCACGCGATATGCTCGTAGTGGTTACTTCAAACGACCACACCGCCTTTTGAAAATTCACCACGCCATCGGCCCGTGGTGGATGTTTTTATGTTTTTTTTTAAATATATTTAGAATCATTATATTATTGATTATTTATTACTATATTGATTATTGATTGCAACAAAAAATTTCTTTCATAATTTATTATTTATTATTATATTTGAAATACTACACTTTTGTTTAACTTTTAAATCCGATAATATCCAATAGTCCTAATTAAAAGTGATGCGGAGAATTTCAATCAATAAATGACATGGTTACAAATAATGATAAATAAAATCTACAAAACGTGGGAGGGAGGCAAGGAGACCTCCATTGCTTTTGTGACTACCCAGAACACCCAAATTTTGGTTTGTCTTCATTGCGATTTGACCAAAACAAATAAAAAGTGATAATTACAATTCAAGAACTATGTAAAATAAAAATAGAACTATATATTTAAAATTTAAGATATCAAAATTTTACCATAATTACAACATAAAAACTTCTA
The DNA here is from genome assembly GCF_042453785.1 of Malus domestica. Classification (NCBI taxonomy): domain Eukaryota; kingdom Viridiplantae; phylum Streptophyta; class Magnoliopsida; order Rosales; family Rosaceae; genus Malus; species Malus domestica. Next base: position 31,499,765 of record NC_091661.1, read on the forward strand.
TGTATAATTTTATTTAAATTTATTAGCCCATTAGTGGGTGTTGCGCCGTATCAGAGTCCCAATATACTTTTAGTTTTATGGCTATAAGAGAGTCCCAATGATGATATAATTGTAAAACAACTAACATATAATAAAGGTTAATATAATTTTTATTGGAAAGAAAACTTAATTAAAAACCCACTAAGCGAGGAAACTGCCGTTCAAGTTCCCACCAGTTGCTTGCAGTTATATTTGGTTATCCCCTCAATCCTTCTCTTCACATCCTTCTTTTTTTCTAGGACGCAAAAGATTATTCACTGATCTCTCTATATAAATTTGGTATGAATTGAGTGGTCTTGTAGTTGCATTTGGCTCTTTTGCGATACTCTCACGATCTCTCAAGCTCTCAGCCCTCTCACTATCTCTTTCTCTCAGTGAGTTTGATTTGGATTGTCTTTCTCTTTCAGGTTGGAATCTCGGTTTCAGACTATATAGTCTTGATTCTGGTATGTCAGTTTCGTAGGGTTTCTTTCTACGAATTTTCTTGGTGTTATTTCATCATTTTTCCGCAAATTTCAACCCTATCTATTCTCCATAAGTTCTCTCGTTGTTTAGGGTTTTTTCGTTTTTTCTATGTTTTACTTCATCACTAATTGCTAATATTGTTGGAGGATTTTTTGTAATCGGAGCTATTCCAATTAGTACGCTGGCTTTTTTTTTTTTTTTGTCATTTGTTATCACTGATGATTTATAATGTAATTGTTGTTTTGGGATTTTGAGGAGGTGCGTTGATGATGTGCCATCAATGTCAGAGGAACAACAAGGATTGGGTAGTTCGCTGTAAAGAGTGTAAGAGGAAACGATTTTGTATTCCTGATCTGCTATATATTGCTTTAATATTTCTGATTATAACTTACTAAAGATCGATGTTGGGTTCGTAGAATCCAGTAAATGATATTTGATTTGGTTTCAAAAGGAGAAAGGGGTTACAATTTACATTCTTATCTGGTTGGTGATAGAATAATGTGCATTTGGTCTTGAAAACTTCTTGAATGGAGGATGCTGTATCTAGTACAATTGCTTGGCTATCAAAGTACGTTCGAGTTGGAGAGTAATTTTAGTTCGTACTTACACTAGAAAATGGTACTTTGACACTACATAGATAGTACTTTATGACTTCTGTTTATGTATTCATTAGGCACTACATGGATAGTACTTTATGACTTCCGTTTATGTATTCATTTGGAAACTCAAGTATTTTTAAATTATGTTATAATATTATCAAGTATTTTTTATGTGCTTATTATATTGTAGTAAATATGCAATTTTGTTGGTTATTCTATACTAAAATATATAAATACAGATATATATATATATATATATATATTTGTTAAATAATTTTTTTTTAATTTTGGAAAATAATTTATCACGGGCATTAGCTATGGTTAACTAGTAATCGACAACGGTCATAGCACGTGGTGTTAGATCTCAATCTACCACGGGTACAATTCGTGGTTATATTGCAGTTGACAACGGGCATAGCTCGTGGTAGAAAATGAGACTTTTTATCACATCCATAATACTAACGGGCACAGTGTCCGTGGTGGATTGCAATTTATCACGGGCATTAGATGTGGTTAATTAGTAATCGACAACGGTCATAGCACGTGGTGTTAGATCTCAATCTACCACGGGTACAATTCGTGGTTATATTGCAGTTGACAATGGGCATAGCTCGTGGTAGAAAATGAGACTTTTTATCACATCCAGAATACTAACGGGCACAGTGTCCGTGGTGGATTGCAATTTATCACGGGCATTCACCGTGATAGATGAGCTTTTTTCTTCTAGTGAGAGAGAGATAGAGCACGGGGGAGGAGAAAGGAAAAGGCTCCAAATAAAAGGTGCCACATGTCACCTATGTAGTGGTCCAAAAAGGTTAGATATTTCCATTACAAATTTACCAAAACGCCGCCACGTTTAAAAAAAAAAAATTCGTTACAAGTCATTACAAGTTATGGCAAGGTTGGTGACAATTCTTTTGGATTGCAAGATTTGTTATGGAGCATGAATTTACTATTTCAAGAATAAGAAAATATCCAAGTATTTTTTCGTTGACCTTCCACCTTCCTTCTGTTTCCTTCCACATTCATTCCACCTTCCTTCTATTTCCTTCCACCTTCCACCTTTTCTCCCTGGTTCCTTCCTTCCACCTTTTCTCCCTGGTTCCTTCCTTCCACCTTCCTTCCACATTCCTTCCACCTTTTCTCCCTGGTTCCTTCCTTCCACCTTCCTTCCACCTTTTCTCCCTGGTTCCTTCCTTCCACATTCCTTCCACCTTCCTTCTATTTCCTTCCACCTTCCACCTTCCACCTCATTCCTTCCACCTTTTCTACTTGGTTCCTTCCTTCCACCTTCCTTCCACATTCCTTCCACCTTCCTTCCACCTTTTCTCCCTGGTTCCTTCCTTCCACCTTCCTTCTGTTTCATTCCTTCCATCTTTTCCCTGGTTCCTTCCTTCCACCTTTTCCCCCTGTTTCCTTCCTCATTTTCCCATTTTTTCGCTTTCCCCTTCCTTCCACCTCCACGCTCCTCAATCCGAATCAGCTTTGTCCTTCATCGACTCTGCAATCTGGATCGGCTTTCACCGCAATTATACAAGTTGATACCGTTTGATTTATTCAATCCGCCAACTGACTACAAAAAAATCTCAATTCATAATGCACTGAAAAGATAAGAAGTAAGCAAAATAGATTATGACTATCCTAGTATATTTTAAAACTCCCAACACTTAGATACAAAAAGCTACATAGACGAGGTTGTACGAGCACATAAAAATTTAGAAACTACTTCCTTGGCAGTGGATAAGAAACCACTTTCTAAATAAAAAGCCGAGTTACCAGCTTCCAACCATTAAAAAGAGGTGTGTGAGAAGATAAAAATTGTGTGAGGATCACTTTCCTAACATTTTTGGTAGAGCGAGAGAAGGTCCTTTTATTTGATGCCCAAGCTTGGAGAAGTTCTTCTCCATAAAAATCACCTTTCTGAAAGCACTCATCACCAACAGTATAACCAGTGCTTGAAGAACCCCTTCCATCATCACTTGTAGTTGTGTAGGTCCTCACTGTCCCTTGTGTGATGAATAACATCTTATCAAATGGTTCCCCCTTTCGAATAATAAAGGTGTCCACCTTATAAATCACGGGTTTATAAGATCCTCGCAGAATGCTTCAAACTCCTTCTCATTCACATTTTGAAGCATCGAAACCTAGAGGAAGACGCATATATACGAGAAATATAAAGAGCAAGTCCAACGAAAATTTATTGTGCTGGGTTGAATTAGGCCTGCTATGCCCGTGAGAGTTCAAGCATAAGTTACTTTTGTTTATACAAAAGCTTACTCTTTTTAGTGTATTTAAGCAGAGATGACGCTTGGCATCAATTAAATATTTCCAGGGAAGAATAGAGTGGATATTTTTTATATCGATATTTTCATTCGCTCTCAATTCGTATAATGCAAATGTCATGATCTTCTCTTTCAAATCCCAAGGGAGGTCATTCTCATATAACCGTGATGCTATCTGTAGACTTCCCTTCTTCTTCATTTCCATCAAGTTCCAGAAGTATTTTCTATACTAAAAATAATAAATTAACTTTCTTTACCAAGTTGAAAGATTCTGTTCGATTGGAACTTTTATACGAAGACTCGGTAGTCAGTACCCACCTGCAAAATTGCATTGACAAATATCAAAACGAATAGCATGCCGATAACAGAAATTTATGGTTTCATATTTTATGAGTGGTCATATCTTGCCATAACTGTGTCGTTAACCCGTCCCCCGCAAGGTCCTTTCTTGTCGTCAGCTATAAACGTCGAAGACAAAGAAAAGAATGACGATCATGATCTTTTTCCACGGATTCATTCAACTTTGCTTTTGCTTCACCGCTGCCGGAAGCAGACTGCAGTGACTGTTCAAAAGGGATGGTTGTGGTAATGGCGTATTCACCAAGCTTATCAGACATGGATGTTTTGATTTTCCCCCAACCCCAACTTCAGAAGTGATGGATTTGTCCCAAAACCTGTATTGTGGCACATACAATACATGCAATTTTTGTCGAGTACACACACTGACACAAATTCAACAGTCTTCTGTCACACAGTTTTAGCTGTTCGATCAGATCTAACGGTTAAATGTGTTAGACACTGAATGCCTGTGGGTACTTGAGAAACATGGGTGGTTCAATTATCTAACAAATATTGGTTGATTGACCCAAAAAAAAAAATGACACCTCGACAAATATAAATAATAACAATAAATTAACCTAATTCTGTGAGATCGAATGTAATTTAATCAAATCACGTAGGGTACTTGTAGCTTCAGTTGGCAGAGAAATTTTTTAGTGTGCCGGAAACACGGTTCAATATACCAATTGTCACAATACAATTAGTAGAATTTTCTTTTTAAGTTTCTGACCAATTGTATTATTACACTTGGTACCAAACGTATTCCATGGTGAAGAACATTTTCATTTTGATTGGGATCTTTGTTTTGAATCCCCTTTATTTCTAAGTTCTAACACAAAAATTGAAAATCGAAAATTGAAATGGCTATCAAACAGGAAAACAGGTCACGGATTATGGAAAAAACATGAACGGACTTCTATATCTGATCTCAAACATCAGAATCCGACTTTTCACAGGAATTCGTTAACGAATAATGACTATAAATATATACAAATCAATAAAAAAATAAGAAGATTGTTTGCTAAGCACACCCAATTGAGCAAGCACCTTGGCAGCCAGAGATTTCATATCACTATCTTTCTTCTGAGCAATATATATCCACTAATGCCGTATGTGCTGAAGTTCCATACTTCAGATTCAACTAATGCCATATGTGCTGAAGTTCCATACTTCGGATTCAACTCATTAACCCAAAAAATCATTTCCAAAGCCTTGAGAGATTTTCCATGCAAACTGGGAACTTGTGAACTCAGTAATTTTATCATCGAGCACTTTGCCGCCATGCTCTATTCCTTAGTCATCAAGCAACGTCAAAAGCGCATCGAGAGAAGCTTCACAAGCTCCGAAATCTTCCTACCCAAGCAATCTCACAAGGGGTTCTACAGCATTGGCCTTTACTAGGCAGAATGAAGATTCTACTGTACAGATGCCTTGGTGTGCAAGGCAGCCAAGTTCCGGTGCAGAGAAGCAGCCCTGGAAAACTGCACGCTTCTTAATCGGCTTGCTCAAGCTTTTGGAGCTTTCTGATAGCTGTTTAAGCGAAATGGCAGTGTATTGTTTTGTCAAAGAAGTTCCAGAAGGTAGTAGCTCCACCAGCACTGGTATAATACCGGCTTCAGCTACTTTTCTCTGCCATTCCTGATTTGTCGGAACTGTGAAATTAATGGCGAAGAGCTCCAACAGCATTCTCGGTTACCCGCCTTCTGCACAAGGCATCTCAGTTCCCATCAGTTAGACAATTGCAGATGATTTCAACTGCCTCAGCATCTAGAAGCCACCGCGCCATCTGCGCGTCCTTTGGAAGATTAGCAATGATCCCCATTGCAGCAGCTATCTCCTCCACATCATTAGAACTTTTTACAATCCTTAGCAAGGTCTCGACGCACCTTTGACTATGTGCTCCAAGAAAGTGCTGTCATTGCCGTCTTCTGTCAAGGAAAAGAGCAGATTCATGGCATTTGCCCTCACAGTAGGGTTATCAGTTTCGCATAACTGAAGCAATATTACTTGGACAGTAGAGAGCTGTGAATCACATGAAACATCATAGTGGCTCTTAGTACGTTCAGAACCACATGCCGAAAGAACAAAAACATTGCGCGAGAACTAATTGTGTTAACTGTCTCAACTTTAGTCTGATGTCGAACCCAGAAGAAGATTGGCACATTGCATGGAAGGCTTTGAGAATGCTTGGTTTATGTCATGTCCGGTTAAAGATACGGACTTTTAAATTTTAGGTTTCAATAAAATTGTTTTTAGATTTTAGCCTGGTTTTCAAAATCTAATATAAGTCCTTATTTTTAAAACTTACCATATTTAAGTAATTATAGCACATTTATTATTTATAAACTTACCATTCGAAATTCTTTACCCATCCACAATTAAAATCTTATTTTCCCACCCTCTATTATTCCAAAAATAACCCTTATTACAGCACCAGCACCACACCATCATTATCTTGTTTCGACCTCCAGTCTCCCCTGGAACTTCCTTTAGCAGCAAAACGTGTCAATTAGCCAACCCAGAATCCAATACCATTTTCTCAATCTTGTCCACAAGCTATGTATCTCTATATTTTGTACTACTGCAACAAGTCACTTGCACTTGTAGCAACTATCAAGAAATGAAGTTCGGGGTAGTAAAAAAAAAACAAACACTAGAACAAAACAGTTCATCTACCACATCAATTCTATCACGGGCATATATAACTCGTGGTGAAAATTATTTAATTACCACGGTCAAGTTTAACTTGTGGTAGATAACATTAATCCACTACGGTCAAATTTTGGCCCGTTGTTAAAAACGAATAATCTACAACGAACATTTATATTCATGATGGAATATCATAATTATCACCAGATATGCTCGTAGTGGTTACTTCAAACTACCACATCCTTTTTTATGAATTCACCACGCCATTGGCCCGTGGTGGATGTTTTTAATTTTTTTCTTCATAATTGAAAACATTTGGAGAAGGCGGGAGATTAAAATTTGGAGCGCCGCCAAACTTTTGGCATAGCGCCCAAAATCTCTAACTCCCTATTTTCAAAGAGAGCGCGTTAGCTTTCCCTCCTCATTTTCCTTTCTCTCTCGCAGCTTCTCTGCCTTTCCTCTTCAGAAATTTCTAAACGCCTCCACTTTTGCATACCCGAGCCCAATTCCACCTTGTCGGAATCAGAAACAAAACCATCTCTAATTGCAAACCTGGCAATTTCCTCGCGAACTCGTCCTCCCTTCCATCGACTGCGCACCCAAGTCCACGGCTTCTTCTGTAAGGTAAAAATCCCAAAGCTTGTTCCAATATGCTCATGTATGTGTTCTGGATATGAAAATCCATACGAGAATTCTCTGAAATTTGATCACGGCGGTCGCTCCGACGGCTCCTATTTAGATGATAGGTATGGGGGATACAATCGAAGCCGATCCGATTTGGGTTCGGATCCATATGGGAAGCGGTATGATGCGGGTCCCGATGCGGGTATGGCGATGATGTTTATGCTTACGGAGGTGATAATTCCATTCCTGCAATGGCTAATAATCTCGCCCCAGGTTCGTTAAATCTTCCTTCCATATTTTGATTGTATACGATGCTTCTGATCATATACGTACGTCCTGATTAAATTTTGGGATTTCAATCCATTAGTATTACATTGGGCGGTTTCACATCTGGGTTCTTCGAGTTACATTTTTTAGCTGAAATATCATTGATTTGCAGAAAATATTGATGATTTCTGAATTCTCGGGCATTTCTTTGCATTGGGTTTCTGTAATTTTTATCTATCTTTCGCAGCAATCAATCTTTTTCTTTACATGTTTGATCAAATCTCTGGTACAAAGTTTACCCACTTGTGAATCTCTCTTAAAAATTAACTTCTTTCAAGTGAAAAATTCATGTTATGGCTGTATATGCTTTCTAGTATGTGATTAGGAATCTTTTGTATTCGAAATATAATTTCTTGCTTCGTATGGATTCACTGTGTGTTACGATTTACACTGCACGTGTGTTTGGTAATTGATCTGTTATCTGCTTGAAAAATCACGATTAAAACAATAAAGGATTAGTCGGATAACATATGCTTTGTAAAGATGAACAATTTTTGTTTACTTAACATGCAGTTTCGAGTTTCTGAATCAATTAATCTGTAGTTTTAGTTTTAGTACCAAAATTGGATAAAAGAAGGTGAATTGATTCTAACATAGTCCCAGTTGGAGCAATTGTGTGTTTTTTAGCTTAATTAATTGCATAGACGATGAGAAAGTTTTCGTATTAATTAACGTTAAACGTATGTCCATGGCGGACTATTGCATATGCAACATTGAGGCGTAGATATAGCTTGTTGAACTTCTTGGCAATTTGATTAATACTGCTTAAATGATGTGACTGCAGCTCCAGACAAAAAATTGGTTTTGCATGAAGATTCTAAAGATGCATCCTCCCATAAAAAAGAGGGTCACAAGATGACAAGTCCCTGGTTGTTTGCTTTGGGGAAATGCTAATTGACTTTGTGCCCACCGTTGGTGGAGCTTCACTTGCTGAAGCACCTGTTTTTAAGAAAGCTCCTGGTGGTGCTCCTGTTAATGTCGCTGTTGGAGTCGCAAGACTGGGTGGTTCAACAGGTTTTATAGGCAAGGTACATTAGATTCTGTGGATGCTGGTATTAATTTCTCCCTTGGCTTTTGCCTTTCTGCCTGGGATTTCTGTTAAGAAGAAGGATTTCTCTAGTAACATTTTGTTCCACACATGTAAGAATAATGAAACATAGAAAGACGCTTTCAACCTGTTTACTGAAACCCCTCAACGGTTCAACTCTATATTGACTTTGTTGAGCATGGCATGATTCAAATATGCATCTTTCTCATATTGTGTATATAGCCCATTTCACAATCTCCAGACATGTATCCAAACGATCTTTTCTCTCATATCCCCTCGACACCGTTACAAGATGTGATGTAAGTTCCTTTTACTTTAGCATCAAGTTCGTTAAGGAACTTTTAATTTATGTATTGAGGTAAAAGTAATTTGTATGTTTATTTTTCTTCTCATGCAGAAAACCAACTCATCTACCTTCGCCTTTTGGTCAAAGAGCTCTGTTGATATTGAGCCAAGGCGTATTAGATTGCAGTCAAATAGTAACACTGCCAACACCCTTTTGGATACAGTGACTGCTGCAACTGTACAGGTTGGAAATTACTAAGATGTATAAACATTGATACTTGTTTTGAGATGTATATGATGCTTTGGTTCTATGTGAAAATTACTGGAGGTGGGCTGGATTAATCATTTCGTGTTTCAGTTATATATGTGTTCATTTTGAGCAGGGTAGTAAACTACAGAGATTGACTTATGTGCCTGAACTTTTAGACTCAGGCCTGTATTTCACATTGATCAAATAGGCATGAGTAGTGTACTTACATGAGGGGTAGTGTTTTGTTGTGAAGTAACGCCAGCTGATTTCTCTGTGCAAAAGTGCATGAATATCAAACGTATTCATTCAATGCATAATCTCTATTGAACTCTATCATTCATTTTGCGAACTCATTGAAATTTGTTGTCAACACCTATTTGGCCTTCTTTCTTATTTCGTTACTGCTGTTATTAGGTCCCTGATGAGGTAGTTACAAAATGCACGGCTTGTGGGTCAGATTTTGGGGCTTTATAGATCTCAGGGAGGCAGTATAGATCTCCAAAGAACTAAGAATGGTGTAAAACAGGTTCCCAATTCTAGTTACTAGGTTTCCAAATTATCTCCCCAGGTATGAATTTGATTTTGTTTAACTTGTCTCGATGTCTGCAACTGGAGAAATAGAATTAACAAATCCTGAGGCGAAAGTTCATCACATGGTGCTTGGTTCTTATTGTTGGAAATTTTGGGTAACTATTGTCAGAGTGGAGAATATATCTTTGTACCGCCCTACAAGTGAATTTCGTGTCCTGGAGGATGCTATATCTAATACAATTGCTTGGTCATCTAAGTACGTCGGAGTTGGAGAGTAATTTTAGTTCGTACTTAGACTAGAAAATGGTACTTTGGCACTACATGGATAGTACTTTATGAATTCTGTTGTTTATGTATTCATTAGGAACTACATGGATAGTACTTTATGATTTCCGTTGTTTATGTATTTATTTGGAAACTCAAGTATTTTTAAATTCTGTTATAATATTATCAAGTATTTTTTAGATAGTTATTATATTGTAGTAAATATGCAATTTTGTTGGTTATTCTGTACTAAATATATATATATATATATTTGTTAAATAGTTTTATTTTTTTTTAATTCTGGAAAATAATTTATAACGGGCACTAGCTGTGGTCAATTAGTAATTGACAACGGCCATAGCACGTGGTGTTAGATCTCAATCTACAACGGGTACAATCCGTGGTTATATTGCATTTGACAACGGGCATTGCCCGTGGTAGAACCTGAGACTTTTTATCACATCCAGAATACTAACGGGCATAGTGTCCGTGGTGGATTGCAATTTATCACGGGCTTTCACCGTGATAGATGAGCTTTTTTCTTCTAGTGAAATTAAAAAGTTATAATTACCGCTGTGATGACGCTCGATCTCAAACTCCACAACCATTCAAATTCAATGGAAATTGAAATTTAAGCTCCAAATGAGAAGTGACTTGCCCCAAAGGAGAGGAGCACTCCTCTTGCCCTTCCTCCACCACCACAACTTTGCCGTGCTCCTCCTGATCCTTCGTGCTTTCGGCAGTGGTGGTCGGTGCAGAAACCGAGAAGAGAGATGAAACGAAATAGAGAAATGGGGACGGAGAGAGACGATGGGGGAGAAATGGGGTAGGGGTTTAAAAGTCTTTTTATAAAAATTATAAACATGTTATTAATACTTCTGAGATATGAGTGGAAAAATAGGATAATGGGATGGGTTTATCAGCATTCAAAATTTATTCAAAATTCAAATTCTTATTGTTAAAAAAATTCAACAACAAAACAAAAACAATTTATACATAACTTTCGGTACCATATTTTATTCATAGGTACGAAAGTATCGGTACATAAGTTTCAATACGAATGTATCGATACATAAGTTTCGATACGAATGTATCAATACATAACTTTAGTTACCTTATTTTACTCATAGATACATAAATATTGGTTTATAAGTTTCAATACTAATGTATCAGTACATAACTTTCGGTACGAATGTATCAGTACAAATGTGTCGGTACAAATGTACTCGGTATGTAACTATGCAGCTTCTTGAGTGGCGTTCGATGTGGCAAGGTGCATAATAGCCTCAGCTACCTGCTCGGGCAAGGTTGGCGATAATGAGCTGTGACAATACAAAAGTTCAAACAGCGGTACCTTCTCTAATCATTTGCAGGCCATTTTGTGGTAAGTTGGAGAGGTGAAGAAGAGCTTTGACTCCAACTTTCCCCTTTTCAATATCACCTTCTGAAAGGAGTTCAAGAAGCTGTCCTAGTGCCCCGTCTTTTACAATGGACAGTTTGTTGTGGTCTGTCAATTCAATTTCCGACAAAGTTCTAGCCATAAGAATTTTGACTCTTCCGGTCCTGCATCAAATTTGGTCTCCTCCTTGGTTTCATTGGATTAAGCTTACCACATGATGATATGGTTAAAAAAAAAAATCCTGGTCCTACTACTTGTGGAGGAGTTTCAGTAATTGTCATGATCGACTTCTTGGTGATTTATGTCTAGGTATTGATTATCACAATTCTTTTTTTCCGGAGTTATTTGTTGTTATTATTGGTAAATTATTTGCACATATATTTATAACAAAATGTGTTCAATATATGTAATCATCATGCATAATAACAGATCACTTATGTGTCTAGAAATAAAAGTGGCAAGAGCCCGTCTCTAAAAGAGATCAAAATATTTTATTTGGATGTAAAATATAAATGTATCCCTCATGAGGTTTGGCTTTCCCTGGATTCTTGTGCTCTACTTAGTACGTATAAGAATAATATTTGTATCTGAAAATGCCCCATAAACTTATACATTTTTTGGGTCAAATTGTAGAGATCGTTCATAAAACAAAGTCTAAAGTGGACAAATTACAAACTACGAAGCCCTAGAAAGGACCGGTATACAAGAAGCCGCCACTTATATAAATAAAGCATGTATTATTAGGTCCTAGAATGGCTAAGATTATAATTTTAATTCGATACATATATATTAATCATGTATCAAAAAATCACCCAGTTTCATATGCTTATATTTCTAGGTCTCATAAAAGCTTAACTATATTCTAAAAAAGTTATTTAATCAAAGAAAATGATCGTTTGATAATCATTTCGTTTCTATTTTTTTTTTCAAAACTCATTTAGAAACTGTTTTTGGTTTTTAAAAATTGAAAGATATTTTGATGAATTTTCAAAATATGGCTTGATACTGCTGGTAATTAAATATCATACATATACATTTACCTAATTCTGCAAAATATTGCTGGTAATTAATTAAGCTTGATCAGTATTAGCACCTGTGTGTGTTTACTGCAAATTGACGTTAGAAAGAAACTAGTATAATGCATATCCTACAACTCTTTACAATATGGTGAAATTAAACTGAGATAATCCGGAAAATTAAGCAGAGGTGTGTGTTTTTTGAAACCAATTAATGTAAAATTAAATGTGGTTATATTTAAAATAAAAACAATTATCATTAAGTAAAGCCAGTACTTTTGAAACCAATGGTATATGGAGCCAAATTCATTACCGTATGCCATACGCTGATATGCAGAACCTATTTATTTGAAATTAATGAAGGTAGAAGGCTGGCCGTACTGGAGTAGCTACTTGAAGTTGATGGAGATCTGTAACTTATGGATGAAGGCTGTCGTATTTACACCACGAAGTGCTTTATGGAAGCCATTTTCTCTCATTTGAGAGATCTGCTCAATATCCACATTTCCAGAAAACCAGACGTGTAAGTACGTAGATAACATATATAATTAGAGAATAAAAAAACTGAAACGAAAAGAAATATTGCTAAAGTACTGGAAAATTAGATAGATAGAGATATATGTGTGTGTGTGTGTGTGTAGAGAGAGAGAGAGAGAGAGTGAGAGAGAGAGAGAGAGAGAGAGAGAGAGTATGAAGCCCTAGTCATCGAACCTCAGTGATGGTGCGGCCCTTGCTTAATAAACTCAAACGACCACGCTAGGTAGGCAAATATATATATGCAAAGAAGCATACAAGAGTGATATTGGTTCGGCTCATCTCAAAGAGTACGTAGTACTAGTCTTTGTTGTGCATCATGACGATTTATGATCGAAGATAAGCTAATTATCAGAGATATGAGCCAAAACCAATATCACACCATGTTTGCTTTTGCAGAAACAAGTATTAAGGCTCGTACTCGTACACGCTTAAGCTCTTTTGATATACTGAATTGGAGCTTCCACCTCTATTTATAACAGCAAGTAGGAGCTTAGCTTAGCTTGCCAGTCGTCTTGATTAGTTAGGTAATCTACAGATGGTTCCTGTAAGGGAGCACACAGTAGGATAAGGAAGGAACATTTTTCATAAACATATCTTTAGGAATCCCACTAACACTATAATCCCTTTCATCCCCTCTCTCATCAACTTTTTTAATTAATAAAACCCCATCAGCAGTAGCATAACATAATGGAGGCACGTGATTAATCAAGATCACCAATATTGCATGCCAGGGCATCAATGTCGTTCGACTTGGACGTCATTGTGGTGGAGTAAGTATACGAAACACAGAGTCACAGACACGTGGCATTAATTATAATATTTCACTCAAATTAATGTTGGTATATATGCCATGGGTCCAGCCCCGATTAAAGATGGTTTGAAATCTCTATAAGTCTATAGAGAGCTAATGATGCATTGAAGAATACTACATTCAAAGGAATGTAATGGTTGGTTCATATAATCAAACATGGGAACTCTATGTGGTGCATGAATTATATATGGAGTTCCAAGACTACTGCATTGGATGGTGCATGAATGTTGATAATGGTGGAATTAATTCTTGGACTCACTAGGATGTTCCATCCATGCATGTAAAAGAGGTGACATTCACCATTGTGGATCATCCAAAAGCAAGCATACCACCCCAAGAGAGAGAGTGAGAGAGTTCTAAGAGTTGTTCCACTCCAAGGTTGAGAATGAGTGTTTCACCACAAATTGTGTAAGTAAGATTTAGAATGTTATACTTTATTGTATTCATCAAGCCTTATCTTTGGCTTGGTAATATTGTTCTTACTGTACCCATTATTTTGATATAGTGGAAGATTGATTGAT